>NW_017731506.1:1614787-1731721 GCF_001890085.2 Hipposideros armiger
GCTGGCCGCTCACGCTGGCTGCTGGCTACACACAGTAGCCCATGGCAACCCACTGCCACAGGGGCTGCAGCCTACGCCGTCGCAGGTGACTCACGACAGCCCAGCTCCAGGTTGAGCTGTTGTTCAGCATCTTAGCTGTAGAGGGAAGTGTCACTGGCCCTCACATGTGGGATCCGAACCGGGGCCCTCTGGTGTCCCAAGCCAGTTCTTAACCATCGCGCCACTCGGCCGGCCCTGGATAGTTCTTATTTTGTCTTCCTTTCTCTCTCTCTTTCTCTTTTGGCATATGGATATTCAGTTGTTCCCATACTAATTGTTGAAAAGACTATCCACTGAAATGACTTTTTCATCTTTAAAAAAAAATCAGGTCTGTATAAGCATGAGATTATTTCTGGACCCTTTATTCTGTTCCATTTATCTATTTGTTTGTTTTTACCCAGATACCACACTCTTTTGATTACTCAAGATTTGTAAGCATTATACTTGAAAATCCAATAACACTACCCTTTCACTTTTGTTCTTTTCCAAATTATTTTGGGCATTCTATGTCCTTTGCATTTTCATATGAATTTTAAAATTAGCTTGTCAGGGGCCCAGCCGAGTGGCTCAGTTGGTTAAGAGCGCGAGCTCTGAGCAACAGGGTCATCAGTTTGATTCCCACATGGGCCAGTGAGCTGTGCCCCAGCTGAGCTGCCGCTGAGCTGCCAACAAGTGGCAGGATGGCTCAGCTGGTGAAAGTAAGTGCTCTTAACAGCAAGGTTGCCAGTTCAACTCCCACATGGAATGGTGAGCTATGCCCACCAGCAACAAAGATTGAACAACATGGCACTTTGAGCTGAATGGCTGCGAGCTGCTGTCAGGCAGCCAGATGGTGACTGGACTCGGAGCTGAGCTAGCTGTGCCCTCCACAACTAAGGCTGAAGGACAACATCTTGGATGTTTCCCTTTTCCAATTCCCCAATATTCCCCAATAGAATCTTAAAAAAAAAAAAATATATATATATATATATATATATATATATATATATATATATATATATAGCTTGTCAGTTTTTATTTTCAAAAAAGGCTCCTGAATTTTGATTGGGATATCATTGATTCTATAGGTCAAATCAGGAAGAATTGACATCTTAATAATATTTACTCTTTTAACATATGACTCCATTTATTTAGGTCTTCTTTAATTTCTTTCAGGAATGTTTTATACTTTTCAGTACACAGGCCTTTCACATCTTTTTAAAAAAATCAGATTTATTCTTAAATATTTTAGGTTTTCTAATGTTATACTTTATAATTTCAATTTATGTTTGTTGCTAATATATACAAATACAATTTTTTTCTATATGTATTTATCTTGTATCTTATTAAACTCATTTTTTGTTTTAGTTCTAGTAGCTTTTTGTAGATTCCAATTGACTTTCTACAAAAATGGAAGTGTCATCTGTGAACAAAGACAGTTTATTTCTACATCTCCAATTTGTACTTTTAAAATTTATTTTTCTTGCCTAATTAGACTCTGGCCAGAGCCTGCAGTACAGTGTTGAATAGCAGACATCCTTGCCTTTATCTGCTCTTGGGAGGAAATCATCCAGCTTATCACCATTAAGTAAGATATTAGCTGTGGATTTCGTGTGGTTTGTTTGTTTGTTTGTGTTTTTTGGTAGATGCCCTTTATCAAGTTAAGGAAGTTACCTTCTATTCTTGCTCAGAGTTTTTATCACAAATTAATGCTGGATTTTGTCAAATGCCTCTTCTGCACATATTGAGATGATCATATAGGTTTTTGGTTTTGTTCTAGTTTAATACATTGAAATATACTGCTTGTTTGTTTTTAAAATGTTAAACCAAACTTCAATTTTTGGGATAAACCTCACTCTGTGATGATGTATTATGCTTTTGATATAGTGTTGGATTTGATTTGCTAAAATCTTATTCAAAATGTTTGCATCTGTGTTCTTGAGGTCTGTTGGTCTGTAGTTTTCCTTTCTTGGAATAACTTTGTCCGATATCAATATCAGGTTAATGCTAGCCTCACAGAGTGAGATGTGGTGTTTTCTCTTCTTGCCAATTTTCTGAAAGATGTGTAGAATTGTTATTATTTCTTTCTTAAATATTTGGTAAAACCCCCAGTGAATTCATATGGGCTTAGATTTTTCTTGGTGAAAACGTATTTTGTGTTTTTTGTTGTTGTTGTTTTTGCTACAAATCCATTTCTTTGTTAGATAGAGGTGTATCTAGACTATCTATTTCTTCTTGAGTGGGCTTTGGCAGTGTTTCCAGAAATTTGTTCATTTCATTTAAATTTTCAAATTTACTGGCATAAAGTTGTTTATAATATTCATGAACTATCCTTGTATTATTTTAATAATGTGTAGTGAGATTATTCCTCTAATTCCTGATATTGGTAATTTGTGTCCTTCTCTTTTCTTCCTGGTCAGTCTGGCTGGAAGTTCATTTTACTGCTCAGTAAAATTGATTTCATTGATTATCTTTATTGCTTTTGTGCTTTCTATTCCTTTGATTTCCACTTTAATTTTTATTATTTTCTTCTGTTTACTTTTGGGCTTAATTTGCTCTTCTTGTCCTATTTACTTAAGGTGGAAACCATGGTCATTGCTATGAGACTTTTTTTCTGTTCTAAGGTAAGGCTAATGCTATAATGTCCCCCCCCCTAAGTACTATTTTATTGGCATCCCACAAATTCAGACATGTGCTTTCATTTTTGTTCAGTTCAAAATATTTTCTATATTGTCTTTTGTTCTTTTCTTTGACACATGGGTTTTTTGAGAGGGTTTCCAAATATTTAGGGATTTTCCAGAGATATTTCTGTTGTTAATTCCTGATTCAATTACATTGTGGTTAGAGACCATATTTCATATGACTTGAATTCTTTTACACTTGTTAAGATTTGTTTTTTAGTTTGGAATATGGTTTATCTTAGTAATTGTTTTGTGTACACTTGAAACATGTGTTCTGTTTCTGTTGTGTGGAATATTATGTGAATGACAGATCAAATTAGCTGATAGGACTCTCATTGATTTTCTGTATATTTTATCTATCAGTTATTGAGAATGGAAATTCAGAATCTCTGAGTATAACTGTTGAATTTATATATTTATCCTTGTGGGTCTATCAGTTTTTGCTTTATCAACTTTGAAGATCTGATATGAGGTACACAAAACTTTTAGGATTGTTATACCTCCTTGATGACGTGATCCCTTTATCATTATGAAGTGACTTTCTCTGTCTCTGATAATATTTTCTCTGAAATCTACATTGATATTAATATAGCCACCCCTTCTCTCTTTTTATTTTTATTAATATATATTCCATCCTTTTAACTTATTCATTTTTTTATATTTAAAATGCTTTACTTGTAAGCAACATATAGTGGTCTTACTTTTTTATTCAATCTGAGAATCTCTGATTCTTAATAGGGGTGTTTAGATCATTTACATTTAATAGGATGATTGATATGCTAAGATGTAACACTATCATCTTGGTATTTGTTTCATTCATTTGTTCACTTTTTTTCTTTTTTGTCTTATTTTGGATTAATGAAATATATTTTGTGATTACATTTATCTCCTTCTGAGGGTTATTACCTATAAATATTTGGCCAAGTTTTTCTTTATTTATAGTATACAACTTTATCTTATCTCAATTTACCTTTAAGCAATATTATACCACTTCATTTATGTATAAGAATTTTAAAAGGGCATAATTCCATTACCCATCATGGCCTTTACATTTAGTCACTTTTAAATACATAAAAATAATAAGAAACAATCTTATATGTTTACCCATGTAGTTACCATTTCTGACGCTCTTCATTTCCTTGTGTAGATTCATAGTCCAGCTGGTATTATTTTCATTTTGTCTGAAGGACTACCATTTATATTATGTGAGATAAGAATGATGATATCTTTTAACTTTTCTGTCTGAAAATGTCTTTAATTTGTCTTCATTTATGAAAACAAACCTTTTTATTGGATATAGAAGTCTGTGTTGACAGTTTTTTTTTTCCTTCAGTACTGAAAAGTACTGTTCTACTGTGTTTCACTTGCATTATTTATGACAAGATACCTTTCATCATGTTAATTTTTGTTCCTCTGTAGTATAGGCACACTTCAGAGAGATTGCAGGTTTGGTTCCAGACCACTGAAATAAAGTGACTATTACAATAAAGCAAGTAGTAATCTTTTTGGTAGTGGAGGGTTTTGACTTCAATATGTAAAGAATGCAACATCTGTGAAGCACATAAAACGAAATGCCATGAAATGAGATGTGCCTGTAAATATATGTTTTCTCTGGCTGCTTTTAAAATTCTCTCTTTAGAACTGGTTTTGAGCAATTTGATTATGTTGTTCTTGGTGTGTTTTTCTTCATATTTTATATTCTTAGAGTTAGTTGAAGTTTTTGCATTTATGGGTTTATAGTTTTTGCCGAATTTTGAAAATATTCTTCTTCAAATATTTTTCTATCTACCATCCCTCTGCTCTCTTTCAGGGACTCCAATTACATGTATATTGGGCTACTTTAAATTTCTCCATATTTCACAGATGCTCTTTTTACTTTTAAAGTTAGTTTTTCTCTTTGTGCTTTGTTTTGAATAGTTTCAATTCCTATATTTTACAGTTCCTTAATCTTTAATTTGATAATGTGTAATGTGCCTCTAATCCCATCTAGAATGTTTTTCTTCTCAGATATTGTAGTTTTTATCTCAAGTGGCTTGATCTGAGTGCTTTATATATCTTCTCTGTTTCTAACTTTTTAAAAAAAAATATTTTATTGGGGAATTAGGGGAGGGGAACAGTGTTGGAGAATTGGGGAAGGGGACCAGCCAAGTTGTTCTTTAATCTTAGTTGTGGAGGGTGCCAGTCACCATCTGACTGCCCGTCAGCAGCTCATGGCCTCTAAACTCAAGGTGTTGTTTTCAATCTTAGTTGCGGGTGGGCATAGCCACCATCCCTTGTGGGAGTCGAACCAGCAGACTTGTTGTTAAGAGCACACGCTCTATCCAGTGAGCCATCTGAGCGGCAGCTCAACTCAAGGTGCTGAGTTCAGTCTTAGTTGAGGGTGGGCATAGCCCACAATCAAACAGGTAATCTTGTTAGGAGCATGTGCTGTCACCAGCTGAGCCATCCTGCTGCCTGTTGGCAGCTCAGCGGCAGCTCATCTTGGGCGCAGCGTCACTGACCCATGTGGAAATCAAACCAGCGGCCCTGTTGCTCAGAGCTCGTGCTCTTAAGCCAACTCTTAACCAACTAAGCCACTTGATTGGCCCCTCTACTTAACTTTTAAATAAAATGTGTAATGCAATTATAATAATCATTTTAATGTTCTTACCAATGAGTTTCAATATATGTGTCAGGATTATATCTATTCTGATGGATTAATTATTGTCCTCATTTTAGTTTTTTTTCTTTTTTTCCCTTCCCTTTTTGCATGCCTGGTAATCTTTGATAGGATGCCAAACCTTGTAAATTGTAATTTTGGATGCTGAATATTTATATATTCCTGTAAATATTGTTGCACTTTTATTTTCTGGGAAGTTTTTTTGATCCTCTTGAGTCATGATATTATGATTTATTATGATATTATGATTTATTATGATTTATCCAGAGCGATGCTCTCTCAATCTAGCCTAATTGTTCCCTATTACTACATCAAGATCATCATCATTATTCTTCCCAATGCCCTGTGAATTATTAGTTGTCTTTTATTCTTTCAGATAGTTTTCTCCCTGGCTTTGGGTCGTTTTCCTCACATGTGCTCCTGATCAGTACTTTGCTGAATACTTTTGTGGGATCATCTGCCGATCTCTGGGGTTCTCTGTGTGAAACCTCTTCTCTTGTATTCTGTCTATGAACTCCAGATGCCTTAATCTCCCTGAACTCTCACCTTCATCTCCTCAACTCAGGGAGTCCTCTGGGTTTTTTTTTTGGGTTCTCCCTCTGCCCATCTCTGAAATTCTTTCAATACTGTAGGTTTGGGTAATCATAGGGCTTACCTTATTTTTTTTTTCCCCTCAGAGATCACTATCTTTTGTTGCCTGATGTCCAGTTTTCCCCAGTGTGCTATACAAATATTAGAATTTTCTATTTATACCATGATGCAAAAAAACATTTGGAATTGCTGACTTAGATAATATGACTAAAGCAGTGAGCTGCTCTTCTGAAAAATGTTCACAGAAATTGCATTTTATAATTTTGAGGCATTTTTGGACCTCCCGAAAACTATTCATGGACTCCCTCAGTTACGGCTCTCTGCTTTAGTGAATGGGAAGGCTGCAGGCCACCCTTCATGGAAATTGTTTCTCTCAGCTGAGCATTTGAAAGGTATTTTGAAGAAATAAACTAAAAATTAGAGTAGGAATGCACCTGTAAGTAGGGCTAAGTTTTACAGTCAGTGCCTACAGCTAGATTTACTTTGGAAAATCTCTTAAATGTCCTCTAAAGTGAAATATCATGTTTGCGTATACACTTCTATTCTGTTATTCTTAAACATGCTGAAATTGAGAACCCTTGAGTTTAAAAACGGAACAAAAGGAATGTCTATGTATAGATTTTTGATTTTCCCAAAACCTGTCTAACTTTTCCAATTCCTAGGTTAAATAAAGGTAGAAATGCCTAATGTAGGCCTAGGCGTGCAGAGTTTACTTTATCTCATTTTAAGAGTAAACATCTTAAAATGTTTAATTTTAACTTAAATACATGTGAATAGATTACTTTGTTCTTGTGAGGATTAAGTAAGGTAGGATAGTGCAGTCTTACCCTATAAGAACTGGTGGATGCTGGAAGTGGTTATGATGTAAAGTTGGAGTGAGTTAAAAGCTCCTATAATAAATATAATGAAGGTGTTTTTTTTTTTCCATTTTCTTTCTTTTTTTTCTTTTGTATATTTTTTCCATTTTCTTTCTTTTTTTTCTTTTGTATGGGAGAATGATCTCAAGAAAGCAATTTGAGAGCTTCCAATGTTAATTGGAATTAGTGTAATTTCAAAAATCTGTAATATTTGACTCACCCCTAATCATGAAATAAAGCACAATCTCATAAATTTCAAGTCTAAACTTAAACAAGGGTTTTATTTTCATATTTTCATATTTCATACATATTTTCAAGATAGACATACACATATGTATATATCTAAAGAGACAAAATATAAAATTTAATCAATAATTAATATTGGTGAGAGTCACAAGCTTCTCAGAGCAGAGAATTCTGTAATGTACTCTAAGCTACAAAACTCTCAATGTTTTAAAATCCATGATATAGAGAATACAAAAAGGTTTTTAATATAGAAATTGGGGGAAATTAAAATCTCTCTAGGTGTGTGAAGAATAAGAATTGAGTAACTATGGTTTATGGGAGTCTTCTTTTATGAGAATGTGTCTTCTAACTATGGAATGATTGAGAGTTCTGTACAAATAATTTAAATTGTACAAAGCCCCATTAGAGAAAGACTAAATAATATCTAGTATCTTTTTTAGGGATATATATCACACACACACACGCATACATATACATATATTACACATACATGTATTACACATAAAAATAGGCAAGGGCATGATAAACTAAAAGAAAAATAATTGAATACTGATGGTAGTTATATCTGGGCTGAAAGGTTGATTCAGGATAGATATTCACTGTACTCTACTTTTGACTCAGGTGATAGGTGTATAGGTATTTATTTTTATGACTATGCTTTACAGCTAATATATTTATTTAATCTATTCTGTTAAAATTTTAAACATTAGATTTAGAATTATAATAAAGACATTCTTAGAAACTGAAGCAATTAAAATTGTAGTATTAATCTTTTTGTCTTAAAATAAAATTTTGTATACTTGATCTATTAAGTAGTTGTAAATATGTAACAGAATATGGCATAAACTTGGCAGCCCTTGCAATTCTAATGGAAAATGTGTAACTAAGTAATTGATTCAGTTTTATGGATTTAAGAAATTTTACCAAGTGAATAAACAGTGTTGGGGGATATTAATTATATTAAATGAACCATATTTATAAAGTTAATTATGTTCATGAGTTATTTATATATTGGTGATTTGTATTTATTAAGTCAGAGAAAAGAACTTTAAGGAGGAAGTAAAAGTTGCAAATTTAATAAATGCTGTTTAACATGTTTGGAGGCGTTTTGCTAAGTTAGTATAATAAAATATTATTCAGAGGCCTTTCGAGATAATGCTAAAATCTGCTAGATTATAAATAGAATGTAAGATTGGTAATCTAAATCTACAAGTTGAAGGAGGAATGAGGATTTTTAATTTTTAACTTTAATAAATTTAACAATAATTGTTGAAACAAGAGCTAAACTTTGAATCAGTCTTTTTTGTGAATAAAAAAAACTTATATAACATAATCAAAGTATACTTAAGTTTGCCAGGTAAGTGTGGAATCATGGGCTTTCATATTGTTTTATCTAAGGTAGAGTTGACATCCTTTATGAAAATTTAGGACTCTTACAAGGATAGGTTCCTGAATAGAAGGCCACAATTTTTCTAAGAAAAGAGGCAATCAGTCCTAGCAGCATAGTCAAACCCTCCTTAAAAAGAGAGTTTGGGTTTACTGTATGCAAAGATAGAAACCCCCACATTTTCTAATTATACCTGTTGGTGCATGAGTAGACAGGAGCAGTAGGTAACACTGGCAATGTGCAGACTTAACTTGTGAATATCTGTTATCACAATTTATGTGTTTAGACCAGATGTTAGTGAAATCAATGCATTTTTGAAGTGTGAAGTAGCCACCATTTTTAACAGAAAGAACTTTCTATTATAAAAAGTAGGTCATTCAAGAGAAAGATATCTAGACTAAAATTAATTAAAACAGAGATACATAACAAAATACCTTAAAATAACCAAAGGAAAAAACTCCTCATGCATGATAAAACTCCTAGATATGTAGGTGAGTAAAATTTATCTTCTTGAAAACTTTTTCTGGGCAAACTGAGTGCTAAATTTCCAACAGTGACAGAGACTTTCAATTATCAGAACAAGCTGAAGAATTACTGGACATACCTCTAGGATGGGAGTAAAATAAATCACTTAACATTCTACTAGATTTCTTTTTAACATTCTACTAGGTTTTTTACTATTCTACTAGAAGCAAATAGCCCTGAGATTCTGATCATTCTCTTCTTAGTGATAGTCAGTGTCCCTGCGTTAACTTGTGGATATCAGTGGTTACGTTATTGTAAACAACAAATACATCTCAATGCACTGAATCCCTGGGGATGACATAATTTATGATGAATATCAACATCTGCATCAAAGTTTGCTTGGACAGTAAAGATTCATGACTGCAAAATATAAACTGTGGCTAATACATTTTTAACTTGAGGAAGTTTTCTTATAGTGCTGCAGGAACAGGTATTTCAAACATTTAAAAATTGAGCTGGTGTTCTCAAATAAGGGGATAAATCAGAAATCTTTTATTTATTCATAAAACAAAGAGCTTTTTATCTTGCATTTCCCGTGACCTTAATCTCACATAGTTTGACCATAGTCCCCCATCCCTGCATCAGCCTTTTCTTTTGCCAAGTAGAAAAGCTGTTGCCAAGTGCCCCTGATTGTCCTGAATAGTGGACAAATAATATGGGACCTCTTTGAACTCATGAAACACCTTTCATCCACAAAGGGTAAAACACTTCAAAAAGAATAACTCACATATTCATATAATCACCTACCCCCTTCTTTTTGGGGATGGAGATGGGGGTGGGGTGAAATGTAGCCATTGTGTTCTATGTTCAGAAAAATAAATGAAAACTTACAGAAGTAAAATATTCTTAGATAAGGAAGGCAGGAAAAGACCAAGGTTGACTCAACTAGATTGTGCATCACTGAGATCAGTAAGTTTTCAGTGGCTGAAAGTGAATTTGGGAGAGACAGGGGTGCCCCAGTGCTAGGATGGGGGTGAGGCAAGTGAGGTGCCTAGGACAACTCTCATTCATGGCCACACAGTCAGTGTCTCATTAAATTGTGCACTGGAGGGGCCTCTCTTATTTCATACAAGTCCCAGCAAATTTACTGCTAGAGCAGCAGTTATGCCTGGGGTAGCATTGTCACCTAGCCTTAGGTATGTGTATATCTGTAATTGTGAGTGAGCATTTCACCTAGCCTTAGGGGATGTGTGTGTGTGTGTGTGTGTGTGTGTGTGTGTGTTGGGGCAGTACGGATTTTGTTGGGTGCAGACTAGAAGGCAGTACTGGTATCTGATAGGCATTGGCCAAAGATCCTGAGATCTATGATTTGAATTCAGCTCCATGTGGCTCCAAAGGCAATGTTTTCTATTCCATGGTGGTACATAATATCTTCCATCTCATCTTGGTAACTCAGAGAACTGAGTTCCACTGCACGTGGTCCATTCTGAGACAGAGCAGGCATATACATCTAATTCCTACCTCATGGTTCAGAAAACTAGGGTTTAAACACTGATTATGTACAGATCTGTCACTGTGACCACTTATGATCTAATAAATGACATATAAAAGTTTTCTTTCTTTTTTTATGGAATTGTAGAGGCCTTCTTTGTTCCCTACTCAGTATGCTTGCCAATACTGTTTTTCCTCTAGTAGAGCCTCAATTTTATTTAGGTATCAACCCTTTTCCATTCAGTCCATTTGACTGGAGGGATGTTCAATATATATTTGACTCCAGGTATGGTTTCTGATTGGTTTAGTCCTGGCAATCCCACCTCCACTACCCGCGATTGAGTCAGGTTCCAAGCATGAGATAGTCAGCTAATTCTTAGGTCAGGCATGGGTACTGCTGTAAATCTGCCCTTGGTTGGAAGGGAAGAACTTTAATTGCATAATTGTGAAAGTCTCCCCTTCTTTCCCATTGGATGCTGCTATGGTTGCTGTTGGCCACCATCCTGCAATCAAAAATGGACCCAGCTGATGCTATTAAAGGCAGATCTGAGAGAAGGCAACCTGGGCTTTTCATGACATCACTGAGTCACCACATCATCAGAGTCAGGGCTATTTATTTTTTGTGAGGTAAATTTCTTTACTGTTTAAATCACTTTGAGTCTGTGTTTACTGAATGAGAAAAAAATCATTCAGTTTTTATCTTCTTTATATGGATGCCTGATGCCAATGTTATCTGGTTAATCATACCATTAGCTGGGTTTGGGAATTTAACCATCTTAAAAGCATATATGTATGTCTTTATATAGACTATCTGTATATACACACACATAAATGTTTATGTATGAATTTGTGTGTTATGTAGAAATACATATATAGTTTATATATATTATACATATGGCAGTTTGTTATGTTTACACATGCATTTTTGTGTATGTAGAACATATTAACCAATATTTTATATTTTTAGCTTTTTAGAATGTAGAAACTATATTTTCATTATATGTCCAATAAAACACCCACCATCTTTCTGATGATAAATGATGTGTTCTGAAATGGAGGCTCTAAACCAAGCCTCCCAACAATTTGATCAGTTTTCAGAAGACAGTAACCTGGGTTCACTGAGATAGAATAAATTACAAATTGTGAGATGAACTCTCAATGATGTGCAAGTAGAAGATATAGACCAAAAATAAAAGGGAAGGGATGGAATGTATTTAAGAGTCAGAGGTTTGTTTTAGTGACTTTTGCTGGGCCACAGCCCCCTTGTCAGAATTAAATGCTCCTGTGAGTTTGCCCTGGTCATCTCACCTTCCCGTGAAATCATCTTCCTGCTCATCCCAAAGCAGCATCCACAAGAGAAGCAAGGGGAAAAAAATACTTTGCAGTTTTCCTGTGGGGTTTGAAGCACAAGGTTCCTGTAAATTTATTCAGAAGATTTTCTTTGATAATTTATGGCCCAGCTTTTGTAAATGATAACACTTTTTTTTTTCCCAGTATCTGGTTTTTTATTTTAAACTCAATCTGAACAGAAGTAACATAAGTAAAAAGCTATGCGGTAGATACTTTGGCCATAGAGCTTTTCAGTATTTGACAGACATTTTAATGTTTGTGGAGTCCCTGATGCCCCAAGCCTGGGGGTTCCAGTGTTTGATAATGGCTGTGCTAAGGCAGATGCACACTCGACCCTGAAGAGTGTAGAAAGGAAGACCCCCAGAGGTCACTTAGGAAGTCCTGAATGAAGAGTTTGAAGCGTAGAATTTAACTTGCACATAGCTGATGAGTTTACTGCAAAGTGGGTGAGAACGTAATACATGCACACAGCTCAGCGAACATGCTATCAAGCCACAGGATGCATTTAGAGTTTATGACAATGATGAACTCTAGGAAACAATTTTTTTACTCCACTCTATTAAAAGCACAGGGACTTAAATGATTTTATCAGTCTCCTCACTCCACCCTGTATGGTACAATGCATTATTTTTCATTTCCACATACATATGAGTGGGTGTCAGAACCAAAATTTGATGCAGCATTTGCCCGTAAGACATCATCACATGAAAATGTAACCGGAAGAGAGGACTAAGCACCCACTCATGAAAGAGTCCAGATTGTTTGCCATTACACTCTGGGAAACCATTACGTTACCAGCTGACTAGCTGCTGTTTTAAGAAGGAAAGGAAGGCCGGTTTAATGTTATAAAAGAAAGTTGAACAGTTGCAATAACTTTTCATTCCATAAAATTAATGATAAGCATGTGCATCTTGTTTTCCTATAAATGTAGCTATAGTAAACTGAATTTACTCTATGTAACTGTAAATTTTAATTTCTTAGCCCAGCATGAAGATTTACTTCAGGTTATGATTAGGGATACTTAGGTGTTCTTCGAATTACTCAGAAGTCCTAGTTGGCATTTATTATGGTTCTTGTTTCAAAATTTTGTGACATATAGCCCATCATTTATTTGTGATTGGTGAGAAGTAAGTATATTTAATGTTAGGTCTTATAATATGTGCTATAATTTCATTATTTAAAATGGAAACAACACTAATTTAGGGGTCAGAAAGCCTTGAAATATCAGGATAGTTATCAAATCTGTGATTTTTTATCTGTAGAAAAAGGATTAAAGTTTTCCATCCTGATAGAACCAATCTGAGAGAGATGAAGTAATGTTTTTAAAAACAATTTCAAAAAGTGCAATGTGTTATACCATTATGAGGTCTTATTAATGTAAACATTTGAGAACTAGCATGGTATATAAATTCAGATATTTCCAGCTGCAAATAAAAGAAATCCCAATTCCAAATGGTTTAAAGGTAAGGGGATTTATCTCCTTAACTAGTAGGTCCAGGAGTAGGGTAGCTACAGGATTAGCTCACTCAGCATGCTCATGATCCTAGTACTTTCCTTTTATAAAAGCTTCCTACATTTATCTTGCCAGTTAGTTCCCCTCATGGTCAGATACGGTTGCATCTCTCCAGGGGTTTGAGGCTGTCTTAGTCGGTTCTGGCTGCTGTAACAAAATACCACAAACTGGGTGTCTTATAAACAGTAGTAATTGATATCTCACAATTATGCAGGCTGGAAAGTCCCAAATCAAGGTGCCAGCAGATGCAGTATCTGGTGAGAACCCTCTTCTGGGTTGCAGCCTGTGGACTTCTCAGAGTTTCCTCACATGGCAGAAGGGGACAAGGGATCTTTCTCAGGTCTCTTTTATAAAGACACTAATCTCATCCATGAGGGCTCCACCCTCAGGATCACTTCCCAAAGGCTCCATTATCAAACACCATCACATTAGGTCTTAGGGTTTGAATTTGTTTGTGTGTGTGAGTGTGTGTGTGTGTGTGTGTGTGTGTGTGTGTGTGTGTGTTGTTGGGGGGGGGGAGGGGAGGAGACACATTCAGTCAGTCCATAGCAGGCGCCTTATTCAACAGTGTTCTTCTGTCTCTTTTTTAAGACCTGTCTGTGAAGTCATTCCCTGACAATCTTCATCTCCTCCTTAACAGAATTCTCTTCATCTTTCACTTCTTAAGCCAACCATTGCCAAGAAATATTGGATTGAAGTGGTTGTTTTAGACTAATCAGTTTCCTATTTTCCCCCTAATTGGAGATGGGGGGAGAGGTCAGCCTTTTTTGAGTCACGTGACTGTGCATAGCAGTGCTGAGTTTCAGACTGAAACAAAGAAGAAGTGGGTACTGACTTGTGTAGCAACCAGCCAACAGTTGCTGCTAAAAATGATCTCAACTATTGTATGATCAGTTCTATGTATGTTAGGACACTATATACTTAAAGCAAAACAAAAACTTAACCTACGTTGGCTTAATAAACAAAATAATTTTATTGGCTCAATAACTGAAGAGTCCAGATTTATACCAGTATCAGGCATAATTATATATAGGGGTTCAGGATACTGTCATGGTTTCAGCCCCATTTCTCTATGGCCTCCTTTGTTCTGTAGGTCAGCTTTGTCTTGTCTTCAGGCTGGCTTCTTGGTAGTGACTGCTGCAATTTCAATTCAATATTCTTATACCATCTAGAGGAAGAGAGGGCTCCCATCTGGTCACTGTAGAAGAGAGAGGAAGGTTAGATCCCAGAAATTCTAGCAAATGTCTGTTTATGGCTCACTGGCTCTAATTGGTGTTTGTACCTATTCTTAGACCAATAGCTGTGATGAGGTGATGGAATGTACTGATTGGCTTATGTCATCAGAGCTCACCCCTGGAGTTTAGCCACACCTAAACCTCAGGACAGAGAATAGGGTTGGATGGTTTCTCAGTGAAAAGAAGAGGGAGATGAACAACAAGGAGGAAGCCACTATGTGGTTAAATACAGATAAGGAAATTAAAACAGATATCAAATGTCCTGTTGATTGATTACAGAGAGTACCAGAGTGCAGGACTTCTAACTTCCGGGGAGATGTGCCTTCTATTCTACCTCAATTTCTCCCTTTATTCTTCAGTATTATCTCTTCTTGTAGTTTGTTTATTTATTACAGGTTTTATTAACTTTTCTATTGGAGGCTATTTCCTTTATTGGGACATTACATTTATTTTCCTAGAGCTGAGTTTGGTTGACCTTAAATTGAGTTTTCCAGATATAAACATTATCTCAAACTGGACTTGTGACAGTCACTGTTTGTTGTATTTTAGGAAATGTAATAAATTTTAATCCTTAATAGGCTGAGAGAAAGTCATAGTTTAACTCTTCTTATTGTAATAAACCCTTCTAAGACCCTGAGTATTACAGATTAGAGGACACATATTTTATTATCTTACATTCATAAATGCCTTTATGAATTAAGCTAAAGTTAATACTTTCAAATTAATCCTTGTATATTGGTTTATAAAAATGATTATCATAATTTACAATCTGCTTGACATTTGCACAGCTACATTGTAGCTATAAGGTATATCCTATTACTAGACAGCTTGATTTGCAGAGGAAGGCATTTAACGTGAAGAAAATCTCACTTGGTTTCCTGCTTTAGTCTTAACTATTTATTTAGAAAACCATGGGTAAATAGCTAACTAGAAATCATTTCAGATTGGCAGTTCAGTCTTTTAAAATAAAGTTCCGTGGTGGGATTAGAAGATCCAGCTGACTGGACAGTGTGTTGCTTTTCATAGGAGCAAGGAAAGTGTGACTTTATTATTTAATAATGGTGAGGAACAGCAGCTGCGTTTTGGACTTAGGATATTTGGAACAGACTAGACATAGTGAAAAGTCTGCGTATCTTTGTCAGCGGAACCTGGATTTTGGTTGGTGATTGTACCAACAGATTCTGAGGCCACAGATGAGGAGCTCATATGTCAAATGACATGGTGACAAGGGACTACTCGTTGTCAAATAGTTTGCATGGCATAACCTTTCTAACAAACAAAATCTTCCAGTGTAGCCATTGCATAAACAGAAAAAAGCAGAAAGGTTCCAGTTGAACCAGTAGATGGCTGAAAACTCAGCCAGCACTCTGTCACTAGTGTCTTCCTCCTCTCCTTCCTGCGACTGAAGAGCCTTGGCAGAACCCCAGGGCTTCACAGGAGGTAGTCTGAAAACCACTGAAATAGATGATTTCTTTAAGGCATATTATTGAGCATCTATTATGATCCACTTACTGGGGACTCAATAGTGAGAAAATAAAGCAAAAATAGTCACTGCTCTCTTGGAGCTTATATGCTGGTAGGGAGAGAAAGAAAAGCAAGTAAACAAAGAAAGAAACAGGATAATCTGGAAGAGTGATAAATGATATGAAGAACATGAATAGGGTGCTGTGTTAGCACTTGCTGGACCTGTGGATGTCAGTATTCAGTGCGGGTGGACAAGGAGGTGTCACCGCGGAGGTGACACTTAGGCTGGGTCCTGAGAGACCTAGAGGGAGGAACACACTTGGCTTGTTCCAGGAATAGAAAGCAGGCTGGCATAGCTGGAGTGTGAGTGAGGGGGAAGGTATTGGAGCTGAGACTAGAGAGAAGATGTGCAGGGCCCATGTCAGCTATAGGCTTTATGCCATGTTTGAGTTTGGGCTCTATCATAAAACAAATGGGACGGCGCTTGGTCATTTCAAGCAGGGAATGGCAAGATCTGATATGCATTCAAATGGTTTCTCTAGCTGCTGATGGAGGATGGAAACAGGAAGACCAGTTAAGAGGGGTTTTCAAGGATATAACGAGATGATGTTAAAGCCAGTGTAGATGCAAAGAAGTAGGGGGGAAAAGAAAAAGATATGTTTTATGAATACATTCACCAAGACTTGCTGATGGAGTAAATATGGGGTGAGGGAAAGGAAGGGGTCAAGGATGAATCCTAGTTTTATATTTGGACCACTGGATAAATAGGGTGACGTTACTGAGCTTGGGGGATGAAGAGGCCAGAATAATGGAAATAAAGAGTTTTGTGTAAGATATATGAAACTGGAGCTGCCTTTTAGACATCTTAAGTGGAGATGTCAAGTGGGCAATTTGATATATAAATCAGGGGAAAGGTCAGGGCGATATAAATTTGGGAGTCGTTGACATACAGATGATATTTAGAAGAATGAAATGTGATGAGATCACCTAGGGATAAAAAGCAGAGGTGGAGAAGAGAGGGCAAAACTCTGAGACCAGGCACTCCAACATTTAGACCTTTCTAGAAAACTCTCTCAGGTCTCTTTCCATTTTCAAAGGTCTAATTATATTGTAAGTAATGTATGATCTTCTTTACTGTATTTGTTAGGCTCTTTCCAACCTGCAAATTTCTGTTACAGCCTCTGACTTTGTTTCTCTGTCCCTTAGTTCTTTCTCTTTCCCCTCTTCACTGGGAATGTGTAATGGGTACTGCTTAGCATGGGAGCATAGATCTGTTTGTCTTGACATGACACTTAGATGAAACCTCCTCCTTGTAGGGTTGTGTGGACTGGTGGCACTAAGTTATAGGACAAAATGGCTTCCAGCTGCTAGCTGTCAAATTTTCCAAGAGTCTTGGATTTGAAGCTTCTGGAAAACTCACCAGCATTCAATGCACTGCTGGAATATAAGCTGAACTTGAAAGGCAGACTAAGTTCTATACATCATACAGGTTTGGGTGTTGAAGCAAGAAGAGATAGTTACTTCTGAAGGGTCAATTCTCAGACTTGTGCCTCTGTTTTCTGTGCCAATTGATATTTTATCCTCTATTGGAGGAGTAAGCAACTCAATGGGCAGAAATGAATTTTACCTCTGGATGACAAGTGGGGTGGGCTAATCCTTTTATAACCTTTGGTAGGCTGGGTGATCTGTTTTCTAGAACATGTGATAGTGCATGAAGGTTCTTATTCCTGGTTCTCTGTCTGGTTCAGTTAAAAGCAGTATCCTCAGCAAAAACCATTGTAAATAAAAATTATTTACGCTGAAACTTGCCAAAATCTAAATGTTGTGGATATGGTAAGGATTCAAAAAATATTAAAACTATAAATGAATTTAGAGAATGTCTAACCTGCCATTCTATAGATAGCATATATGAGTATATCCAACACTCTCTGCTATGCCTCCATTTGGAAATCTAAAGGCATTACAAAATTAAAATTGACATGGCTAAAACTGGATTTGGAATTATTAACCCTTTCTCTAATAACCTGTTACTTCTTCGGAGTTCTCTATCTTAATAAATGGCACCACTATTCACTAAATTGCAGAAGCCAAAAGCATAGTAGTTTTCATTGTCTCTTTATCTTACATAGCATATTCAGTCAACCAGTTAGAAAATTTTGAGGGTTCCACCTCTAAGATATATCCCAAACCTGATAGTATCCCCTCTGTTCCATGGCAATCACTCATGTCTAATCCCCCGTCATGTTTCTCTTGTACAAGGCATCTGTTGTTTACTGTATTGGTTAGCTATGATCACAGTAATGCTAAGCAGTAATACCATTCTCAGAACTCAGTGCCTTATAACAGCAAAGATTTCTTCATATGCCTACAGGTTGAGAGGTCACTATCATTTCTAGTAGACAACTGACAGTCACACCATTCATTTGTTTCATTTTTGCCAATGGTATCCTGATCCCCCGAGTTTTTACACCTCTCTATTTCTCAGACCCATACTTTTCTTGGTTCGTCAACATTTCTTGTCCTTTTGCTTATGGGGATTAGTTCAGAGATAGCCATGCCTGCTGGGTAATGAATCTTAAGCCTGTTGTGTGACTGAGCAGATGTGTCTTCTCTCTCCAGACAGAGTGGGCTAATATGGTGTAAGTGCTGGGAGGTGGATCCATTTGCTGATGAATGACGGGTGAGCCTGGAGCTGCTGGGAGATCCCTTGTGAGGTCTGAAGTTGAAGCTACAGACCGGAAGACAGAGGGGAGAGACAGAGAGAGCGAGCAGTTTCCTGATGACATCATTTGTTCAAAGCTTGCCTGAAACCAACATTACTTCTGGAATTTTGGTTATAGGAGCTATACATTTATCTATTATTTAAGCCAGTTTGCACTGGATAGTCTCTTTTTGGAACTAAAACAGTTCTGACTGATAGAAGACCTTACCTCACAGCACCATTTGCACTGAAGGAATGCCTTCGCTGCCCTGCAGGGAAAAACACTTAAGAGCAAAAGGGAAACAAATGTTCATTAAGTGCCTGGTGCTCTGAGGACTTTTCCATATATCACCTCATTTAATTCCCAGGCAATCCTCGAGATAAGGATTGAGCTGCCTAGATTTAAAGCAGTGGAAGTCAAGGTTCAGGGACACCAGGATATTCCCTAGACTTAACCCTCTCATTCTGCTTCAATCCCGTGTGAGATGGCAGAGGAAGCCGCAGGGGAACAGTGCTGCAATTTATACTGCCTGCATTTCTAGTCTTTGACTAACCGTGCCTCATGTTAGCCTCATTTTTGTCCCCATATTTCCCATTGATTTCTCACTTGAACACATCAGAGTTTAAATCTATTTGCTGCCATATTATTACTGGCCCTTGTAGCCATTCTGACAGGAAAGCCGACGTACTGCTGGATACTTAATGTTCTAAGCATAAAGCTATCTGTGTTCTGGGGAAGGTGGAGGTGGAAGCATATATTTAACAGCTCTAATCAATAAGACATTTGCCCAAATGAGCAGATTGATTTTATTTACACCTGCAGCAACAGACTCTTCGCACTTCCCCTCCTCGGAGCACAGGCTGTTCAGGGCGCAGACAGTGACAAGACTGCCAAGGATCAATGGGAACGCAAACCACATTGGGCGGAGGGCTGCTGCATCTGGAGAATTAGCTATTTGTAATTGAATGAGTGAAAGTCAAAACAGTTGAGTTTTTGCAGCCCACTCAACTTGACTCTCCTGAAAGAGCATTTCTTACCAATAGAATGCTTTCCTGTAAACCATGATGTTCTGGAAAAAGGCCTTCTTTATAGGATTGATTCTCTAGAGGGAGAGGGGCCTGAGATAGGAGCTGACTTGGATTGTGAGGGTGACACTCACTGAAGCAAACTCAGGTATTTTATGGTTCTGGGTTGGAAATTCTAGGCCTAGCTCCTGACTATCGAGGTGACTTTGACAAGTCATTCCTCTCCATGACAGCTAAGTGTGCATCCAGAAGTGTGATGGTGACATCAGTCTGCAGGTTCCTAATGACTTTTTGAAAAAATAATTGATTTTTACTGCAGTTCATCAATGATAGTCCCAAACCCAACACTTGATTTTTTTTCTTCTTGTGTTGTTATTCTTTCAAAAATCTGTAATTTGTCTCAACAGCAACTATTTTCTCTAAAAGCATACGCAGTATGATCCATATTTGGTAAATGTAACCCCTTAAAAATCCTGGGTTTCCATTTGACTGCCCCCAACTCTGTGCCAGGGCTCTCCCTGGTTTCATCATACCTGAGGGGTTTTTAGGCAAGGAAGCCTAAGAGGCTCCATGCCTAATGCCAACTGTAAATAAATGGGAGTGGCTGCCTGAAGGTTGTAAGCCAGGCTGTGTCTCGGTTCAGCTGGAAAGAGTTGTGTGATCAATTAGTAATGTCTGCCTTGGGTGCCACATAGAGGGACTGCTGGCATTACCCTTTTCAGGTGTCTGAAAAGGGGTGTTAAAGACAACACATTTGTATTTGTCGGTCACGTGAAGACTCAGAACTGGATGTGACAGTACTTTTCTTCCTAACTCAGGCAGTCTTTTTCTTCCCAAGCTGCAGCGGTCACACTGGCAAGATGGCTGAGAAGGCATTCTGGAGGCCATGAATCGGGGAGTAGCTTCCTGGATCCAGGATAGAAATGTGTCAGCCTCAAGCTAAAAGGAGCTTGGAAGGGCAGCCTAGGTGGGGGCTAGGGCAGGGTCTTACAGGGTGTGCACATTGAAAGCCGTGCTGATATTAGAGCCTTGGCCTCTAGAGTTGATTTCATCCAGGTGAAGATATCTGTCTGCTTATCCTCAGAAAGTTAAGTACAACTTGGGCTATGTTAGAAATAGCCATTTTTACATGGGCCTTGCCATGAAAATGATTGTAATCTCTGGCTAAGCTTATCGGAATTCATTTTAGCCTA
Organism: Hipposideros armiger; assembly: GCF_001890085.2. Lineage (NCBI taxonomy): Eukaryota > Metazoa > Chordata > Mammalia > Chiroptera > Hipposideridae > Hipposideros > Hipposideros armiger. The sequence continues at coordinate 1,635,665 of NW_017731506.1, forward strand.
GATCATAAAGTATTGATTACTATTTTTTAGTAATGGTATTTTTTTGAGTGACAACATATCTTCAATGCTTGAACCATCAGTTTTCAGGTCAGTTCTTATTCAGCTTCCAATGAAGACACTTAATATAATAGATCCTAGTCAGAAAATTGGGCTATGTCAAATTAGGTCCCCTAACTTGATCTATTTATTCGATAATACTCATGTCCCACTCTGTCATCTCTTGTATATACCCATTACTCTTTCTCTGTGTTTCAGTTAACATATACCAAATTGTTCAGTATGACATCATATTTACACTCTATTTTTATTTCAGTGTTTTGTTTTAAGTTGTCCCCATTAAGAGAGTGATGAAACTTGGGTTTTATGTGCTTCCATATACTCTTGCAACACAATGCCAGATACAGCAAGACATATAAAATATTAATATAAATGATGTTAAATTATTATTTTTATGAAACAATGACTCCCTTTGCTAGTCTAGCAAGAAGAGACTAAGTAATAGATCTCACAAAGAATTCAGCATCAGATTTTTTCACCTAGTTACATTTGAAGAAAACACATATTTACCCAATGTGTGAGCTTATCAAATGCTGCCTTGTTCCACTGAAACTTTAAGATTGATGTGGGCTTATGTTTTTTCATAGATGTTCAAGTCAGCCAGAGAAAAAATTTACAAGTCAGTGAAAAACTTGGTAGAGTGGATAAGCCTATTGATTACAACTTCATGGGAGAATTTTATCTTTTCTTTTTCATGCACTTAAGTCATTTTAATCTAAGATGTAAAGAATATCTTAAAAACCACCTTTTTGGAGTATATACTACAACTCATCTTAGGAAAAGGTAATTTAGGTACAAATGAAATATTGATTAGAAATTATAAAAACTTTCTCATTTCTCCAAAAAGTCCTACTAATCAAATTTATGGAATTAGCTTCTCATTTTAGAGGCCATATTTTATGCTACATGTATACTGTAGCCTTCTTAGGGGTAAAACCTGAAATGTATGTAATAACTGATTTTAGAGAAATAAAAAAGCAAAAGCTTATCTTAAATGAAATATTCCAGAATGTTCACGTAACATTAAAGGAATTGCTGAGTGCAGTCCCATAATCTTTTAAAAGCAGGAATTGTTATTACTGCTCCACACCCAACCTCCCTCTTCTAAATTTGATATCATATGGAAAAGAAATAATTTTCTTTATGGTTTGAATTAGGCAAACAATTTGTAATGCATTGCATCTGGCTTCTCCGTAAGAATGGACTAAAAAATATTTTGAATTCCATTGTCAATTAAACTAAAAATTCTGTTATTCCAGATGTGTGTCATCTGACTGGGGGTTGTTTTCTGGGAAAGAATATTAATTTCTGAAATGTCAATCTTTAGGTCCTTGATGTTGGTGGTGGTGTTATTTCCTTTACATACAGAATGAAAACATAGAGCTTCATAAGCATGATGTTATATTGCCATTAAGAAGAGACCAGAATTAACTGATCAACATATCTGAACTTACACCAGGGATTCAATACTTTGGTTATAAAATCTTTTTATTCTTTTGGAGTCTTCTATTAAAACACAAGTACTCAAGGAGAGTTAAAATAAAAGGTGCAAGCTAATGGTGAAGAGTAGGAGGCTCGGTTATTCAATACTTGGTTAAGTTTAGACTTCCAAGGAGAACAGGCTATAGGAAGAAGATGTATCCCTATAGAAAGGGATTTGGACACAACCAGGAATAGCCAGATAAGAAGAGGGTTTCTGAAACTTGCCTGATGATTAGAACCACTTGGCGAGACTTGGGTTTAATAATTATATTTTTTGTCATCGGTCAGAATAAAGTAACAAAATATTGTTTCTACTAATTTTATTAAACTGTGAAAAAGTGTCTGGGCAATCATAAAATCTACAAAGAAAACCCAGACCAAGAGGTATGTTACTATGATAAGGAATGAACAGTCTTTTATTCTCATTCTTGGGTCTGTGCATTTAAAATGTAAATTACAAGTATCTTTCATTCTGTAAACTGAAGTATATTATCCATGATATGTCAGAGATGAAATTAAATAGTTATATCTCTTTGTGGGCTTTGAAGGCATGTAATCATGGTTTTTAGGTAATCGCTGAATAAATTTTAGGATGTAGGCATATGTGGCTAGAAAGTATTGCTTTTGATTAAACAAGATGGCTGTATTACCTTAAGACAAGTGACTATCCCTTCCTAAAATTCACTCTTAGTTAGAAAATAAGACATTGGCTTAGATCATTAAAAAAGCAATTATTTTCTCTTTTGTGTCTGACAAGCAAATATGTGGTAAACATGTTCATCTTGATATATCTTTTTAACACTAGTAGGTAATAACTTTCCTAGTGAATTATATAACTTGTATATACAGATATATGAGTGTATAGTCCATTGAAAGCTATTCATAATATACATACATATTCATTCAAAGTAACTTTTCCCAGATCATGAATTTTAGACTTTTATTTGGTCCAACAGCTTAAGCCTGGAAATGTTTAGAATTATTAGGGCTATTATTTGACCAGCATTCATAAGTAACTGGATAAAAAAAAAATCATGAAAGAGCTCAGAAAAAGTGCTCACTGTAATAGTTACTTAAATGGGGAGCATTACCATAAAGAAAAGAAGGGGAAATGATAATTTTAGCCTGAGGCACTTGAGGTAAGAATAGTTGTTGACCATTTACCTAGGGAACTCCACTTTCTCACAGATGTGGATGGGGGAAGGGTAGTGGAACATTTTCCCACCATTATTTTTGGACATGATATAAGCAGTCAACGTTTCTAAATATTTCATAGTTATAAAGACTTAAAGACAATCATTCTGATACCCAGGGTGATGTTTGAATTTATGCAGCATTTCATCCAGAGCCAAGGGCATCTGATAATTCAACCCAACTGTTTCATGATGTCTTTGGGTCAGAAGTTTGATTACACTATTATTTTCCCTGCGACTAAGTTCTGTGAATTGCCTCTCTTTTTCCCCCACATTTGGAAGATTCTCATTGTTAATATGTTAAATCTTTAATTGCCCACAGCTGGAAGTTTCCTTCGGTAATTATGAGACTCTTTTCTGCATTTATATTGTTGATCATCCTGTGTGAAATTCTGTAACAGCCCTCATTTAACTCTTCTAGTGTACTTGAAAAATCACCACTTTGGAGACAGGAACAAGATCATATTACTTTTTTTCCCTTTTGGCTCTTGAGTAGGTTCCTATTGTTAAAAGCAGGTGTGATTAAAACATTTTAAAGTCATTCTCAATTGTTTTGGGATTCTAATTCCTTCTAGATTCAAATTTGAAAGTTTTGATCTCAGTCTGAAATTTGTTTTGTTTTTCCTCTACTTTTATAAAAAGTTGCTTCATCCATTTTTAATTTTTAGCAGAAAAAAATGCTATATGTGCACAGGAGAGTTTCTAATCTTTTCTCATTTGAAAAGTGATAAGGTAGCTAGTTTTCTTTCAAGACAGATTTATGAAATCATTATTACTTTACCTATTGTTATTTCATCCATTTTGAAATAAATTCTTTAAAATCGTTTTCTGAATTTGCCTTTGGCTTGGTTTAATGTAAAGCTTTTAGCATCAGCGAGAGCCATTGAATTGAAAATGACAGTTTTCTACAGCAATTTACTCACCACCACCACTTGGAATCAATATCCTTTTGGTTGAGAGTCATGATTGTAATTTACATTATCAAAGAATTCAACAAACATATATAAGTTTCCTTTTCCAAAAAAAAGAGGTGAGATTTCCATCTAGAGTATGAGACCTCAGTTCAGTGGTTAATACATACATGTTACATGTCAACTTTTCCACTGGAAACTTTTGCGATGGTTTCTTATCTCAGTGATTGAAAGCAATTCCAGTAAGTGCTAAATCTAACTGTTTTCTATCCATACAGAACCTCTGGGGGTTTTCTTGCCTATTTCATGGTGTTGTGTGTTCCCCAAATTCTCTCCCTCTGTACAAAGAACGCTTCCCTCAGACCCATGTGTGGCTGGCTGGTTCATTGTACCCACTTTAGGTTTACTATGTAGCCGTGTGAAATCAAGTGTTCATTATCCAGACAGCCCAGGAAGGACTTGCAGAGCGAAGCATAACTACAGGGAATTAAGGAAGATTAATGCACGCCTTTAACACAAGCACCAGAAGAGCCTCTTGGCTTCCCTTTCTGAGAGGTATCACCCATGTAGAGTATTGCACAGTACTAATAATGGCTTGTATTTATTGAGAAAGGATTGCTCTGATTTCTTTGCATGGGTCATTCACCTTCAGCCTTACCACGAGTTTATGCAGTAGGTACCATTATTTACAGTTGTGGAAACTGAGGACCAGGAACTTGTTGTTAATACTTTGCCCAAGTTCCTACAGCCAGCAAGTGGTAAAGGAAGTATGAGAACCCAAGTATGTGAACCCAAGCATTCCAACTCTAGAGCTTGAGTGTGTCACTTCCCTGCTGATTTGATCTAGATTGAGTCAGACTTCATGGCCTCATGGTCTGAAGTGCTAGATGGTGGCAATGTGTGTCAGGTCTTAAAACTAGTGTTGCCTGCAGTACCTACAGACTGTACTATCAGATTTGATTTGATACTACAGGTTTGTCTTTAAGTCTCTTGCACTAATTCCTTATGATGCATCATTTTTTTCAAGCCTTATTGAATAGATGCAGTCATATTACTTATCTCATTTAGACCACAGAATCACTCAGAATAGGGCTCCTATTTCTTGCATTCATTTATTCATTCATCCATTCACTCGCCAAATACTTATTGAGTCGACACCGAATCCCAGGTCTTAGTACATCCTTCATCTGTTTTATGACATCTGGTTTCACAAAAACAATTGGAGTTAAGGAACTTGAGGGGAGAGGAACAGTGACTGCTGTGAGGAGAAGAGGAAGAGGGGCGAGAACATCAGAGGACCCTAAAGGTGGCAAGATGGGATCAGTGGGGTGATTGCAGTGAGCAGGAACTGACCAGGAGGAGGTGGTGGGCACACATGTCTCCATCTACTTAAGTGTAAGACACTTTTCTACTCTTGGAACTAACAACAAAGTGATTAACTCTGCGTCTCTCTGCCTCTAGTCTAGTAACATGCACATCATGGGCACTTAATTAACATTCGCTTCAGGAATAAATGAGTCACATAGAGACACACTGAGAATATATACATGAGAATGTAAGTCAATCAAATAAACTGAAAATAAATTCTGCCTGATGCATAAAGACTTTCTGGGCACCCTAAATGAGACTTCCTCAGGGCGTGAGGCGCTCTGATAGGAGGCTGATGAATGAGTCCTTGGCGTTAATTGGAGCCTTCTCTTCTCCTTGGAAATAATACTGAGGAGAGGAGCTGCTTTAGCCTGAAAATCTGATTCCGTGCGTTCTCTAACTCATCTTGATACAGATTTAACACCCAACTCATTCAAGATACTAGAGACACTGGCTATATCTGGGTAATAACCTTTTAGATTTGAGAGTTCCTTATAAACTGTTCTTGAGTATGTTTCGTTCCCTCAGTGGAGATCCGCTGAAGAATAAAATATGTTTTACTCTATGGCTGTAAAAAAAAACGTTTCACCCAATGGCCTAAAAACATGTTTCCCTTTAAAAGAAATTTCAAGAAACAGTTGTGTGGGGCAGATATGGGGGACGTCAATTTAACATGTTTTGAAAAGTACCTAATGGCTTTCAATGTATCCATAAAATGTGATGCAATGTTGTATATTTAGAAATGTTGAAGTCTATGTATAAAGTTGCATGTTTAAATTCTCCGTCTCCTGAGCCATTCGGACCATAGAATGGTTCTGAGAAGCAGCTGGAGGAAAGTTGACCAGTTGGCTCAGAAGCTTAACATCAGGCACAGATGTGAGACATGGACTGCTTTGTCTCTGCCCAGCTATGGCTTTATAAGGCATCCTCTCACTTTCTCAGTGTGTCCAATGGGCTTGCACACCTGCCATGTGGACCCCCAAGAGAGGAGACAAGCCTTATACTATGGCTTCAGAGTTTGTTTGTGGGCGATCTGAGATGTATACAGTACATATTGAAAACTGCTACAAAGAGGTCTCTCCAGCATATCCTGGGGTAACCATCAGGGGAAAGAATTGTGACAGATGCCCTCCAAGTGACCTTGCTAAGCAGACTTGTGAACTCATGCTGCTGTTCAGTGTGGCTTCCAGCAGACCTTTCATTCCATCCATGCCTTGAGCTGACCCACAGCTCTGTGCCTCTGCTCCAGTGCCCTTCTCTGCGTAGGCAAATGCCCAGGACCACAGAAGGCTGGGTAATGAGCTGGGTGCCTCTGGGGGCAAGAGTGCCCTACTCCTGTCCCCACAGGCCCTGGCAGACAGGGCAGTACCCCGCCTGTGAAAGCCATTAGTGTGACCAGATGTGCCCTCAGAGAGCACAGGCCTCTCAGAACAGCATGGAAATAGCAACCAGCAACGAGGGCCGATTGTGTCTCAAACATTTAAGTGTTCTCAAATGGAAACAACATAGAAAATGGCTGAACTGTGGCAGCCTGTGCTATAGTATTTTGCCCATCGATGGGTTTGCTCAGCCTGCTTGAGAGCTGCAGAGCAAGGTGGAGTTTTATGACTTCATTCAAAGTTACACGAGGGGCATGTGATTCATGTAGAACCAAAATTTAAGTAATGGTTGATTAGTGGAAAAATGAGCCTTGACTGAAAGAATTCCTCCCATGTAAATGAATCCTTGTGTTTGTAACAAAAGGGAATTTCGTATTGTGCAATGCTAGAGGCATTTGACAAGGTTTTATTAAGCTGCATAACACACCTTTAGTGTTTATAGGCAGCAAGCATCTTCCTTTTAAAAGCAGCAACATCTTGCTGTTATATATTTTAGGGAAATGACTTTTGTAAAGATGCAGCCTAACGCTTTTGCAAGATGCTAGGGGCGCTTCCTGGTTATCTCACTGGGCATCTGTCTCTGCCACTCAAATGGGAATTGGTTGCTGTTGGGAGGATTATTTGAGCTCTTTGGGACAGAGCACCAGGCCCTGTGCAGCATACAATAATGAGGCTTTGCCCTTTCGTAGCTTGGTTGTGAAAAGGCAGACCAAATTAAGAGAAGCGTTAAAAAAACTGGGGGATAAAGCGAGTCTATTAGCAGCTCTCTACCCAAGTCTTCTCTCTGAAGCTTTCCTGCTACCAGGTGAAAGGAGGCATATAGGACAGTTATTCTTCTCTTGTCCAAAGGGACATGACCTTCCAGGTCTCCTTTTTCTCCTTTGTGCATTGTCCTAAATTTTTCTAAAGGGGAAAACATGCAAAGATAGTACAACTAGCATACAGATTTCGCAAGCATGTTTTTGGTTCTAAGAGTCGTGGAAAAGGCAGCCAAGGTTTTCACCTGCCCATTTTTTTGGGCAAGCTCAGTAAGTGACTTTGAGTAAGTCAGGTGATCCCAAGTGCTTCAGTTTTACAACTTGTTAATTAAAAGGAGTTATATTTAAAGACTACTAACGCTAACATCCCATTCAGCTCTAAAACGCTTATTCTCAAAGGCTTTCTCTCCCGCCTTTCCCCTCTCTGAATTTTTACTTTCTTAAAAATTTTTTTTCAATTATACTTGACATACAGTATTATGTTAGTTTCAGATGTACAACATTATGATTAGACATTTATATAATTTATGAAGCGACCATCCTGATAAGTCTACTACCCATCTGACATCATAAATGGGAATGTAAAGTACAGCATAGGGAATGCAGTCAATATTATTATAGTAACTGTTTTACTTTTAATGCCTTATCATCTAAAAAAGCAACACCAGCCTCTCCTGGGAATTGGTTAGAAATCTGAACTCTTGGTCCCTACCCGAGACCTACTAAATCAGTGACTTTAGGGTGGCCCCAGCAATCTCTGCTGATTCTGATAGACACTAAAGTTTGAGACTACTGATATAAGGCTTCGATTATTGTATGTTTTTAAAGCATATTTTGGGCACTAGTGAGGTCTAATACAATTTATATCTTCTCTGGTTCAGAAAATTAGTGCTGAACCATTCTTATTTCTTACGTGTATATGCATGATACTGAATAGACTAGTGTTCTATGAAACACATCTAAATTCCAATGGTGACTTTTATGAAGAGCTACATACCTTGTGGTGGGAGGAATAAAATAGTTCCTGTCTTGCTCACAAACAGATTTTCTTCTCATTGCTTCTCTCTTAATTGACCTCTTCCTTTTGCACAAAATGTTCTCTCATCTTGCGTTTTGCTCTCCATGACTTACTCTTTTAATGGACCATGTTGTCTTTCACAGAGCTGGGAGACAAAGAGATTAAAGCTTTCTTTAATAATATATCATGATGCAAAGCTTCCCTACAGCAGGAAAAACAAAGCAAGCAATATTTATTTTAGTATCTCAGGCCATGATTTAAAGCCTGTTTACATGGCTAATTATTAAAGCATGATAAACACACTTTTTCAAAGACAGGAGAAAAAGTGCATTTTTTAGTCTACCTTCTGTTTCTACTGAAATACATTTCCAACAGATGGCAGGAGCATCTGGGAAGCAAGCCAGTGAGGCACACTGATGGGCCCTCTACTTACATAGCAACTGCTCCTGGTCATTTCCCTGAGTCCAGAGTGGAAATGAGACGAGTGCTGAGCTCAACCATTAAACCTGAGCTGTCTACCAGAGTGAGGCCAGATATAAAGTGATCATAGATCTGATAGAATGGAATTGTTAACTTCCTGGCATGTTAGACATGATTTGTGTTGTAAAGAATAGATGTGTTTGTGTGTTTTTAATTATTCAGAGGTTATCTCTTTAGTTTAAAGGACCATAGCCAGCAGTAATTAAGCATGTCATTCCCTGCTGGCAGCTACTTGGTTTACGTGCTGTTTTTATTCCCATCTAGCTTTTTTTTCCTGAAGTAAAATACTCTAGAATCAACAAGGACATATATGTGACAGGGAAAACATCAACTTCTCACAATTAGTATCTCATAAAACTATGAGTGGCATCTGAGAATACAGTTAGTTTTATAGAGCATGCAAAATTTATTCATGATGAGATCTGCAAGGAGACTTGGGTAAATACTGCAAAACAGACACAAGACACAGAATAACTTTGCAATTCTTATGGCATTTCTTGGAGCTGGTGAACAACAAAGTGAAGAAATGTTCACATTTTGTGAAATGAGTTGGAGGCAGCAGGAATAAAAGAGGAAAACACACTTTCCTTTAAAAAGTAAAACACATTGACTTAAAAAAAAGCACTGGGAGAGACGGCAATTTCACCGAATACTAAGAAAGGTATTATTTTCAGCTTCAAAGGCTCCCACAAGAATTTCCTAATACACCATGGAAGTTGTAAGTAAAATAGGATAACCTAATTGTAAGGACTATCTAAGGCCATTTCAGTTAAAATTAGGGTGCAGCAGAAAGCAAACACTTTCATGGGCTATTTTCTTCCTGGCCTTTTCACTACCAGTCAGAACGCCTCTCCACCTATTACAAGGGCCCAACCATTCTCCAGTGTAGCTCTGGCCCTGGGCTGCTGGGCTACTCCACTAGGCTTTGAGCAACTGGAAACATTTTATCTTTTCATTTCTGTGTCCCCATTTCCCATCTATAAGGGCTTAATACATGTTGAATGTTCCATTACTGAATGAGTTCATAGGGAGCATCTGGTTCAACAGACTGCTAGCTTGTTATCAAACCCAACTCTTTCTTTATGGTCTGTTAGCACCCCCTGCTTATCTGAGGCCCCTTGCCCAGATTCTGACCTCCCATTAGCTTGGCTCCCTGTAACTTGGCTTTCTGATCTCTTGGAGTCCACAGGAGAAGGAGAGAGGGGAAGAAAGGAGCTCCTGTGGGAAGGTGCTATTAACAAAAAGGAAAATCACATGGCAATGGACCAATCACTTCATTCCCTTTTTCTTCCTCATGTGAAGACTCCTTAGGGCGGAGTGAAAATGTCCATCCCCCTTATATAACACTTCTGTAGTTGTTCTTTTGCAGAAACAGGCAGGTCTTCGTTATCCAGAAAAGGCATATAAAGTGAGTTGTGATGGCTGTGAAGGCAAGATAGGAGAATGATGCCTTGGTGTTATTTGGGGAGAATGTCATGACTAGACCCTTTCTCATCCTGATGCCTTCTTTCTACTACTTATCACACCTAAAAATACACAGTTGAAATTCCCTTTTCCATTGAATGGGGAAGTATGCAAATATTCTCAGGAGGAGAAATTAATTTCCCATTGTGCAATACATTAGTATCAGAGGGATTCAGCATTAGAATAAATATCTGATCCTAAATTTATGTCACTATGAATGAATGTATTTTTGACATTCAATATTATTTTATATTAGTTTCAGGTGTACAGCACAGTGGTTAGACATTTGCATAATTTAGGAAGTGATCCCCCTGACTAGTACCTACCTGGCACTGTACATGCTTATTACCATATTCCTGATTGTATTCCCTATACTTTATATCTCCATAGAATATTTTGTAACTACCAATTTGTATTTCTTAATCCCTTCGCCTTTTTTACCCTGAGTCCACCCCCCTTCCATCTATCACCCTGATAGATCTAGTACCCATCTGACACCATACATAGTTATATTATTGACTATATTCCTTATGTTATTCCCTACATTCCCATGACTACTGTGTAACAACAATTTTATACTTCTTAATCTCTTTCCTTTTCACCTACCTCCAACCCCCTCCATCTGGCAACCATCAAAATGTTCTCTGTATCTATGAGTTTGTTTCTACTTCATATATTTTGTATTTTATTCTTTAGATTCTACTTATAAATGAAATCATATGACATTTGTCTTTCGCTGTCCGACTTACTACACTCAGCACAATACCCTCTAGGCCCATCCATGCTGTCACAAATGGCAAGATTTTACTCTTTTTTTTTTTATGGCTGAATAATATCCCATTGTATATATGTGCCACCTCTTCTTTATCCAGTCATCCATTCAGGGACACCCAGGGTGCCTCCACATCTTGGTCACTGTAAACAGTGTTGCAATGAACAAACTAAGGGCGAGCACGTCCCCTCAAAGTAGCGTTTTGGGTTTCTTCAGATAAATACCCAGAAGTGGAATTACTGGATCCTTCTTTGTCTCTTGTTATATAAAGTCTATTGTGTCTGGTAGAAGTATTGCTACCCCAGCTTGTTTGTGTGTTTATATGAATGAATTTACCAGATCCTGATCAAAGAGAGATAAGGAGGAGGGTCTTCTATAAGGGGAGACACATTCTTACAGACAAAAAGGCAAGCGTGCTTAATAATCATTGCTATGCAACCAAAAGAATGCCTACACTGCCTAATAATGTCTCACCAGCTCAGCCAAGTGTCCCCCAGTGGCAAAGGAACTGGAAATAGATGTGTGTAAATCCTCTGAAATATGCTGGGGCTTGTCTTCACTCTTTGGAAAACTGTTCACTAGATGCTAGAGACAAGAACATTACTATTCATTCTGGATGAGTGAATCTCGTGCATATCTTACATTTCATAGGCACCCTGGAAAAGTCCCATGCTACTGAAATGGGCCAAAACTATACTAAATCAATTTATTTTAGGTCAAGTGCTTTCATTATAAGATTTGATGGGCCATCTCTGAAGTTACAGGACAAAACCCTTGCATATCTGCTACTTTTGAGGAGTGAAACCCATGCTTATTCTTCATTTTATTTTTATTTTTTTCTTTGAAGATCGATTCTTTCAAGGCTTAGGGTTTTTATTATTTCTAAGCATTTCTCATCCCAGAGTGATTTCCATTGTAACTAGCCTCCTCTCCATGTGTGGCTCCATTGCTGGCCATGGCTGAGGCTCTCATGCTTTTCCTAAGTAATTGTTGAGTTGTTGGTTCACCTCAGTTACCACCATGTGAGAGGTGATTGGTCACCTTACTGAAAAGGGTAGAACCCATGCCACTGATAAGGCATGTAAATTGGATTGTGAACGGCCTCTCTGCTCTGTGAACCCTATCTCCAGGCTTGGTAAATTGGAAATTTCAATATTGTCTCCTGTTGCCTCCTTTTAGCTTCATTTACATTACTCTTATTAGCCAATCCAGTTAGAGATTAGAATATGCTTTTTGAGGAATCTCTTGAGAATGTGCCGGAATGCTTACTACAGGATATATTCCAACACAATGAAGCCATCAGAACAAATTTTCCAGGATGGAAAAACCATTTTCAAGCCCAAGGCTGGTAACATAGGAAAATAAAAAAGCACTAAACTTGACAAAATATCAATGAAACAGAGGAACTTGGAATGCCCAGTGTTTGCCTGTAATAGTACAATTTAGCTTCTAATGATATCCTTGAGAGGGGAAATTACCTCCTCTGTGGGGCAGTTGTGTTTAGAAAACACATTATTTTGCTTATTAGAATCACGACATTTTAAATTAAGAAGGTAATTTAGTATTATTTGGTCCAGCCTTCCTCTTAGGATAATATTTTGGTGTTGGGTCTCCTACTTTGCACATCATTTTCTCTTTTTCCTTTTATTGGCTTTTTTTTTTTTTCATACCTGCAGACGTTCTTTGCGGTCCTTTTTTATTTCAACGTTGTCTCATATCTATTAGAAGCTTTCATTCTCGTGGCTCCTGTCCTGGTTCAGAATTGTATTACCTCTTACCTGGACAGTCTCCTATCTGCTTTTCTCCTACCTGAATCTGTCCCACATACCATGCTCAGGTTAACCTTACACTCACCCTCTACTTAAATAGCTGTGGTGTCCCTATGTCTGTTTTGTTATTATGGGGAGGTCCAAATTCTTTAGCCTGAATGTATCAGTTAAAATTCCTTACTATGCAAAAATATACTAAATCCAATTCTCAATACATTATGGAATATAGGGATTTATTATAGTTCAAATAGTAAGAAATTTATAGCTCTAGCCTTTGCTCCTTAGCAATTCTTTTAGGTTCAGATTCTTCCTCTTGTTGACTTCCACTTTAGGTTGATGATAAGAGAGCTGTCAATGTTTCAACTATTACCATGCAGACCAACATTGGAAGAAGAGGGACCATTTCTTTCTTTTTTTTTTAAGTATTTATTTTTTTCAGTTGAGAATATTATTTTATATTAGTTTCAGGTGTACAACATAGTAGTTAGGCACATATAATTTATACAATAATCCCTCTGATTAGCCTAGGACCCACCTGACAACATACATAGTTATTGCAACATTATTGACTACATTCTCTATAGTATACTTTACATTCCTGTGACTGTTTTGTAACTACCAATTTGTACCCTTAATCCCTTCATCTTTTCTCTTTCTTATGTTTAAGAGCAAAGTGACATTTGCCCGAAGACCCACATCCGGCAACCTTCTCATCTAATTGGTCATGTGCTTCTCCTAAACCAATTCCTAATTATGCAGAGCTAAGGCTACCAGGACTAGCATAGGACATGGAGAATTTAGCCTTGAATCTGAGAATAGGATTAATATCACTTAGTCATGCAGGAAAGGGCAGCCAACCAACAGTATCTTCTCATGCACTCAAGACCCGCCATGCTCCAGCTGTAACCAACTTTCAGCTTGATTTCCTACTCGTTTCATTCACCCATATGATAACACATCCAACTACTTGCTGTAGTCCAGTCTTTCTTTCCTCGTGAAATACCCTTTCCTCATTGCTGCCATTTAAAAACAGACACATCCTTCTAGACTTATCTTCAGCACAAACCTTTTTTAATGAATCTGTTCCTCATCACTGAATGAAAAGTGATTTTCCCCTTACCTAAAAACACTCTTTTGAACTTATGTTTATCCATTATGTCAGCCTATGATGTATTCATTTTTGCAAACACCAGGCCTTGTACTTAGTGGTGAATAATTATTTCCGGGAAGGTAAATTAAAAGTCTAAAAATTAATTAGATGAACCCCAGAGTTTTCAATTTGGTAAGTTTCTTGGTAGTAGGAAAATTCTGTTTTCCCCAGCTTCATTGTCCTATAAGTCCACCACACAGTTGGGTCTAACTGCCTGAGCAGAATAGTCTAAAGGAAATAGGTGTTTTAGAACCAAAAACACAAAACAAATAACCAAAACAAAAAAGAGTTCACATTCATACATTCATTCTCTCAGTACATATAATCAAGAAAAAAAATTTACTAACCTTTGGTGATGTGTTGGAAAAACCTGAATTATCAGATCTTTTCTTGATTTAGATTTTATATAGTTAATCCACTTTTCTCTATAGGATAAAAGTAATTAACACTTGGAGGACAAAAGCATGTTGATTCAATCTTTAAAGAGTGCATTTGAGATTGTAGAGATTAGTTAGAAATATTATCATGAGAGAGAGTTCTGGTGTAGGAGCATTTTGACTAGTCAACTATTAAAAATGGGCGTAGTTTTCCAGCAAGGAAAGCCATTAACTTAAACTGCAAAAACCATGGGATCATTCCTATATCTTATTAGCTATGCATTATGGTTGTTGAGAGGATTAAAATGGTTACTATTGTGGGGGTCAAAAAATAACTTTTCTTTCACCTTTCTAAATCTGACTCAGCTAATTATTGAATAAAACAAAGGATCTGGTATCTCCTATGAAGAGAGACTATAGCAATACCACTGTACCATTAACTTCCTCATAGCCATTATGAGCATGAAACATCTGTTTTCAGCTATAAATCTGTCAGGCTACCAGAAAATCCACAGAAAACCTTATCACTTTATAACTCAAAAAACTACAAGTATATAGATAAGAGTACATATCTTATAAGATATTCACAATGTGGCCTGCAGTTAATGCCACAATATAATAGACTAATAAAGCATTCTCACATGTTTCATGTATTAGGATAATATTCCACTGCAAATTTGCATTTTTCAAGGCAGACGTTTATTTTGGGGTTGAAACAGCATGAAGCAGTATTAGAAGGTGATCTTGCATCATGTCTGAGAAACTCTAGCTACTGTGTTTCATAGTGGTAAAATTCCTGTATTCAGGTAAAACTTAGCAAGTTAAAGTATTTGGTCTTTTTATTCTGGAAAATGATAGGTAGATTAATTATACCACTGTGTATATGATATAAGATTAATTATACCACTGTGTATATGATATATATTGGGCAAGTTACTTAACCTCTCTGCCTCATTTTCCTCATCTACAAATTAAAGATAATACTAATAATAATGTTTATTGGTTGTCGAGAGGGTTAAAACGGTTATTAATGTGGGGGTCAAAGCATAAATTTTCTCCCAACTTTTAAAATTCTTCTGACTGGACTAATAATCAAATTAACATGAGACAGATTAACAGGAGAAAATGTTGAAAATTTGTTATGAATACCCATGTGAGTGTTCTATAAGAATCTGAGGCCAGAGACCCATTGGGCAGTTGAGGCTTATATGTCATTATGAACTAAGAGAAGTGGAACAAGAGGTCTGGGATTTCAACAGGAAAGTAGGCAATTCACAGGTAGACAAGAAAGAGTAAACATGAAGTAAACAAATTCTTGCTGGGCCACCTAGACGCAATGGGGCACTGAGGGAAGTTTAACAAACAGCTTTTGCTAGATTTCTCCCTGTCTGCCATATTTAGTTTATATTATAAAGCTAAGGTGATACTCCCTTTAAGCAAATTTTTCTATCTGAGTTCCTTTAGGCAGGTAAGGGGGAGGGTCAAGTGTTCTTCCTGAGTCTTTTGCTTTGTAATAACCAGCTTAAAAATCAATATCCCAAAAGGCATATTTTGGGGTGGCAAAACTTTGGTCCTCTTCACCATAGAACTTTCTGTGATGATGGAATTGCTCTATAATATAGTCATTAGCTACATGTAGATATCGAGCTCTTGAAATGGCTAATCTAACTGAGGAACTGGATTTATAATTTTATTTAACTTAAATAAAATTAAATTATATTTAAATAGCCACATATAACTAGTGGCAACCTTACTGGACTATGCAGGTTTACAATAATCCTTGGCATGTGATAAATGATCAATAAGTGATACTAAGTGATTTTAGCTTCTTCTCAGGACAAATGTGCCACACAACTCTTTCTTAGCACTGCAAATATATATGCTTCTATTCTTTTAAAGCGTTGAACAGAAAATATCTAGGAAAGCTGTTCATATGTTTTTGCTGTTTCATTGTGTGGATATGTGTCTGTTTAAGTGAGTTTATTACCTTATTCACTAAAGAAAAAAATCTAGAATATTTTCCAAATTTTGGGTCAACACTTTACTTGAAAACAAAGCAATATAAAATATAATAAAAACTTTGATATAGCTAATAAATTTGTCAAAATGAACAAACTCAATGTTGTAGAGGTGGAGAAATAGGCACCCAGTGTAATCTTCATGCACTGGAATTTTCTGTTCTATCTGCTTGGAATGCTGTTCCCACAAATATCAGCATTCTTGTTTCTTCACTCCCTTCAGATCTTTCCTTTGATGTCACTTTTTTCTTTCTTTTTTTTTTTTAAGAGAGACCTTTCTTGACCATCTGTATCCTGACCATCCTGTATAAAATTATACTTTCCCATCATGCTCTGTACCCCTGTGCATCATTCTTGTCAACGGTAGACATCAAGCTTAAAAGAAAACTTATAAGAGTTTATTTGAGCCAAAATGACAAATGTTGGGAAGCAAAGTCTTGATGAATTGAGAAAATGCTCTGGAAAAGAGCAGTTTTGCAACTTATTTTATACATTAGAATCAAAGGAAGAGGGTTACATGAAATCCATTGATGGTAGATGAAGTGGGTGGGAGAAAGCAAAGTGGGGGACTCTCAGGGAATTGATCTTTGTCAAGGAGGCTACAGGCCAAGGATGTGACTATGGGCCATGACCTGCTTTCAGTTAGCAGTTTTTATATTCAGATCATCCTATGTGGTTAATTTCGGTCTTTGAGTCTGTAGGACCTGGCATGAGGCCTCCCCTGAGCTTGTCAGGTTTAGTATGTGACCCTTTTTTTGTCCACATTCTCTACCTCCTTATTTTATTTTTGTTTATAATATGCATCATTTTTGATACATTATTTATTTGATTTCCTGTTTGTTTGCTGCCATCTACCAGTGTGAAAATTACTTGAAAATAGGGATTTGGTTCAAAATATTTATTCAGTGAAAAATTGGAAATCATCCAAATGTCCTTCAGACTCTAATGTATTAACACAATGTACTGTGGTATAACTCAACTAAGGTGTTCAAGGTTATTAACAGTTTACAGATTTACATGATTCAGTATCCTTCCCCGTCGCATACTTACCTTGTTTATTCCTCTTCCCTTTTACTACGTGCTTTTTATTGACCTTGGGAAAAATTACAAAAATATACTTTTATTATGAAAAGTCAAGCAATATGTAAATAATACACAAAATTGATCCTGTCATTCCCTTGTTCATGAGCCTCAAATAGTTTTCTATCACCATAGAACAAAATCAGCCTTATGGAGGCCTTCAAAACCTTGAATGTCATGGACCCCAACCACCATCTGACTTCATCTTCTTCTGCTCTCCTCATCACTCATGATATTTGAGCCACAATGACCTGGATCTTTTTTGACCATCCAAATGTTTCTGCCTGGGGCTTTGTACTTGTTGGTATAACCCTCCTCTGTCCCCAGAATATCTGCATGGCTTGTTCCCTCATTTCTTTTAAGCCTTTGCTCAAATGTTACCTCCTCTACTGCCCTGCTTATTGACTTACCCTGACTTAGTGTTCTTCATAACTTTTCTTGTCATTACATTGTATTTGTTTGGTTGATTGCATCCTTCCCCACAATGTAATGCTTTCTCTGCCTTGTTCACTTTTATATGCTCACAATTAATATTAGTTGAATGAATTTAGAAGTCTACTGAACACAGTAAAGGATATATATATATATATATATATATATATATATATATATATATATATGGATAAATATAGATTCATAGCTGTAGTAGGAGTGTTAATAGAGAACTCAAAGGTTTTTGTTCAATAGCATTCATTCAGCAAGTATTTCTGGGACAACCGCTGTGTGGTGGTCATTCTTCTAGGTCACTGGGCTATTAGAGGGTACAAAACAAAGATCGTGTCTCATAGAATTTATATTCTAGAAAAATTAACAATCACAACCTACATTAAATAGTAAAAAAAAAGAAAAAAAGAAACAAGAAAAACCAGAGCGGGGTAATGAGTGTGGGGTATTGAGCAATATAAAATAAGGTGGCTAGGACAGGTTGCATTGAGAAGTAAGATTTAAACAAAAGGGGGTGAAAGATCTGACCCAGGTGGTGTTTTTTAAAATTGAGATATAATTACACCATGCATAAGTTTTAGGTGTACAACATAATGATTTGATATATGTACCACCTTCACCCATTTCGCCCACTCTCTACACTCTGCCTGTACCTACTGATCTGTCCTTTTGTATCTGAGTTCATTTTTTTTTTTTTTTGGGTTTCACATATAAATGGAATCATAACAGTATTTGTCTTTCTCTGACTTATTTTGCTTAGCTTAATGCCCTCAGGATCCAGCCAGGTTGTTGCAAATGGCAGGATTTCTTTCTTTTTTTAATGTCTGAATAATATCTCATTGCATGTATACAAGTTCTGACAATTAAGTTCACGAACTTGTTGCATGCTGTTGCTAACTTTTTTTGATATCAGAGGGATTATTAATTATGAATCTGTACCAACTGTACAAACAGTTAACCAAGTTACTATTTGGAAGTGCTGAAAAGGCTGTGTGAAAAAATTAGACAAAAACGACCTGAACTTTTTGGCAACAATTCATGGCTCTTGCATCATGACAATACATCAGCTTACACGGCACTGTCTGTGAGGGAGTTTTTAGCCAGTAAACAAATAACTGTATTGGAACACCCTCCCTGCTCACCTGATCTGGACTCCAATGACTTCTTTCTTTACCTGAAGATAAAGGAAATATTGAAAGGAAGACATTTTGATGACATTCAGAACATCAAGGGTAATACGATGACAGCTCTGATGGTCATTCCAGAAAAAGAGTTCCAAAATTGCTTTAAAAGGTAGACTAGGCCCTGGCATTGGGGTATAGCTTCCCAAGGGGAGTACTTTGAAGGTCACCACAGTGATATTTAGCAGTGAGTTATGTAGCAGTTTTTCTAGGATTAGTTCATGAACTCAGTTGTCTGACTTCATATATACTGAATTTTTTTTATCCATTTATCTGTCAATGGACACAAGGGTGTTTTCATGTCTTGGTTATTGTAAATAATTCTGAAATAAAAATGGGGATGCAGGCACCTTTTTGAGATAGTGTTTTTGTTTTCTTTGTATAAACACCCTCAAGTGGTATTGCTGGATCATGTGGCATTTTTAATTATTGGGGAAGCCTTCAAACTGTTTTCCATAGTGGCTGTGCTAATTTACATTCCCAACAACAGTGCACAAGGGTTCCCTTATCTCCAACATCCTCTCGAACACTTATGATTTCTTGTCTTTTTGACAATAACCATTCTAACAGGTATGAGGTGATAGCCCATTGTGGTTTTGATTTGTCTTTCCCTGATAATTAGTGAGTATCTTTTCATGTACCTGTTGGTCATCTGTATATCTCCTTTGGAAAAGTGTCTGTTTAGATCCTCTGCCCATTTTTTAATTGGATTGTTTGTTATTTTTTCTATTGAGTTCTATGAGTTTTTTTAGTATATTTTGGCTATTAACCCCTTATTAGATATATGATTTTAAAATATTTTCTCCCATTCAGTAGATTGCCTTTTCATTTTGTTGATGGTTTTCTTTGTACAGAAGCTTTTTCGTTTGATATAGCACCACTTGTTTAATTTGCTTTGGTGACTTTTGCTTTTGATGTCAAATCCAAAAAAAGCATCACCAATATTGATGTCAAGGAGCTCACATCCTATGTTTTCTTTTAGAAATTTTGTGGTTTCAAGCCTTATGTTCAAATCTTCACTTCATTTTGGGTATGGCATAAGGTAGTGATCCAGTTTCATTTTTTGCATTTATTGAAGAGACTGTCCTTTCCCCCATTGTATCTTCTTGGCTCTTTTGTCATAAATTAATTCACCATATATATATGGGTTTATTTCTGGGCTCTGAATACTGTTTCACTGATTTGCGTGTCTGTTTTTATGCCAATACCATATTATCTTGGTTACTATAGTTTTACAATATAGTTTGAAATTAGGAAGTGTGATGCATCCAGATTTGTTCTTCTTTCTCAATATTTCTTTGTCTATTTTGGGTCTTTTGTAGCTCCATACAAATTTTAGGATTGTTTCTATTTATGTGAAAAAAAAGACATTAGAAATTTAATGAGGATTGCACTGAATCTCAAGAATGCTTTGGGTAATATGGTCTTTTTAGCATTATTAATTCTTCTAATCCATGAGCACACAATATTTTTCCATTTATTTGTATTTTCTTCAGTATCTTTCATTAACGTCTTATAGTTTTCAGTGTATAGGTTATTTATTTCCTTAGTTAAATTTAGTCCTAGGTATTTTATTCTTTTTGATGCAATTGTAAATGAGATTTAAAAAAAAAAATTCTCAGGCCAGCCAAGTGGCGCAGTGGTTAAGAGCTGGCTTGAGACACCAGAGGGCCCCGGTTTGGATCCCACATATGAGGGCCAGTGACACGGCCCTCCACAGCTAAGATGCTGAACAACAGCTCAACCTGGAGCTGGGCTGCTGTGAGTCACCCGCGATGGTGTAGGCTGTAGCCCCTTCTGCAGTGGGTTGCCATGGTCTACCGTGTGTAGCCAGCGTGAGTTGCCAGCAGCCGCCATGAGCGGCCATCCAGAAGCCGGCGACTGATCTGCCTTGCCCAGGAAGAGTGCAATGATGGTGCCAACTTGGGTCAGTGAAGCAACGCTCTCCACAACTAGACTGAAGAACAAAAGGACAGCAACTTGCCTGTTCCCCTTACCCCAATTCCTCAATAAAAATCTTAAAAAAAAAAAATTCTCTTTCTGATAGTTTGTTATTAGTGTATAGATATGCAGCTAATTTTTGTATGTTGATTTTGTATCCTGCAACTTGACTAAATTTGAGATTAGATCTAACAGTTTTCTGGATCTTTAGGGTTTTCTGTATGTAATATCATGTCATTTACAAATAGAGACAGTTTTACTTCTTAATTTCTGATTTGGATGCCTTTTATTTCTTTTTCTTGCCTAATTTGCTCTGACTAGGGCTTTAGTAACATTTTGAATAAAAGTTGTGGGAGTGGGCATCCTTGTCTTGTACTTGATCTTAGAGGAGATGCTCTCAGCTTTTCACCATTGAGTATGATGTTAGCTGTGGGCTTATCATACATGGCCTTTATTATGTTGAGGTACATTCCCTCTATACCCACTTTATTGAGAGTTTTATCATGAATGGATGTTGAATTTTCTCAAATGCTTTTTCTGTATCTATTAAAAACATCATCTGTTTTTTACCCCTCATTTTGTTAATGTGGTGTATCACATAAATGAATTTGTAGATGTTCAACTATCCTTGCATCCCTGGAATAGAATTTCACTTAATCATGGTGCAAGATCCTTTTAATGTATTGTTGAATTTGTTTTGTTAATATTTTGTTGAGGATTTTTTTGCATTAATATTCATCATGGTTATTTGCCTGTAATTTTTTTTTCTTGTAGTGCTTTTGTTTGGTTTTAGTCCAAGGGGGTGTTTCTGGGAATAGAATTCCTAGACAGTTAGAATAAAGGGTCTAGACTGGGAGCATACTTGGTGTGTTCAAGAGACAATGATGAGGCCAGTGTCCCTTTGGAGAGGCCAATGTGCCTAGAGAGATTGAGCCAGGGCTGTAGTGAGAGAGGAGGTGGAAGAGCTAACAGGAAACCAGTTTATATTGGGCTTTATAAGCCATAGGAAGGACTTTGACTTTAAATTAAAAGGGGAGCCACTGCAGTCAATTGAATTAAATAGGATTTCTCAACTCAGTGTGAAAAGAAGTTGAAATGATAACTCTTGAGCAAGATAATTTTCTTAGGTTAAATTATTTAGGAAATATGTATAAAATCCAATGAAGAACACAGGTGTATCTATCATTAAGAAAATCCATGCTACCCAGTGCCCAAATCACATCAATCCACAACTTAATCCAAATTCCTCTAGTACATGACTGATGTAAGGACACTTTATCTCTTCTTATAAAATATCAATCATATAAAGCAGAAATATAAAGGCTTCTAATAGTTTTGTGTACATGGTTACAATTGTCAGAAAATTTTGATGTTTTAATCTGGAATATCACTAAGGTAACAGTGGCCTACTCTTATAAAGAATAAAAATATTTTATTTATTTTTATTAGATATTTCGAAATTTTAAATTGTGCCCATATTAAAAAATATATATTATATGCATACATATAAAATCAATCACTGAAATTCAATGTGTATAGCTAAAACATTACTTTCAGAGAACAATTCATGTCTGTGTATTCAATTTTTTTTTTTTTTAATTTTTATTGGGGAATTGGGGGAGGGAAACAGACAAGTTGCTGTCCTTTTGTTCTTCAGTCTAGTTATGGAGGACGTCACTTCACTGGTCCATGTTGGTATTTATCATTGTGCTCTTCCTGGAAGAGGCAGATTGGTCACTGGACATTGGATAGTCACTCATGGCAGCTCTTGGCAGCTCATGCCGGCTGCCAGCCACTCAAGGTAGCTTATGGCAGCCCACTGCAGCAGGGGCTACAGCCTACGCCCTCGCCGGCGAGTCACGGCAGCCCAGCTCCAGGTCGAGCTGTTGTTCACCATATTAACTGTAGAGGGCGCAGCATCACTGGCCCTCATAAGAGAGATGAACCAGGGCCCTCCTGCTCAGAGGTGGCATCCCAATCCGACTCTTTTTTTTTTTTTTTTAAGATTTTTATTGGGGAATTGGAACAGCACTGGGGAATTGGGGGAAGGGATCAGACAAGTTGCTGTCATTTTGTTCTTTAGTCTAGTTGTGGAGGACGTTGCTTCACTGGCCCAAGTTGGCACCATCATTGTGCTCTTCCCGGGCGAGGCACATCAGTCACCGGCTACTGGACGGCTGCTCACTGCAGCTGCTGGCCGCTCACACTGGCTGCTGGCTACACACGGTAGCCCATGACAACCCACTGTAGCAGTGGTTGCAGCCTACGCCGTCGCCAGCGACTCAGGGCAGCCCAGCTCCAAGTTGAGCTGTTGTTCAGCATCTTAGCTGTAGAGGGCAGTGTCACTGGCCCTTATATGTGGGATCCGAACAGGGCCCTCTGGTGTCCCAAGCCAGCTCTTAACCAATGCGCCACTTGACCTGCCCCCAAGCCAACTCTTAACCAATGTGCCACTGGGCCGGCCCTATTCTATTTTTAATTCATTTCAATTCTACTCTACACCTGTTGTGCCCTTCAGCCTTAATTTTTTAATTTAATTTTATTTTATGCTGTCTGGAACGATACCTTGCTTAGTCACTCAGGACCTGATGATCTCTCTCTGTGACCTCTCCATTAAATTTAGTTGTAAGAACATATAGAAATAACTTTATAATCAAATGCAAGTGACCGACATCAAATCAAGTGTTACCTTTCCTGGGCCACTCTCCAGGAAAAGAGTGGAGGTTTGCATGGAAAAGATCAGACAGAGATTCCAGGCAAAGGCAAACTTGTTAGTGTTATGCTGGTCAGAAAGCCATTGCAGTAAGCATCATAGTTCATACCCTGTAGGCAATAGCGACAGGTACTGTAGGTCAGTTGGATTGGAGCTTCTGCCTGCAAAGACTCAGCCACTGTTACTGCTCCTCAGGAAATTCAAGGTCTGCTAACCTTATTTCTGAGGAGATATCTAGAATGTGAGGAGATCCTAGAAAACAGGAAAAGAAGAACTCTTAGGACAATAAGAGCCAATTCCCCTTACATGAGTAGGTTTCTTTTGCTCACACACAGCTAGCTGCACAGGCTCTGGTGTCCCTGTTTCCAATTTTCCAGGCAGTTTCCAGGAGTTAAGGCAAATTCCAGAGTCAGAATAGTTATTTTTAGTCTTTAAACCTTGTATTCAATAGCACATTCTCCTATGACCAATTAAATTTCCCCATGAGTCAACCATTGTCAAGTAAAGTAAACTGCCCAAAAGAATACAGAACATTTTTGTTTGTTCAAAGAAAATTGGTAATAAAATGTGCAAGGGAGCTGCCTAAACATAGCAATGCGTATGTTTACCGAGAAAGAAAAAAAAAAAGAAAGCTGAAAAAAGCAACTGATGGCTTGTAAGTATGAGCATATAGAATTCTTCTTTAAAGTCCTAGAGGATCCACTTCCCATATGAACTGTGTGACTTCATGAACATTATTCCACCTCTCTGAATCTCAATTTTCTCATCTGGAAAGAAAAAAAAATAGAACAAAACAAAACACACCTTTATATGGCTTTGCAAGTTGTTTTCCCACTTGCCTTTTCTGAGGTCCTGTCTGATTAATCCACACTGTGTAAAATCAAGATCGTAAAAAGCTTCAGAGAATGAAGAAACCCACCCTGCTTACTCTATAATAGGCTAATAATTGTATGTCTGATGTATTCCACAAGTCTTGCCATTTATTCCATCAAGCTGCTTTTCTGTAGAGGCTGTCTAACCATGAAGTAAGTTTGCTAGATTTATCTGTACAATAGTATGTTGTTGGGAACACAGTGAAATACTTTTAGAATAACTGAGACAGTTATAGGGGGAGCAAGATAAGTAATTATTTTCCTAGCTGAGTTGGCATATAGAGTCAAATTTATTCCTGGAATAAATTTAATGCTTGATAAATTAAGTACAAAATAAATTTTCAAAAGTTATTATTTGGGGGGATTTGGAGGCTGTGAGGACAAGCAAATTGAGTAATTATATATTTTTAGTCTAAAGATACAGAATTGTTCATAGTTCACCTTTTCCGTTTTATTTTATGCTTGGTCATAATTATTAATAACATTTTCCATTTTGGAGAAGATTAAGAAAGGGGTAGAAAATATTTTTAATATTTAAAAAAAACATTTTGAGGATTTTATTATCTAATTTTCTCCTCACAGCAATAACAACTTGAAAATTATTTGTTTGTGGCTGTGTGTTTTACGATATATTTTCTTCAACTATACAAATTGCCTAACAAATATTTTATATTCTCAACCTATCTTATTTTTCAATATGCTGATTGTTGCCTTTTGTGGCAGACTGTTCGTTATCCTCCAAAGCTCATTTCCCCATGCTTTCATAGTAACAGCTTTGCTGGGCACATGTTAGGCCAGCTGAAGCTTTTTCCCATCCTCCTTTGCAGTTAGATGAGTCTATGGACCTAAGTTATGGCCAGCGAGGCAAGAGTGGAAGAACTTTTGGTTCTTGTCCTTGAAAGGGTTGGATATGCATTTCCTTATCTTCGTAGCTCCTCCTGTAGGCTGGGAAATGCTCAAACTGGAAAAGATGTGCCAGTTATTATTTATATATATATATTATATATATATACATATATATATAATATATATATTATATATATAAAATATATGTATATATACATATATATGTATATATGCATATATGTATATATGTATATGCATATATATGTATATATGTATGTATATATAGTTTTGTAATTTATATTATATAACACTTTATTCCTATAAAACAATAAATATTATATATTTTATTTTGTAATAAGGGAGTGTTTTACCTATTATTATATATAAATAATAAAAATGATACAAGAAACACTCATGTCTCTATCCCTTAGCTTCAGAAGTAGAGCACTACTATTATCAATGTAACCCTAGGGTAACTCCTACTTCATAAATTTCTCCACTTTACCCTCAAAGAAAACCCCAAAGAAACAACTGTCCTTCTTAATATTTATCATCCATTTACTCATATACAATTCTGCAGCACATGTATTTATTCTAAACAATCCATATTTAGAATAACACGTTTTTGAACTTTGGAGAAGTTGTATCATGCTTAATATATTATTTGTGACTTCCTTTTGTTTCCTCAACATTATAGTTTTGAGATTCATCCATGTTGAATAAAGCTTTAAAATATTTATTTTTACCACTGGATAGAATTCCAATTTATAATATTAGCTTATATTTATATAGTACTGTGTCCCAGGAACTGTCCGAAGGATCTTACACATACCAATTCATTTAGTTTTCATACCAACATCATGAGATAGTCAATATGAATAATCCCATTTTGCAAATGAGAGCGTTAAGGCACTTATTAGTTTAGGAATTGGGCCACATAGCTCGTAAAAGTGGACCTGGGATTCAGACTTAGGTGTTGTAGTTGTGTAAGTACTACCTACAGCTATCTTTCTCTTTCTTTGTCTCAAAGCCATTCTCCTGTTGATGAATATTTTCTTTGTTTGCAGTTTTTGCTGTTACAGGTAATGCTGCTAGAAATATTTTTGTAAACTGATGCATTAATTTGTTTACTAATGAGTGGAAAATTGCTGGATTATAATGCAGTGTATTAGTTCCCTAATGCTCCTATAACAAATTACCACAAGGTTAGTGGCTTAAAACAATACACATTTATTATTTTATAGTTATGGTGGTTAGAAGTCCAGAAGGGGTCTCCATGGATAAAATTAAAGTGTCTGCAGTGCTGGGTTTCTTCTGGAGGTTCTAGGGAAAAATCTAGTTTCTTGCTAGCTCTTGGCCCCCTTCCATCTTCAAAGCCAGCAATGGTGGGTTAATCCTCCCAAGGAATCACTCCAAACTTGCTCTTGTTATGAAATCTCAATGCTTTTCTTCTTCTTAAATATTTTCTTGTTCAGTTGAAAATTAGAACTAACATTTTAAATTTTCAAACATTTCCTGATTGTACATTTTTATTGTAATCAAATGATTTTATATATCAGGTTTGGAAGATTTAAAATTTTTATAATGTTGAAATTTCTCATTCCATAATATTATATATTTTTCCCATGTGCTCATGTATTAAAAAATTATTTTAGGAAAGCTAAATAATAATAGCTTTTTGGATATTACTTATTACTTCTGAATAATAATTTTTGTATGGATTTGCTACAATTTATGTATAGATACACCTGTTGACTGACATTTTCGCTCATCATAATACTAGTTTTTGTGTATTTCAAATACAATTCTGAGAGGCATTATAGGAGAGTTGGGAGATAAGTGGAATGAACCAGAGCAGCTATAGGAGAGTTAGAATAATATTTATTCTACTTACCTCCTAAGTCCCCTATAACTGCTCTGAGAACTTGCCTTCTTGGTCCTCAGCCTGCTTGCTTTTTATTTCTGATGATGGATTCTTAGATTTAGGCACCTCTTTGAATTGCTAACTTTGTCTTTTGCTCTCCGCTTTGCCTCTCCTTAATTATAATACCCCTGCAACTTTGGCCTAATTTCTACATTGATCATTTCCTTTGTGTGACTGTCTACCAAATACCATAGCTTCTGGACCTTAATTCCTTTCTACCAACCCACAAAATAAATCACAGGGAGATAAAATGGGTTAGATACTTTGGTAGTGGTCAAAATGGGCTCGATTAAAAGAGAGACTAGAGGCTACGAGAATATTCCACAGCTAGTTCAGGTGGTGAATTAGTAAGTAATGAGGTTCTGAACTAGGACATAGGACCGCACAGAATTTATTCTTAAATAGTTGTGACAAACATTACTAAAAAGGTTGTATTTCTCAGTTATGCTTGTGATAACTTTGCATTTAATTAAGAGTAGAAACTGAATATAATGAAATTGCTTATGAAGTTATAACTTTTGGAGAAATCTAGATAACACATACAAATGGACAGTCGGGTTCAAATTATCCTTGGTGTGTCTTTAGTTGGGTCTGGAATATTCCGTCATGCTACTACCACTCATCTGTTCACCACAATCATACCTCGGATACACAGGCTTTGGAGAATTTTTTCCATTTTTATTTTATTTTTCTTTAAGATATCTGATTTTCTCTTGTCTTCACAGGAGAAATGCACAGGTACATGATCACAGCATGCACACATGCACAGTACTTAGAAAGAAACCTGTATTTGTCTTCTATAATAAATGTTAGATTGATAGACTGTCTCAGCTACCAGACATCAGTTCAAATGGGACTTACTTAATAAGAAATTCATTGTAGAGATAATTTATTGTAGAGAAATGCATTGTAGAATTTGAGGTAGAGATACTAGGAATTTCTTCTAAGTCACCAAAGACTCAGGGGATTTTCAGCATGCTCCATGCTGACACAAAAGCCAGCTCATACAAATGCAGGTAGTGACAAGATAGGACATGGCTTATCTTTGTGTTAAAATAATTACTATTTGAAAGGATAATGTCTCTTTGTCTACACAAAGCTGAAACGCTTTCATGATTGACTGAACTTTTGCTTCATAGTCTAGTGTCTTGATATCCCATAACCCATTCATTAACTTCACATTGAGAGCGCTGCCCAGGGTAACAGCATAACACTTCATCATAGAGCCACATATTTCAGACCCCCATTCTAAATTTTGAAGGGAAGTAGGAGAATGTCGGAGATCTACCACTAATCAAATTATTCAGATATTGCTCAATAATTCATTTTATTTCGTGTGCACATAGCCTAGTATATTTGCACAGATAACTTATTTTTAAATCACTAATTCCTCAGGAAGAGGAAAAAGCTTACATTTAACTACAAATGCCATCCAGAGACATGTCTGGAAGTCACACATTATCTCAATTTTAATTTGTTTCCAACCCTTTATTTTCACTTCTTTCTTTCTTTTTTTCTACATATAGCCACAAAGTTGGATGTACGCCAATTTTTCTGGACAATTTTATGCCAGTCTAAATCAAAAATGCCTGTTTTCCTGAGAAAACTCTGTAGCAACAATCTCATACATTTTCATTTAATTTACTCTTTGAATGTCAGGAAGAAAACTGACTGAGCAATCATGGCAGTGATATTTCAGTGGCTAACCTTGTTATTTTGGAAGCAGGATTATGATTTAAACAGAACTGAACACATTGACCTCTAAATCCTTGCCCTGGCGTTCTAACTCAATGATCTTCTCATGAAAGTCTTCAGTGTGTCCTCTCTGTCCCCTGACTGGCAGGAGAATGGTGTCTTCTGATCAGACAACTACTTCCGAGGGTCTCCTCACACACTGCTAATTTTTATTCATCACGTTAGTGTATGGTCCATCACCCCAATGGAAAACATTTTTCATTTAGGAGTTATTATCAGCCAATGCTAAAAATGGGTTCATAAATACTATAATACTATAGCATTAAATACTGTAATAAAATATCCCACAGAAAGCAGAGAGATCTTTGGAGGGCCAAAAACCACATGCAATAGTAGGGATTCCTTAAGTTAGAGAAGAGGAGGAACAGGAGGAAGGAGAAAGACAACCTGGGGACTATCAGCCAAAGAGGATGTGACTGGTGTCCCTTCCTCAACATTATCAGCACTGCCATGGAGACCGCCTCCAGTTTTGATTTTCATTGGTATCTTGTCATGTTAGTCTGACAAGTGACCTGGACTACTTTGGGGTGTATATGAATAGACATGGTGAGAAAGAAAAAAGTGAAAAAACAATTATATCTGTACATAATCATATATATTATGTCTATATATCTTATATATTGAGCTTCTATTATGCATCAGAAAAATCACTGATTTTATCTATGTTATCTAATTAAATTTTATCTATAGCTCCATTATCAGATGAAGAACCAAGAATATGAATTTGAAGACTATAAAATATATTGTGAGAAGAATTGCAATGTGATTTTTTCTTTTTTTCTTAAGGCAGTCGTGGGCATGGTTATTGCAAGTCTTAGAACTCATGGTGATCATTTGGGAGGAGAAAAACAGACACTATCTCCCAGATTAAGTGTCTCTATGATGGGAGAGGAACATGACAGGTTTTCTGTAGTCTGGGAAATTTAGCATTTGGTTTTATGAATTATTTTTTCATCACCCTACTGTCACACAGGTACTCAATTGTCCATATAATTGATTACACCGTTCATTGTTCTTTCTTTTTTTTTTTAAAATTACTCAACAACAAACCCATTCAAAGCTTCAAAAACAAAACCCAGACTATGACCCTTCTGTATTAAAACAGCAACTTAAAATGCCTTCACATATTTCTTTCTCAGTTGATTCTTTTTAATACTCTCTCCAGCCTCTTCATCCCTCTTAAACTGACCTTTGTATCCAATAAGTTCTTACTTCCAATGATAGGCTAACTGTTACATGCAAAGAGATGTGGAAATCGGCCATGCTCTTTTTTATTTCTTTTTATTAGTTTCAGGTGTACAACACAGTGCAATAGTTAAACTTTTTACCCCTCAAAGTGACAACCCCCTCCCCCAATCCGCCGCCCACCCCCCCCCCATATCATACATATCTATTACAATTCCATTGACTTCACTCCCACACTATACTCCATGTCCCATGACTATATATATATATATATATATTCAATTATAGTTGACAAACAATATTATACAACAGCAGCTTCAGGTGTACAGTGCAGTGACCAACCATCTACACCATCCATGAAGTGGTCTTTCTAACAAGATGTGACCATCTGACACCCTCCAAAATATTTACATTATTAATTGTGTTCCCTGAATTGTCTTTCATATCCATGTGGCAATATTGTAGTTACCTATTTATGCTGTCTAATCCCTTCCCCTTCTCCCTCATCCCCACCCCCCTCCCAGTTTATTGCCTTCATTTGTAACAAGAACGACCTGTAGTATTTTGTTTCTATTCCTAGAAAATGTTTGTTTTAAGCAAGCTTTTAAAAGGTGGTGGTGTTGCATGCTATTTATCTCCCAAATGAATGGTTGACTAGTTAACAGATGGACTGTCTTTAACTAACTTTCTTTCTCTTCTACTTTTCAGTTCCCTTCTCTGGAAACACACAGGACAAAATATCACATTCTGTCCCTGATCTTCATTCTTTGTCTACTTAAACGACTTTATAGCCTTTGCACTAATGGTAAATGTAGAACTCAGATTATACCTGTGGTTCATTATTAAAATGATATATTATGTTAAAGATTTTTTTCTATGTTGTACATGAATTTTAAAAGACAATATCCCTCACGATACCTCAAGACATGATTCTGGGCAAAACTATAGTACTGCCATAGCCACAGAACTGGCAGTTTTGAAAAGCTGGATTTGTTTGTACAGAATGTTCCATGTTGTGTCTTTGAATCAAACACAATCTCAAAAAAGTTATTAAGAGCTTCACCTGTTCTTAATGCTGGGGGCAGTTTGGAGCTGAAAAGATTTTCAGCTCCAGTGTCTTTGCCAGGTTTGAAAAAGCAATTTAATAGTGCTTGCGACCCCTTTACGAATGTGAAGTTCCCCACTGCTTTTGAAGAGCAGCCTGTTGCCCCCGGAATCTTTGTACGATCACTGCAGAAGATATTGCACGGGGTGGGGGGGGTGGGAAGGTGCACATTAACTGCAGCAATTGTACTCAATCCAAGATGAATTGGTTCTTTCTCCTCTCCCCTACCCTCATCTCTTGTGATTAGAAGTAAATTTGTTAGGTATGTCTAGGAAACTAATTACATCACCACAAGACATGTCTCAGTGGGGAAAGCTTTTCTTTTCAGATCAAAAGGATGGCCAGAGGCTACCGTGTTCAATCCAGTAATCTGCAGGAGACAGTGCCAGGGATGGGAAAGCCGCTCAGCTCCTCGGAAACATCTGCTCCCAGAAAATGATGAGAAATTAACCATGTATTGGGGATGCAGCTGCAAAGCATGCAGTAAACAGGAATCAGGGAAAAGCTCACCAGGTCATAGGAGATGAAATGGGAGAGGAGCTTATGCAACCTGGAGGCCCAGTGCAGTAAGAAGAATCTAGATTATTAGAAAGTGTCACTGAGAGGAGGGAATCCTGAACCTTCCAGGCTACTTTTGCTCCTAGCCTCCTTTTCCTCACGTGTAAGTGGAGACTGGAACTGTCACCACCCTGGGCTGTTATGAAGATTAAGTATGTTCAGTAGAAAGTACCAGGTAGATCTTAGTTTTTATAGAGTCGTACCCAATCTCATTATTGATGATTCAGCTAGCAGCCACTCATTTTTCTTAGAATTAGAATATGGTAAGAAATTGATGGCAGTGTTCTTAGGATGGAGCTGTCTACATGGCAATGCCCTAAATGCAGTACTCGCAACCTGGCTTTGGAGGTCATGAGCAACCAATACTCAGTGGGTCAATTTCAGTGACAATGAAGAGACATTAATAATCCAAAGAGTACTTGGTAAAATAATAGTGCACATTTAAGTCTTAAAATATACTTAGAGAAATGAAAATTAAATCCTAAAATAAAAATGTACAAGGCCTGAAAACTTTGGGTCAAAGTACTCTCTATGATGTAGGAGAGACTGGATATCATTTGTTCTAGTTCATTATCCACAAATTACAGAAGAAGAAATAAAGGCCAGACAAGCCTAGAGAATTCAATAACATTATGGGGTAGAGAAGGGTGGTTGTAAATCAAAGATATCTCCTCCCCTTCCACAAGGTGGAGTAATTACCAGAAAGTGGCCACATAGAAAGAGGTATTTCCCCCATCTCTTATCAAGGTGGGGCCCTTCAGCCAAGTCTCACCAATGGAATCTAAGTGGAAATGATGTTGGTCAGTTGAGAGACAAACAGGTTAAGAAGCAGGTGTGCCTGTATTCCTTCCCTTGTCTGTTGACTGGGTATCAATGCCATGGATAGATCTGGAAACCAAACGTTAAAGATGGTAAATCCATCTTTGGGTCCCTGCATGCCTGTGTGAAGCAAGCCTTTCACTCTCTCTACCCTGCCCTTTCTTTTCCAATATTTGATCTTCCTGAGCAAGGCATATATTTCTTTTGTGTTAAGCCAGGATTTCTTTGTTATAGCAATTAGCTTTACTTTAATATATAACTAGGTCCCAGTTTACCTCTACAATAGGCTGCTGTTTTTTTCCTTCCTTGTCCCAAAATAGAAAACATGCCAATGGCCCATGTGAGCCACACCTTACTTTTAGACACATTTTTGGAGATAAGCACTGCAAGAAAAGATAAATGCTTCAGGAAATAAATTAAATGGGATGGATTGCATCTGGATAAACCATAATTGCATTTCCACTTCTGAATGGTTAGGTTAATAAATGAATCTCACTGTATGCTTTTTTCTTCTCTGTAAGAATCAAAGTTTAGGGGAAATTTTCACAAATATTATTTATTTGCATTTCTTTAGTGTGGTGGTTATTGCGATCTATATATTTACCCTAGACAGTATGAGAAGCAATACAGAAAGGAAATTTTTAGTGTAGCCTAACTGCTAAGTACATAAACTGATGGGCTTTGGAGCCAGATCATCTGGGGCTAAATCCTGATGCTATCATTACCGGCTCGGTGACCATGGGAATATCACATTCCTGTCCTGTGGCCTCAGTTTCCTTGTCTGTAAAATCAGATTGTGATGGTTCATACATTACAGGGTTGTTAGGAGGATGACATGAAATAATATCTGTAAATTGCCTGACATAGAACTATGATCAATACATGCCCTCTTGGGGTGCAGAGTGATGAGAGCACACACTATTTGATTAGTGAAGTTTGTAAAGCCATCCAATATAAAATACCAAGAATTGTTAGAGCAAGTATATGAGGCTTCTGGAAGCTTATCTACCTGTTATTTTTGTTGTTTGAACATTAGAAAAATTAAGTGGTTTCTTTAAGCTGTAATGAAGCCATAGGATAATGGTTTGTCATTAGCATGTTGGAAGGTGTAACTGATATTGGGTTGTTGGAAAAGTCATGACTCATTTTTGCAACAAAAGACAGAAAAAAATATGTCATGACATTTCTGACAACCCAATACAACATAGTTTGCTGCTTCTACTTATCTCCGTAATTTCCCATAGTGACTAAATGAGGTAAGGTATGGGAGAAGTTCTTCATAAACTACATTGCTCTATTACAAATTCACCCATTTGTTTTCCCATTTAATATATATTTATTAAGTGTTGATTAGGTATCATGTATTCAGTTAAGGACTGAAGGAGTTATTTAATGATCTAGTCATATAACAGTAAGTCTAGTGACAGATGACAGACAAGCACACAAAGTTTCATAATCAAATGTGCTACACCATAGGAATGTCTTGCTGAAATGCCTTTCCTTCCTTTTTAAAATAATTGATCCTAAATCTAAACTTTCTTTCAATTAAATTTTAAGGTTAGGTAAAGACATTATTATTGCTTTCTAAAATTATTAATAATGCCTATAGCAGAAAACAGAATCTGGGTTTTCTGAATATCAAGATTTATTACCTAAGATAAAAATATTGGTTTAGGTTTCACTTTGGTCAATATTTACCCTGTGTGGCTTTGTCACTTTCTTGTTATCACAAAAATGAATGTTTTTAACCTCATGTTAACCAATAGCCATTAAAGAAGCTTGAATTCTCTCTTTTGAGCTTGTCTGTGTGGGTAATAGGAAGACTCAATTAGTTGCAGCCCAGAGTTAGGAGTTTATATAGGAATCTTTGTGCACTCAGGTTTCCTGTGATCCAAAGGGAGTTGTTTGAATTATTTCAGAGGAATTGTGACTGGGTGGCCTACCTTCTCCTGACCTATTCTCCTTGAGGCACACTGTCACTGCCAGGCAGAGGACAAGGTCATCAGAACAAACCCGGAGGGGTGCAGCCAGAACAGGTTGGAGACAGAGCAGGAGGAATTTTCTAAGGGTGTGTTTTATTCCCTGTTGACTAGTCTACTTGATGCTTAGCGTGTATCACTAATGACACTGGGATCATGGATGTGTTTGAAGAATGATTTGCTAGCAAGACAGTTTTATGTTTTATTTTAATAACTTTTTACTTATACAAGTAACCCATACTCATTATAGAAAACAAACTATAGGTGAACAGAAACAAGAACAAAAACTACCCACTTCCTACCACCAGTGTCTTCTAGGCTTTTTCTGTGCATATAAACACATACATATCATTCGTGTTGTTTCATATCCCTCATATTATGAAAATTGAGGAAAGATTTAGAACTAGAAACTTCTTGAAAATGATCACAGTGTTCCTAGTATATCTGGTATTCTAAGACACCTTCAATATATATTATGTCAAATATGACGCTGAATAAACTCATGGATGAGATTTATACATACATTCTCTCTTCGTCGTGTACTAGGAAACATTGTGGTAGAGTGAAAAGGACATGTTTTGGAAACAGACAGAAATGGTTCAAATTTTAGTTTGTTCACTTAGTAACTATGTGACCTTAACAAATTATAAAGGTTAAGCCACATGCAACTGCCAACCTGTGACCTTTTTTGACTTACGAAAATGGCAATTTCATATGTTTTAGTCTAATGACTAAACTCTTTAAATATAGCTTTTTCAACTATGAAATGTAGATTAATGCTGTTTAACAAAGTTGATGTGGGAATTAAATTAGATAATGTTTATAAAGGACCTGGCATGTATTGGGTTGTTGGAAAAGTCATGACTCATGTTTGAAACAGATGGCACTAGTTCATTTTTGGAAGTACTAGAGTCATTCGCATCTATGTTATTGCTATGTCATTTGACAGCTGACAGTTCTAGCTTCATTCTAAAAAAAAATTGAGCGATTTGGTTGAGTTTTGGAGATTTTACAAGTTGAAGATGGAAAACCAAACTGCATTTTTGCCATATTTTACTGTTTTACTTCCATAAAGGGAAGAATGTGCGTCAAGCTTGTGAAAAGTTGCATAAAGTTTATGGTGACAGTGTTCTACAACAACGTCAGTGCCAACAATTGCTTCACGAAATTCCATGCTGGTGATTTTTATCTCAACAACACTCCTCGGTCAGGGAGGCCCACCGAAGTTGATGACGACAAAATAAAGGCATTGATCGAGTCAAACCCATGTTACACAACACGAGAGATTGCAGAAACATTGAACATCCATCATTCAAGTATTCACAACCACCTGAAGAGGTTGGGACATGTAAGCAAGCTCAATATTTGGTTTTCATGAACTCAAAGAAGTTCATTTGATGGCACGTATAAACATCTGCAATATGCTCATTAAATGTGAGGAAACCGATCCTTTTTTGAAGGGAATGATAACTGGTGATGAGAAGTGGATTGTTTACAACAATGTGGTGCACAAACGGTCTTGGTCCCAACTTGATGATTCACCTCAAATGACATTGAAAGCAGGCATTCATCAGAGGAAGGTCATGTCTCAGTGTGGTGGGATTTTAAAGGTGTCGTGTTTTTCGAGCTCCTACTAAGGAACCAAACAATCGATTTGAATGTGTACTGTTGGCAATTGGACAGTTTGAATGAATCCATCATCCAGGACCATCCAGAGCATGTTAATTGTAAAGGAGTTGCGTTCCATCGTGACAACGCGAGACCACACAAGTTTGATCACTGGTCAAAAATTATTGACCTTGCGCCTTCAGACTTCCTGACCTTGCGCTGTCAGACTTCCACTTGTTTCACTCTCTTCAAAAGTCCTTGTGTTGTATAGTGTTCATTTCAGATGAGGCTGTAAATCAGCACCT
This sequence comes from Hipposideros armiger, assembly GCF_001890085.2. Lineage (NCBI taxonomy): Eukaryota > Metazoa > Chordata > Mammalia > Chiroptera > Hipposideridae > Hipposideros > Hipposideros armiger. The sequence continues at coordinate 1,672,176 of NW_017731506.1, forward strand.
TGTTCAGTTTTCTTCAAATAAAGATAGGTCCTTCTATGAACGAGGAATTATGAAGCCCACTGAAAGATGGCAAAAGGTTATCCAACAAAATGAACAATATGTCATTGATTGATCTTTGTTCTTTATATAAATAAATGACCTTTGAAAAATATAGACAAAATATATCATGACTTTTCCAACAACCCAATAGTAGATGTTCAAGAAATGTTAATTCCTTACCCTAAAATCTTTATGAGGGAGTGTGGGCCTTCCAAGAAACAGATGCCAAGATGGAAAAAATTTCAGGGAAATGCTTCTCAGAGAAAATGGGGATCGAACTGGGAGAGGCTGTTGGAATTGTCAGATCACAATGGGGTTCTGACCTTGCGTGAAGGAGAGAAAGGAAGGAAGGAAGGTTGGGTGGGGTTGTCTTAGACTACCATGCAGTTTGAAGGAAAGTTTGCCAGTGCTGTCAGGAGTCCTGGAGCCAAGATTGCCCATCAGTTGGTGGCTGGGAGTAAGCATGGGAAGTGCAGTCTTAGAGGCAGGTCGGATTTTCAGAGGGTGGCTCCTAGGGCTTCCCAGTCACAGATCAGAGAGGCTCATTCTTATGGCAACCACTTGTAAATATCAAACATTAATCAATAGCATGTGTTTCTCATTATTTTAGGAAAGATAGAAACTAGAATTTTTGGAATGATTATGATTTAAAAAATCTGTAAGTTGACTTTTCTTAGTACTATTTATGCCATCTTCCCCAGATCTCCCTGACATTTCCCTCCCAGTTAAATCTTGACTTCTCGTCATGCGCTGGATCTATTCTCTTTTGGCCTCTCTTCCCGGTTACATGCCGTGAATTCTGTAAATCCCTGAGAATGACATTGGGTTTGTGATATTCACTGAAACTCTGTTTTTTTTTGTTTGTTTGTTTTTGTTTTTCGTTCTTCCTATTAAGATTACAAGAGTCCTGATATAAAATAATAGTCATTTTGTCCCTGAGTAAGGGAGTCCCAGAGAAAGAAAACAGGATAGCTAATTGGAGTAATACCCAGGGACCAGAATTATCATGACTCTCTAATTATTGCCAAGAACATTATTGCCTGTAGTTATGATAATGATGTTGTAATTTTCTGAGTATTAATAAACTGAGGCGATACAATAGTATGATGCCTCAAGATATAGCCACTGGGATTTATTTATTTATTTATTTATTTATTTATGTCATTACATGAAGACAAAAGAGGAACCCATAAAGAATGATATAATGTTTTAGTTTGGGCTGTTATGAAATACTATATTGTCAGTTTTTAGTTAACAAAAATCACATGCCAATGTCACATAATCAGAGCAGGAGCTGATTGACAAACCTGTCATGTTTACACATTTTTCTTGCTTCTCTAGAGATTTCATACATTTCAGCAGTCAGTGTAATTGTGTTAGAATTTATTCTTTGCAAAACCATCAAAGTCAATGAGCTAATATCAAAGTTTATATTAACAACTCAAAATAGTTCTAACCTTTAAATTGTTGACATGGAAACACATCTTTCTTCACCTTATCAGAACTCAGCACATGTGCGTTTGTGGACTGGGCCCTGGATTAATCAGAAATATACTATTTGATTGTGCCTTCAAGTCAGCAAGAGTTATGAAGGGAAATAATATTATTTATATATTCTTTACATCTACAGAAAACAATCAGTCTAATGGTGCCACCATGTTGGCTCTTTTTTGTCTTGTTTTATTAAACTGGTGCAATCCTCTCATGATCTGAATTTTTCTAGCTCCAGCACCAGAGCAATTAACAGAGGTTTACTTTGGAGAAGAGGTACAAAGCCTGTTTCTGTGTCAATTTTAAATTTGAAAGTTGGAAATATTTTTTGAAGTTAGTCTATAGCATTAAGAAGAAAAAAATGTTAAGGCCAAAAGTATATTCCAAACATCAGATTCTTAAACAGTGTTAGAAATAGGCATTGAGGGGGTTTGGGTTAACCATGTAGCATCTGGAACACAAATGTCCTGAACCTTTGTGGTTCATTGCTGCTTATTTGAACTGTGAGGGCACTCACTGGGAGTGGGTGAATTTGTTCTTGTGGGTAGGGCTTGGCTCTGATGGCTGTTGTAGCTATGTACTCCTCACATAGATTGTTTTACCAGGATTCTGATTTTGTAAAAAAACGTTTTAGCGAAATGAGCTGGTGTAACTGTCCATTTCAAGCTTGGCCATTTTCCAGATACCAATACAGGAATGTTGGATACCTTCTTCAGAAGGAGGTGGGTAGACCAGGGATGAGTAACCTAGTTACATATATCAAAATTCATTTTTGTAATTTTCCCTTCAGTACTGTACCTGGGTGTTATGAAATCCAAATTAGCATGGAGAAAACTTCTGGTGTACTACACTGGGAAATAACCTAATTAATATTGCCCCCTTTGTAGATTTTTAGAAAATTTAAATATTAGACTCACTGTGACTCTAACAATCTCATCTTTTCAAGAACTGAAAAAAAAATCCTTTTTTAGAATTCATACAACTATCAAGAGATGAGGGTGATGGTACTAACAATCCAAGCCAGTGAATGAAAGGAAAGAGGATGGATGAATGTATACATGGCCCTGAGTGTGGGGGGGGAGTGGTCCAGGACAATCAGTTTGAGTCTTGGAGTAAAGAGTGTCACAGGGCCTGGAATTTGCATGATTAATTTTTTTAGGTTTCAACCTTTACTAATAGATAAAGTCCTACATCTGCATTTTGTTAGCATGTAGTTTAATAGTCATCCATTCATCCATTCATCCATCCACTCATTCATTCAATCATCATATATTTATTGAACATTTGCCATGTGTCAGGCACTGTGTATGCTTTGGGGATGCAATGTTTTCTGCTCTCATGGATTATAGATGGTGATGATAAGGGCTGCAGGGCCAGGAGGTTATCGAATCTCTCTGTCTCCTTTATATTGCGAGGTCTTAGAAAACAGTATCCATGTGTCTTTGGTGCCTCGCATAGGGCTAGGCGTATCAAAACTGTGCTAACCAGGACACACTTGGAGCATTGGAAGGTATAGATATTTTCCCTTTCATTTAGAGCATGTAAAGTCTATTTATTTAGAACCTTGCTAGCAGTAATAAGACAATCAATGTTATAGTAGTTGGCACAGATCACACTTCCCCCGTCACATTCCATCAACTCCTGCATACATCTATGGAGCAGGTGGCTAATCCTGAATTCATTCCTCATAAGCCCTTCTGTGTGGGCCTGAAGAGTCAAATAAAGCCATGTGTTCCCATCAGCATTTTAGCCACTGGAACAAATCTAAGTTGTTACAGTCAACTCTGATAATAGCTGATAGACTTTAATTAATTAAATCAAGAGTAAATCCCTGTACAATTATCTTGACTCCAATGACATTTATTAAATTTTAGGGAAAGTGTGTAAATACCCCATTTTAGGCACCTTTGCTTTTCTTTCACTGGCTCTGTATGGTGAACTTCCTGTTAGTTCTCTTTTTGTGGTAAGTTTTATTTTAGTGATAAAACTTGTTTGCCAAGTAAGAGATGGCTGTCTGATTTAATTTTAGGGGTAGAACTAAAGAAGTAGAACTGTGTAAGTAATCAAATCAGAAGCCATTTTGCATTTGATGCTAGGTTTAAACCATTCTGATGACTCCTGATAAGTAATACTGGTGGACACGGTTATGTTTGTACTATCAGAGATGTAACACCATAGAGGGAATGCTTTCTTTAGCAGGCAGCACTGACCTACAGGTCCTATTCCCTTAACTAAGATATACCTTCCTCAAGTTTCTTTCTAAGTCACTTTAGTTCTGAGGCAGGGGGAACAATCAGTATCAGAAAACAGTCTGCCTGGGCAAAAGAGGGCTCAGGGGAAGGAATAAATGTGCAAGAAAGAATAATTTCAGTGCTTCAGATGTTTCTGAAGATATACGCACCCATCCAGGCAATAGAAGAGTCTTACTTTAGCCCCAGTGAGATAAGTTAAAGTCCAAGCACAGCTCAGGGGCCCTTTAGCCTTGAGCAGTGATTCCTTGATGCTCAGGGGCTCAGTTTCCTGGCCTCCCATCCTGGAGCACATGGATTTCAATGAGCCAGAAAGGGCAGGCTCAGAGGTGAACAGCCTGACCTTACCTTAGATACTTCTCATCACTTAGAAACAACTTAGGCACACTGGGAAGTCAAAGAAGGGTCAGGGCTCTTTAATCAAATGGCTTTAGGCAAATCTATGCATGGAGCCCGAGAATGGATATTGTGGTACCCAAGGCACAGATACCCATGTTCAGTTATAGAGGAGTTTAGTTCCTTGGCAACTGGATTTAGGTTTCCTAAGCTGATTTTTCAGGATGTGAGAAATTCAGATTTTTATGTGAATCTCTCAGTTACTAGATATTGGCCATAATTTTTTAAAGATACTGTTGGGGCTCAAATAAAAGACATATATAAAAAACCAGGTTGCAAACTTTTTTAAAGAATTCAGATATATTTATAACATTAGTGGCCTTGGCTCTGCATCTCCTGGGAACACGTACTTGATGGAACCAAGTACCTGGATTTCAAGGACTGTCTGAAGGACAAAAGCCTCCTTTGCCTTTGGCGAATGGAAATCCAGGAACTGGTGCCCAAAATTCACATCCTACACCTCTTGTCTTGGACTTTGGGCAAAGAGCCAGGCTTCCTAAGAGCCACATTAGATTCCTAAAATAGAATTTAACATGAAGTCTTTTTAATCTGAGAAATTTGGGCCCAAAGGACTCTGCAATGAAACCAACAACTCTCAGACTCAAAGCCTGACAGGTTACAGGTGATCATAGATATGCTGATTAGCCCCCGCTCTTGCAGGCCTTAATAGTTCACAAAATCCTTCCATGTGCCTCATTTCATTAGTTTCACTTCTAGAAGGGAAAACATTATTATCTCTCTATTACAAATAAGTAAACTGAGGTTCACAAAAGTAGACTGATGAATCAAGTTCACATGGCTGGTAAGAAATGGCTTGGAAAGCCAAGGGATTTTCTGTTAAATCATCCAACATCTTCCATCAGGGCCATAGGTAAGTGGTCTAGTTCTCTCTTGCTGAATTCCTACTAAGCCATGCAAAGGGAAACCATTCAGTGACATAACTCCAGAGACACTAAATTATTAAAGATTAATATTTCCCCTAGCCAAATTACTATTTTTGACAACTGTGATCATATCTGTCCACCGGCAGAGTATAAAATTAAAAATTAGATTATTAATAAAATGTAAAGGCACCCAATGACAGAGTCTAAATTTACTAATATTTCACAAAATATATGACATATATGTTAACATAAACATTGATTTTACTATCACTGATTAGGGAACCATTTTAAAGTTAACAAGTCAATATATCATTTTGGCAAAAAAGCAATTAAATGATAGCACCTTCTACTAAAGAAATTTCTTATTTTTTATCTTTTAAGTTTCTTTTGGGTCACAAAGGCATAGAAGGGTTGCTATTTTCTTCTAGTGTATTTCAAACCTTAATGTGTATGTATATCACCAAGGGATCTTGTTGAAATACAGAGTCTGGGGAATAGGTCTGGGGTGGCCTGAGATTCTTCATTTCTAACATGCCTCTGGATACTGCTGCTGTTTGAAGGATCATGCTAGTAGTGACCAAGTGTCAGAGCTTTCTGGGGTAGACTGACTGCTAACTATTGAGCCAGCTTCTCCCATGTTACATGTGGAAACTTACTATTTGTTTTAAGTAAATTGTTGAAATGAAGTCCTATTTGAGAGGGCTTTTTTTTGCATGTTTTATTGTAATAACATGACTTCTGACACAATGTGTTTGTATCATTTATACTAGGCTTGTTATATGACAAGTCAGCTGACAGTTCATCTCACCATTTCTATGAGCATCTTATGTAGCCTGTGCCCCACAGTCTCTAATTTCATACCTTCCAAAAAGTTTTTGTTGTAGTCTACACTGCTCATTCTAAAACTTCACTCAGTTTTGCCCTGCCTTAGCATGGTAAGCAAGTCCCTTTTTCATGTATATGGTTACTTGAAGGTATTTATGGACTGTAATCATGTTCCCTGCTGAGTCTTCTCTTTTCTGGGCCATAAAGATTTAGTCACAGCCTCCTCTTGTGCGTTATACCCCTAGCCCTTGTTACGTGTTTTTAGTCCTTTTTGTGTTTTTATACCAGTTCCCTGTTTCCTCCCTAAATTGGAGTGGGAGAAGTGAAGAGAAAGGTTGTGTATAACTGAGGGTCTGTGCCAATTTAGGCTTTAGAAGGACTGTGTCCCAGGGAACTGAGACATGGCAGGAAATGGGGCGGATAGAGCGCTGGCCTTTTCCGGCAGCCCAGTCCCTGAGCTCTACTCACATTTATTGTCCGTATTTCCAGAAAGCACAAAGTAGACGCCTTGTACATAAAGATAACTATTTTTGGACTAGTTCTCTACTAAGATGCTTTAAATTTCTTTTAAAATTCTTAAAATTCTTAAAATTTAAAATTTAAAATTCTTAAAATTTCTCTCAACCTATTTTGAATAAAGAAGTAAACAAACACAAGATTCAGTGTTTGTAGATATTTTGCTTGTGCATATACCGGGGGATGCCAAATTTTATATATATATATGACTTGTATTCATCTTTTGTTATCAGTATATATTGAGTATTGCAATTTTAATACAGTTTTTTTCCTTTCTTAAAATGTGTATGCAGTTGTTGGGTTTTTTTTTTGGCATCCCCTGTATTTTAAAAAATCCAGTACAAAATGTCATATCTATTAGTCAGAGGTCAACCAGAGAAACAAAACCCATTGAAGATACATATAAGGACATGTATGTCAAGGAATTGGCTTATGGGACTGTGGCGGCCAGCTTGGCAAGTCTGAAATCTTTAGGGCAGGCCATTGGGAAGGTCAGGCTGGAAACTCTCAGGTATGAGCTGGAGCTACAGTTCACAGGTGGAATTCCTTCTATTGCAAGGAAGTCTCAGTTGTACTTTTAAGGCCTTTAAACTATTGGATCAGACCACCTGGATGATCTAGAGCACGGGTCGGCAAACTGTGGCTCATGAGCCACATGCGGCTCTTTGGGTACGTTCCATCTCAAAAGTTTGCCAACCCCTGGAAGAGCCAATCCTGTCCCTCACAACAATTTAAAAATTATTCGAGAGCCATAAATGTATTTTTACATAATCACCATTATGTGAATAATATCCATTAAAAATTACGTAAATGAAACTATGATAGTTTTAGTTTCATTTTCAGTTTTACTTCAGAGCCTGAGGCTCACAAGCCACAGTTTGCTGACCCCTGGCGGCTCTTCCATCTCAAAAGTTTGCCGAACCCTGATCTAAAGTAATCTTTCTTACTTAAAGTTAACTGATTGTGACCTTTGATTACATTTACAAAATACCTCTTTAGCAGCACCTAGATTAGTGTTTGGTTAAATAACTGGACTCTATATGCTCACTAAGCTGATGCAGAAAACTGACCATCGTGTGACACATGTAACTTTTTTCTCAGTCTCTATAAGGTGTCAAGTCACTTATCTATGGGGAGCACTAAAGATATGCTGATGTAGAGTAAGGAACGCTTTCCTTCTGCTAAATGGTGGTTACGTCTCTCCTTTTGCTGTTGAAGTCATTCATAGGTGAGCACCCCTGCCCATTTGTGCAGAGAATTGTTGTTCGAGGTAGCTTTGTTGTAAACATTTTTACAAGCATTTTACCACAAGTATTTCCCCACATAATTAATTGGCCATAAGGCAATTTCACCATAAAAAATAAAAGAAGCCAAAAGTAAAAGCGGGGCATTAAAAAGGACACAATGAAACATGAAAAAATTAAGAAGACTTTATTGAAAAAAAGAGAAAATATATTGTCTTTGAGATCTTTCATTCATAGTATTATACTTTTTTTGGTTTGTTTGTTGATATTTCTCCTCATTTGGAATCACACCATTTTTTTTTCTTTTTCACTAAAATTTCTTCCTTCATTAAGACAGGTATTAGTTTCCAACTAAAGAATTGATAATTAATGCTCTTGAAGGCTGTTGTGAATCAGTAGCCACCTCTTTCCTATTTGCCATAGCTTGGTAAACTTTGGTTTTGATGGGCAGGCGGGCTGACTGCTCACTGAAGGATTTACAAAGAGATAGATATGTTATCATTTTCTGGTGTAGTATCTGGTTTTACATACAGCTTTGCAATCTGACTTTATACATAGTTGTTATCATCTACCATTTTAAGACCACCACCTCGATTCCTTACTGTATGGACTATTATGACGGCTAAGATTTATATAATCTAAAAATGGGAGTACTACAAAAACTTTGTCAATGGGAAATGAAATCAAATGGACAAAATACATTCATTGTCTGCCAAATGTAAATCAAACCTAACCAGTTACATTATTTTTACAGCAAATTACCAATTGCCAATTAGTTACACCATGAAAATGTTTGCAGCAAATATACTTGTGGCAAAAATGTTTACAGAGAAACTACGAGACACAGAGAACCTTAACCCATGCATAGTGGTGGGGTTCCTTGCTTCTCAAACTAGGCCACAGCAACAGGTAAAACCATCAAATAGGGGGATTTTCTCCAACTTCAGTCATTTTCATAGCAACTTCATGATATTTTTGGCTGGCCATGATTACATATTTCCAAATATATTATCCATTTTTCCAATTTGGGCAATATGGTAGATTGAGGTAATATTAAATACCATCTCACTAAACAGCACAAATTCTCTATAAAAAATAGCTAAGTTTGAAAGCAAAAGGAGCTTCATGGCTATAGCATCAAGCATGTGTCTTGATCCTGGGGGAGTTCAGAGTATCTTAGCTATAAATACAATTTCTAGGAGCAAGAGACGGAATTTGTTACTCTTAGTGGGACAGCAGATATGGCTTTAGATCTGCAGGAGGCAGGGTGCTTGACTGAGTCCCTTTTCTAAAGATGGGAGCCTAGAAGAGCTACCCATTCAGTGTAAGAGTAAAGTCTCTAGCTGGCTAAGGGAATATAAAAAACCTACAGGAAAAAAAAAGATGAAAAAAATCTCCCATGAGAAATCAAAACTTGAACTTCTTGTTACTTATAGACACAGAATTCAAATGTATATTACGTACATGATATGATAAACTGAAACTGAAACATGAGTGTAGAATCCAGTTTCACATAGCTGAAATGTGGGACACAGTGGAAGCAAACTCAGAACCACTGTGAAAGGAGACTTTTCCAGCATGTAGGAGCTTCCTGGAGGAGTGTGGGTCCAGGAACACGCAGTAGTGAAGAGGAGTTCACAAAGGAAACCAAAGAAACACACAAACCATGTGAGGAAATGCACACCACAAAGGAGATTCAGAAGACCAAACATCCCAAGAGCTTGAGATAGCAATCTTCCACCATAAAATAAATAGATTTAAAATGATTAAAGGGTTAAAAGAAGGAATAGAAAATAGAATGAAAGAACTGGAGACTCTTGGGGGAAAGGCAGATTTGTGAAAGATCCAAAAAGAACTTCCAGAAACAGGGACTTTGAAATTTTAAAAATTAGTATGATTAAAAAAATTGTTGCTAAGGTTTTTAATGTTGCAGCAGTGTGGAGTGGGGTAATCACTGCTACTTTGTTGTTGTTTGATGTTCAAAATATTAAGCTTTTAAATCCATCAAACGCAGAAACTTCTAAATATTTAAATTCTGCTAAAGATGAAAATGTAGACCTGAAAATGAAAAATTCTTAGACATGCAAACATTAGTTTCAGTCAAATGTTTCAAACATTTAACAAATTTTACAAGTCAAATACATCACATTATCTTCAATGCTTCAGACATTTTATAAATAACACATAGTGAATATGAAGTCCCATCATTACAAAATGTAGTGAATACGATGGGACTTCACTCCTGTGATTGTCATATGGCAAAAATGAAGCGCTTTTGCAGAGGTAATTAAGATCCTAAATCTGTTGCTTTTGAGTTAATAAAAAAGGAGTTTATCCTGGATAGGCCAGACTTAATTAGGTGAAAGTCCATCAAAGAGAAACTGGGCCCCTCCTGAAGACAGAGATTTTCTCCTACTGGACTTGCCGAAGCAAATGACCATATTGTAAACCCCTCCTATTTACGAGGGAACTATGAGAAGCCTTGGGACTTGAGGGTGGACTCTAGCTGATGGCTAGCAAGTAAATGTGGACTTAGACATAGAGCTGCATGGAGAGGAATTCTACCAACCAACTGAGGAAGCTTGGGAGTGGATTTTCTAGTCAAGTTTTGATGAAACCTCAGTTCTGGTCACACCTGGATTGCAGCCTGTGAGGACTCTGAGGTACAGAACCCAGCAAAATGATGCCTGGATTCCTAGACTGTGGAAACTGTGAGATAATAAAATCCATTGATATTGTGTTTATCCCAGTGGTACGGCCACACTGGAACACCACCTCTAAAGTGAAGGACAAGTGGTTACATTTGCTACCTGTTGGACCTCTTTGGGTGTTGGAGTTAGCATATACTTGAGATTACTGTCCTCACTCATTTTTGAGTGACTCTCAAGGATACCAGATTAGAGTGGGGTTCAGGTCAAGAGATCTCTGTAGCAGGTGAAGGCTGGTGCTCTGTTGCTCAGCCTGTATTACCCAGCAGATCTAATGGATGTTAAAGGCATCCATTATGGATAAGGATGCATGGGGCATCTCTGGCAAATGCCCGTAGGAAAATTCAGGCAAGGAAGGTCATGCTTTCTGCAAGAAACAAGTACTCAGTGTTTAAAACACAGTGCCTGGCATACTTGACCCTCATAGAGAAGGAAGACCTGACTAAGGGATACCCATTGTCTATGCAACCAGATCTACCCGTCAAGAACTGTGTATTATCAGATGCGCCAAGTCATGAGATCAGACAAAGCAATAACAATTCATTGTATAATGAAAATGGCATGCTTGGAATCAGGCCTGGGTAGAATCAGAAGACACTTATAAATTACATAAATAGGTGAGCCAGACCTGTAGTTCTCCTACTTCTCCTATACCAACCCTTCTTTATCAGTTCATGATGTAGCTTCTTAAGGGTTTCTCTATAACCAGCTCACAAAAGGGAAAAGCTCAGACTGGTTCACAGATGGGTCAGGGCAGTAGACTGGTGCCAACCTGAAATGAACCGCTATTGATTGCATTACAGCTCCACTCAGTAAGGAACGCGTAAAGGAAAATCTGTATTAGGCAAAGATGTGAACAATACCCTTGGCTATTAACTTTGTTTGGAGAGAAAATTGGCTGGAAATATGAACATATACTGAAATCCTTGGCAGTGGCAAAAAGATTGTCCAGCTGGTCGGGGTTCTGGGAAAGCAACATAAGGATGGGCTACTTGGATTAGCACAAAGTATATGAATCTTTGGGTTTCATCTTAGAGGATGCTGTCAGAAACCAAGTGTGCAGGATGACTCATTCTGTGGATGTCATCCAGCTCCTCTCTTCAGTCACTCCTGTATCACAGTGAGCCCATAGATAGTGGTCATGATGGGGAAAATGCAGGCTATTCATTTAACCAGCAATATGGGCTTCCCCTCACCCTGGTTGATATAGCTACTGCCACTGCTGAGTGTGACACTGGCCAACAGCAGAGAGATATACTGAGTCTTTGATCTGGAAGTATTGTTTGGGTAGCCCAGACAGCTACCTGAAGTAGAATTGCCAGATGTAACAAATAAAAATATCAGATGCCCAGTTAAATTTGAATTTTAGATAAACAACGAATTATTTTTTAGTATAAGTATGTCCCATGCAATACTTGGGACATACTTATACCCACAAAATTATTCATTGTTTATCTGAAATTCAAGTTTAAGTTGGGGTCATATTTTCTCTGGCAACCCTAACCAAGAGGCAAATCAATTATACCAGATCACTTCTATTTGGGAGGGGGAGGAGGCAGAGATTGTCTTTTCTACAATCATTATCTATTTTGGATGTGAGTTGGAATTTCCTGCTCAGCGTTTATAGAATGCCTGATTTGTCAACAGGTATCCCACACAATATTTTCTTGGATTGATAAACTCATTTTATAGCAAAGGAAGTGTAAGAATAACTGGAATACACCAATCTTTTATTTATATATATATATATTTCATTGGAATATAGTGTGTTTTTCCAGTACCCATGAACTCCAAATCAAGTAGTTGTTTCAATCTAGTTGTGGAGGGTGCATCTCAGTGGCCCATGTGGGACTCAAACCGGCAACCTTGGTATTATGAGCACTGCACTCTAACCACCTGAGCTAACCGGCCGCCTCCATATTTGTATATTTGTTTAACCTGCCATTTTAAATGCAGGAAGAATGATTTGATAAAATTTAATTCTTATTCATTTTGTTTTTAAAGTCTTGACTAACTAAAAACAGAATAGAACTTTTTTAGCCTGATATGAGATATCTACCAACAATGTCTATTTAACATCATCTGAATGGTGAAAAAATGGAACACACTCTCTTTTCAATTGGGAACGCTCTAAGAACGCCTGCTATTTCAGCTCGTACTCAGCATTTTCTTCAAGGTCCTCTCCAGCACGAGGAGAAAAGTCAAATAAAATCAGGACTGAATGTCAGGGATCCCCGTGAGACAGTGGTTTCAGCCGCGTGAGGGGGAAGGCATTGAAATTTCAGTGGGCTGAGGAGTGAATGGGTGGGAGTGTGAGAGGAGAGAGCCAAGCGTGTAGGCAACTCTTTCAGGAAATCTGGTTTTGAAGAAGAGGAATGAGCAAGATTAGGGGATGCCTTGAGATGGGAATGAAGTTTAGACATCGAGGTAGGAAACTCTCAAATATGTTCTATTATGGATGAGAAGGAACCAGTAGAGAAGGAGAGGTAAAGACAAAGGAGACAGCAATGCTATATGCTCAGGTCCCTGCAAAGGAGGGAAGGAAAGGGGCCCTAGAAGAGGACATATTGTTTTTCTTAACACACAGTCAAAAAAGTCTCTCCTACTTCAATACACAATATGATTACACTTATTTGGTTTATCAGTTTAAGATTCAGACTACTTTAAAATTTGGGATTATTCAAACGTGGGGTGGGTGGGGGGGCAGAGTTTAAGTTTATCTTTGTGACTCGTTTTATTATTATATTTTAATTGGCTTTATCTCTGAAATCAATAGTGTAAAGAGAATTTGAGAGGGATGTTTATCCCACTGAAAATATCTTTAAAAACAAACAGCTAAAGCGTTCTAGTTGCATATCAGCAATGGTGTGCTAATTACAAATTGCTCTTTTGGACTGCAGGCATTAAATGGGCTCTTTGGTTAATAACAGTTATTAGCCTGGGGCTATAAAGTAATATAGTGGCAGCATTCCAAAAATATTGTGTAATTCCTTATTTTAACTTGGATAGACTAACACTTTCCTTTTCCCAATTATTCCAGATTAATGAGGTATTTTTTTGCTGTAATGCAGAGTGAATCCAGAGAACATTGCCCAATTTGCTGACCAGTCCTTGAAACTTTGAGCTGTGTTTCCCCTTCCCTTTCTTTCTTTTAACCCAAAGTACTTTTGAAGAGTCTAATTAAAAAAAGTGAGCTCCTTTTTCCTCACACCTGGCCTATGTGTTGGATCCCATTCTGTATGGTTAAGGGGAAGTTGCCTGACAGTGTAATGTCCTCCCAGACTCAGGGCCTCTGGATGCAGAAAGCCAATTTACTTCTTGCTGCTTTGTCTTGGGCACTTCACAATGTGCTCTAATGACAGCTCAGCAGTTTTAATAGCCCTTTTTAATGGCTAAAAACAGACCCAGTCTGTCCAAACATAGCCTATTCACCAGCTCTCGTCAAAACAATTCAGTTTTGCTATATGATGATGCAGCAGACCATGGAAAGCAGCCACACAGACACCATTCAAGTCCAAAGTTGGACCCTGGGGCGAAAGCAAGTCAACCCAAGCAATGGTCACATTAAATACTTTTCTTTTTTTCTTTTTACCGTCTGTTTCTGAAACAGGGCTTCTGTTTCAGTGGGACAAAGCTCTATTTGCCAAAGTAACTTAGCACAATTAAAAAAAAAAAAAAACCCAAAAACATTGGAGAAACTTCTTCCTTGAAGGGGTGAAGGATTTTCATTTTTACTGTAGTGTATTATTTGTACTTAAACACATTCGCTTCACACCATAGAAAAAGAAAATCTAAGGCTAGCTTGTGGGTAATTTGTTTTAATTCTCAAGTCAAAAGACCATCTATTTCCCTTTGAAGCCCACACACAAGTTAAATATCTGTGTCCTTATTGTAACTTTTTGACTTTTGTATCTTTATCAGGTGGTTTTCTTCTCAAGTTCTTTATAGTGTCCTGACTTACAAAGACACAGCAATAAAGGGAATACCAAATGACACTTAAAATAAAAAATAACTACTTTCTCCAGCCTCCCTCAGGGATGCAATTTTTTAATGTAAATGTGCTAATGATCCTTCAACGAAAAAGTTTCTTTCCCTGCAGTCTTCATTTTTATTTTAAAAGGTGGATTTCTAGGTAATATTTAACAAATGCACATTTAATGATGCTGCCACAAACTGATTCATTCAACCATTTTTTTCATATACACAAAAATTATAAAATTGTTTGCCTAATGATTACTTATATATCTTGGTCAGTGTGTAAGGCTAGAGTTTTTATTTCAAAATGAACTGTATATGTGATGAAAAAAATATATGGCTACACAGTCAGTGGACCCATATTTCAAATCATTGCCTGCTCCATTGGAACTTTGTGTGATACTAATAGAGACTTTCAGGCCCAGATGACAGATAAGTGTGTGAACTCAGGACCATCCCCCTCCATGACCTTCAGGAACAATGGTTCAGAGTCTTAGGAAAGCTTGTAGAAGAGACATCCCTGAATTTTAAAAGTACAGTCTTCTTATCTGAGTGAAAGCTGTTTCTTTGTCTCCACAAAATGGGAATTGTTGGGGTTGGGAAAAAAGAGATGATCCCTTCAGCAGAATTAGTGAAATGAAATTTGGAAGAATCATTAAGCTCTGACATCTGAAAGACGTGGAAAGTGGGATGGTTGAGATTAAGTTTCAATGATGGGGCCCAATTCATTGTGGCCACTGAAGAGGATGTGTCCAAGGAACCAGTGAACGGTGGACCCTGGACTTCAAGTGCCATGCTGAAGTGACTGTGCACTTCTGCAGAGTCCCCTTGTTGGACCAGGATGCCTGAGACTTGTAGGGATAAGCAGTAAAAGCCACAGAACAACTTCGATAGTCAAGAGAGCGCAGACCACAGCCTCCCTATTGAAGCAGGGGGCACAGCCCTGAGCCGATGAATGCAGTACCCTTCTACCTGGAATAGAATGGAATTTCCTGCAGCTACTAACACTTGGACTAACACTTCCTTTTAGAAGGATGGATCTAGGTCAAAGACAAAGGTGTGAGAAAGAGTAGCAGGTAGAGCAGTTCAAGCTGAAATCCTTGTGCAGCCTGCGTACACATAGAGTTCCATCCTGTGGCACAGTCAATGTATGCTCACAACTACAGAGTGAGTCCACCTAACATGGCCTGAACTCCAAGTAGAAAGGTTCTGGCTAGTGTCTAGAAAGTCAGCTTGATATGCTAATGACTCCAAATCTACAACTTCAACATATTTGGAGTTTTGGGGTGTCTGTCTGGGTCACGTCTGCTCTTGCTGAAGTCTGAAGAGGTCTGATTTGAATATGTGAACCCCTGATTTTATACCCAAGCTTGAAATGACTGGCACTAGCTTCAAGGAATAACGATGCAACTATTTTCACTATACCTTATTGCATTATGCATGTGTTAGTTTAGAAACATCTAGAGGGCAGTGCATTAATGCATTAGGTTTTTTTCTATGGGGAGGAGAGTAATGGAGTGGAGGCAGGCTATTCTGTTTTGTCATGCCTTCAGTCTGCTGTCCTCTAAAAAGGGGACAGCTCCCAGTTCCCCTAGAATTGTGATGCCTCAGGCAATAGATCAAGTTCACCTGCAGTTGATGGTAAAGCCAAATCATTTATAATATCTCTACCTTTTTGTCCTTGGTGATGAGTTTTGCTTCAAGTTCTAAAATTCCAACAAGAATGTCCCAAAGAGTGCTTAATAGGGAGGGAGCAAGTGGGGAAAGATCTGGAGCACATTTTATATTTTAGCATCTTTAATGAGGCAGTGAGAGCCCGTCATTCATATGATTGACTGGCTGCCTTCAATATGCTTTCCAAGCCATTTAAGAAGTAGCGATTTTTTTTCTCTGTTGCTTATAATAGTGACACTAAATATTTAATCACGAATCAGGACTACAGTAGCTCCTCTTCAGAAGTGGTGAATAATGGGCCCCTGTCCATTTCTGAACCCTTGTTGTTGGCTGATTAGGTTGACTTTGCATGGAGAGATTGAACATGGATGGCTTATTGCTTATAGTGAAAAAGGAAAATGTAATGATGAGAACACTGACAAAACGTAAAATGTAAGGGTGCTTTGTCATTGCCATGTGTTTATAACAGTGGCTTGGATAATTAGGTCTGCCTAATTTTTTTTTCAAGTGTATCAAAACATCTTTAAAATCTATTCTGAAATTTATTCTTTTCTATTCTTGTGGTATATCCCTGTCCCCATAGGTAAGATTTCTTATTTTTGCAAATGGAGAAACTACATCATGGAGAAGTAAGTTGCTAATCCTTGATTGTACATCAGCAGTAGTATAAGGGTTAGGTTCAGATATTTTTATTTATTTTAAGAGACTCATGTCACAAATCTGAGTTGCAGTCTCACTGACTTGCTCTTATAGAAGCAGTGGGAACATAGCAAATTCCCAGTCTTCCTTAAGTTCCACTTTTCTCATCAGTATGTTGGGGACAATAGCATCTCTCTGAAATAAATATAAATTTGTTACCGTTACTATAAATAATGCATATGAGTTGCCTAGCCTAGTTGCTGCACACAATAGGAATTTTATATATGATAGTATCTTTGTCATTAATATTATTATGTGATTGTGTATTTTACAGGTGCTTCCAAGACAGTGGTGATATCAGTTTCTAGAGCTGCCATAACCCAAGTATCACAGACTGGGTGTCTTTAAACAATAGATACTGATTGTTTCAGGATTCTGGAGGCTAGCAATCTGAGATTAAGGCATTGGTTCCTTCTGAGGTCTTGGCTCAGGCCTTCTCCTTGGCTTGTAGATGGCCATCTTGTTCCTATATCTTCACTTGGCCTTCCCTCTGCACATATTGTGTCCACAGCTTTCTTATAAGGACACCAGTCATACTGTATCAGAGCCCACTTTAATGACTTCCTTTTAACTTAATTATCTCTTTAAAGAGCCTGTCTCAAAATGTGGTCACATTCTGAGGTACTGGTACTTAGGACTTCAAAATATGAAATTTTTTTTTAAGTGGGGTAATATAATTTAGCCATCATACTAACTTTCAATAATAAGTGACATTAATCTGATTTACCTTATTATCTTCTGGGGACATATTTACTATAAGGAAGGAAAGACAAATAATATACTTTAATGGCTTTTGAAAAAGCAATGTTACTTTCTCTTTCTGTGTAAAAACCATTTCTGATTCCCAAATAAATGACTTCATCTTGGGGGGCAACTAAACCTAAGTGGTTTTTGCTTGGGGGTGAAGGAGAAGTCCCAGAAAGCGTCAGTAAGGAAGTGTAAAGGAGGAGGTAGCCAATTCAGGGAGCATGAATGAACAGGTTGTGCTGTGGACAGCGCACTTGTTCCCACTGGGACCTTGGGGACATGGTTTAGAGCATGCCTCAGACTTTTCTCATATCACGGATGAGGAAGGCGGGCATTTAGACAAAACTCCTGTCTCATTTGTTAAGAGCTTCTCCTAGGGGCAGGGACACTCCTGGAAATTCATTTGAACTGCCCTTGAGAGGGCTGAGAATAGTCTGTGTCACAAGGAGCACCAGGTGATTGCAGTAAAAATGGTGAATACAGAGGTGATATGGGCAGGGCCCATATTATGTCTGTTTTTTCAGGATTGACTCTCTGTTGTTTCTTGGCTTGGTGGCCGTGCTTCTTCTCCTCCTCCTCCTCCTCCTCCTCCTCCTCCTCCCCCTCCTCCCTCTCCTCCATGTCTCCCTCCTTCCCCTTCTTCTCCTTTTCCTGTGTTAGTTCAATGTAACTGGCGTATGTACACTCATGGTGGCTGATTGAAATAACAGTTTTGACAGAGTACAATAGTAAAGCCTCTTCAATGTAAAGTACTACTGCCTATATTGTCACGAATGTCAACAGAGTACATGCCACATTGTGTGGAGAGTAAAATGATGTAAACTGGTTAAGAACAGTAAAACAGGAGTCAAGGATACTGGCTTTGAAACCAAGCTGATCTGACTTCAAATTTTAGATCTGGTGCTTATTAGCACTGGGAACTTGAGCAGGACACTCCCTGAGTTTTCTCTTAAGTAAACAAGAATAGGAACAGTTGACTCTTTGGATTACACGAGGCTATATATGAAGGTCTTGTTACAGTAGCATTCAGGTCATCAGGGCTGAGTAGAGTTGCTATTACCATTATTAAGGTGGTGATAGCAATGAACAAGCGGGATTAGGATTTATCTCCAGTACCTGTCAGTAGCCATGACACATGGGATCAGGAACTTCTCTTCCTGATTTAATGTCAGAAAACCTACTCTCTGCCCCTCAGTAGCCCAATTGTGAGTCAAGCCATGTACTTTCTTCCTTTGTCAAAAACAAACAGCATGAAAACTTGTGGATATTTGCCCTATTCACCCAAGTGATTTTATAAGGCTCAGTCCTGATAAAGAAACTTTTATACTATAAACATCTGTATGAATCTAAGCATTTTTGTAATTCATAGCAGTGTTATGGCAGGCTTTTCTTCTCATCTGTCAAATCAGAATTTAGGTATGACATTGAAGTCTTTCCTTTCTAAGACTGTGTCGTTTTTGGCCAGATCCTGAAAATGTCATATTCCTAGGAATCCATTTAGAGAGCAAAACCGCTGTATTTAATGCATGAGAATGGGGTGTTCAAATATGTCCAGGTAGATAATAAATAAATTCAGAGAATATGCACTGAATCTGATCTGATAAATCTTAGCATATCAGTCTGGTTCCCTACATTCATCATCTGTGTTATTGTCCGTCTCTGTGGAATCTTACCCTTTTTTCTCCGTGTTTCAGGTGTAACCTTGTGATATTAGATGAAAATTTCACTCTTTTGCTGACATCGGATCCTAAGCAAGTGTTTATTTTTTTTTGTTTTATTTTTTTTCCTTTTTAAGCTCTTTATTAAAATATAGCTAACATACAATATTATATTAATTTCAGGTGTACACAATAGTTATTCAACATTTATACACCTAAAGAAGTTATCACCATGATAAGTCCAAAAACCATCTGACATCATAACACTCTATCACAATATTATTGACTATATTCCCTGTGCTGTACACTACATTCCTATAACTTATTTGTTTTATACCTGGAAACTTGAACCTCTTATTCCCTTTCACCTTCATTCCTCCTTTTTTAATTTTTCTATTACAGTTTACATTCAGTATTATTTTATATTAATTTCAGGTGTACAGCATAGTGGTTAGACATTTATATAATTTATGAAGTGATCCCCTTGACTAGTCTAGTATCCACCTGGCACTATACATAGTTATTACCATATTATTGACTATATTCCATATGCTTTACTTTACATCCCTGTGACTATTTTGTAACTACCAATTTGTACTTCTTAATCCCTTCACCTTTTCATCCTGTCTCCCAACGCTCCTCCCATTTACCACCCCAATAAATCTAGTACACATCTGACACCATACATAGTTATCACAGTATTATTGACTATATTCCTTATGCTTTACTTTATATCCCCATGACCACTTTGTATAACAACAATTTGTACTTTTAATCCTTTCCCCTTTACACCCAATCTGAATCCCCCTTCCATCTGGCAACCACCAAAATGTTCTCTGTATCTATGAGTTTGTTTCTGTTTCATTTGTTTGCTTATTTTATTCTTTAGATCTACATGTAAGGAAAATCACATTGCACCTGTCTTTTGCTGTCTGACATCATTTAACACAGTACCCTCCAGGTCCATCCATGCCACCACAGATAGCAAGAACCCATTCCCTTCCATGGCCGAACAATATTCCATTGTATATATGTAACACCTCTGCTTTATCCATTTATCCATCAATGGACACCCAGGCTACCTCCACATCTTGGCCATTGTAAACAATGCTTCAATGAACATATGGAAGCACATGTCCTCTCCAAGTAGCATTTTGAATTTTTTACAGATAGATACCCTGAAGCGGGATTACTGGATCCTTTTTTGCCTCTTGTTACAGCCTTTGTTTTAAAGTCTATTATGTCTGGTATAAGTATTGCTACTACAACTTTTTATTTTATTTTTTCATTTTCATGAAATAACTTATTCCCATCCCTTTACTTTCGGTCTGTGTGAGTCTTTCAATCTGAAGTGAGTCTCTTGTAGGCAGCACATGAGTGTGTATATAAGGATCTTGTTTTGTTATCCATTGAGCCCCCTATCTTTTGATTGGAGCATTTAACCCATTTATATTTAAATTGATTGTTGATAGATATGTAGTTATTGCTCTTTTATTAGTCATACTTTTTGTCCTTTGTGTGTGTGTGTGTGTGTGTGTGTGTGTGTGTGTGTGTGTGTGTGTATGTGTTAAAACAGTCCTTCTAAGATTCCTTGTAATACTGGTTTGGTGGTAAGGAACTCCTTTAGCTTTTTCTTATCTGAGAAGCTCTTTATCTATCCTTTGATTCTAAAGGATAGTTTTTCTGGATAAAGTAATCTTGGTTGTAGGTCCTTGCTTTTCATCACTTGTAATATTTCCTGCCAATCCCTTCTGGTCTGCAAAGTTTCTATTGAGAAATCAGCTGATAGTCATATGGGAACTCCCTTGTAGGTAACTAATTGCTTTTCTCCTGCTGCTTTTAAGATTCTCCCTTTGTCTTTAAACTTGGGCATTTTAATTATGATGTGTCTCAGTGTGGGCCTCTTTGGGTTCATCTTGTTTGGGGCTCTCTGTGCTTCCTCAGCTTGTATATTTCCTTTGCCTGATTAGGGAAGTTTTCAGTCATTTCTTCAAATAGGTTTGCAATTCATTGTTCTCTCTCTTCTCCTTCTGCTACCCTTCTGATGCAAATATTGGTTCACTTGATGTTGTCTCAGAGGTTTCTTAAACTCTCATTTTTTTTTTTTTTGGCCTCTTTTTCTTTTTGCTGTTCTGATTAGGTGTTTTCTACTACCTTATCTTCTAACTCACTGATTCAATCCTCTGCTCCATCTAATCTACTGTTGATTCCCTCTAATGTATTCTTCATTTCAGTTGTGTAGTCTTTATTTCTCACTGGTTCTTTATTATGTTTCTTATCTCTTTGTTGAAGTTTTCTTTGAGATCATAGAGCATCTTTCTAACCAGTGTTTGGAACTCTGCATCTAGTGAATTGCTTATCTCCATTTTGTTTAGATCTTTTTCTGGAGCTTTGTTCTGTTCTCTTATTTGGAAAGTATTTCTTTGTCTTCCCATTTAGGCTGCCTCCCTATTTTTTTCTATGTAGGGCTGTTATGCCTCCTTAGTTTTAGTAGAGTGGCCTTATGAAGTATTCCACCAGACCCAGGTGCTCCAGGTATGTCTCTTGTGTGGGTTGTGTGTGTTCTCCTGTTGTAGTTGAGTCTTGATTGCTATTTGAGCATCAGTGGGAGGGAATAACCCTCAGGCTCTGGCTGTGACTATAGTGAAGGAGCTATTGTGCAGAGGCTAATCCCAAAGAGCAGGGTTCACTCTAGCAGGGCTCTGGTGTCTGCCCAGTCTTCACTTTGGGTATCTTGTCCTTGAAGGTGGCCAGGTGATGTTCTGTGGTTTAGTTGTAATTGATGTCCTGAGAAGAGGCAAGCACAGCGTTTACCTACTGCTCTATCTTGGCCAGAAAATGTGTCATTTTTTAAACTGCTCCTAGCATTGCTTTAAGAATACTCCTTACTCCAGGATACAGCTGCTGCTTTCTCTCTCTCTTTCCATTGGACACATTTCCTTCTTGCTTGGATAAAATCATTGTTCTTTTTGATTGACTTTTATTTTATAGCACCTTCTTTTTTACTATAACTGCCCTCTCTAACCCACTTCTTCCCACAAAATTCAATTTCCTGTCAGTCAAACCCAAAATTA
Source organism: Hipposideros armiger (assembly GCF_001890085.2). Lineage (NCBI taxonomy): Eukaryota > Metazoa > Chordata > Mammalia > Chiroptera > Hipposideridae > Hipposideros > Hipposideros armiger. Next base: position 1,694,355 of record NW_017731506.1, read on the forward strand.
ACCTTTCTAAAGCAAACCTTTGTATTTGCTAAATGTAAGCTTTAGGGAAGTTGGGTGGTTTTTATATGACATAAACTGATGAAGAGAAACTTCTTCACAATGAAGAAAGTTTTGTTTATTATTTAACAAAAATGCTACAGAGCTTGAGGTCATACATGCCATCATGCTTAATTGACTGAGTACAGCCCCCTTTTGTCCTTTCCTGAGACATAAATTCCACTCGATTTCAGTCATTCTCATTCAGTTACATTTGCTTCCATCCTTTCCCATCCCATCCCATCCCATGCCACCCTACCCCATCCCATTTCATGTAATTTCTTTCTAATATGTGTTTAGGCACCAATCTTGGGCAAAACATTTTTCTAGGTAGTTAAACCACTGTAAGTAATCTATTTTGAGCTGTTGTAATCCCTGACCAGGTCATTAATATATCATTATAATAGCAGTAATTAAAATTCTAGTTTATTTTTTATGCCAACTGTGTCATTTCAAAGATGGCTAGTTTGTGTGCAGACTGGGAAGAAGTGAAGAGAAAAAAAAAAAAAAACCAAAAGAACCAATAGCTCCTTCTTCAAAATACTTTCCAAGGTTAATTCAAAGGGCACTATTTAGTGTCCGTTCCTCACGGGGTAAAGAGGAGGTGTTGGTAGACTTATATAGCCCTTCAATGAGATTTTAATTTGTTTGTAAAAATATGATCAAAGAATAAGAGCAATGAATAGAGAACATTATAAAATATGAATGGGCATTATTCTGCACCAGCCAGTGGCTGCTGCCCAGGAAGCCAAGATGTCCTGAAAGTATGTTTAAGCCATGGGCTCTCCCTGGCTTAGTGGCTCTTCCTCTACTATGATTGCACTAGTCCTGGGAGACTACCATGCTAACAAGTTAGGCTATTTCATTCACAGATGGAGAGAGTGTCACAATTATTTTTTGTTTGATTTTTTTTTTAAAGTTTTTATTGGGGAATTAGGGGGAGGGGAACAGCATTGGGAAATCAGGGAAGGGGAACAGACAGGTAGAGAAATTGCTGTTTTTGTTCTTCAATCTAGTTATGGAGGACATCGCTTCACTGGCCCATGTTGGTATGATCATTGTGCTCTTCCCGGGTGAGGCCATCGGTCACTGGTCATTAGTCGGCTGCTCACGGCGGCTCCCAGCAGCTCACTCTGGTTGCCAGCCACTCATGTAGCTCACGGCAGCCTACCGCCTATGCCGTTGCCGGAGACTCACAGCAGCCCAGCTCCAGGTTGAGCTGTTGTTCATCATCTTAGCTGTAGAGGGCGCAGCGTCACTGGCACTCAATGTGGGATCCAAACTGCAGCCCTGCTGCTCAGAGCTGGGGCTCCCAAGTGAGCTCTTAACCAGCTGAACCACTCAGCTGGCCCTTTTGTTTGATTTTTAAAATGTGAAGATTAGAGATGAGTGACATCAAATATTTCTAAGTTAATAAATAAAATATTTTAATAAATGAGAAGATAATGTGGGAAAAAGAAAAGCATTCAGGTTGATTTATCAAAACTATTTTAATGTAAGAGAGTAACACTAAGATACTACTTTGAAAGACTTTACAGGTTTTAAGATTTAAACAGCCACTAGGCTTAAGAAAAGTTAATTTAAAGCTCCGTTTTGTATTTGTAGAAACAAAGGTTCACATTCCATAGAAGGAAATGGCCTGTTAGCTAAACTTGGCTACTTTATATATGATTTCCAAATAGCAATTTGATCATTCACAGTTCATTTCACATATAATATGTTACAAATGGAAAAATTTGCCTCATGTCAGTAAGCTTATTTTGAATGATGGTAAAATTTTCCAAGATATGCATAGTTAGGTGTGTAGAGTTCATACCTCTAAACTCTAATTAAAGTTGATTTGTTTATTTGATTTTGGTTATCTTTTAATTTTGAAATAATTTCAAATTAAATTTGTAAAAAATAGTACAGATACTCTCAGGTATTTTTTTATTTAGAATCATAAGTTGTTAATGTTTTGCCCCATTTGCTTTCTTGTATTCTCTCTCTCTAACATTATTTCTGTTTTAATCCATTTGAATGTAAGTTGCAGCTATCACACCCCTCTTCCTCTAAATACTTCAGACTTTATTTGTTAAAAACAAGGGTAGTCTCTTATATAATCCCAATACAATTATCAAACTCAGAAAATTTAACAAAATTTAATGCAGTACTGTTATTTATTCTATCGCATGTATTCAAATTTCCCCAATTTTGCAATTAAGGTCCTTTAGAGATTTTTTTTTCCAGCTCAGAATGTAATTCAATGTTATGCTTTGCATTTTGTTGTCATGTCACTTTAGTCTCCTTTAATTTAAAGCAATTCCCCATCTTTATTTTGTTCTTCATGAAATTGACATTTTTGAAGAGTACACGTGAATTATTTCATAGATTAACCCTCAATGTAGATTTGTTTGAAGTTTCCTTATAATTAGGTTCAAGTTATTCATTTACTGCATAAATGATGTTTCTGTCCTTTTCAGTGTGTTATATCAAAAGGACCATGTTGTCACTTTTCCTGTTAACATTGATCACTTGGTTAAAGTAGTTTATACCAGATTTCTCTTACACTAAAATTAATGTTCTCCTTTTATAATTTAAAAATAATTGGAGAAGAGATGCTTTTTGACTGAGTAAATGTCCTGTGCCTAATCAAACTTCTCTCTAGACTTAGTGTCCATTGATGTTTCTTGCCTGAATCAATTATTACAGTGATGGCTGTAAAATAATGATTTTCAGGTCTGCCGAGTGGCACATTGGTTAAGAGCTGGCTTGGGACGCCAGCTCTGAGCAGCAGGGCCCTGGTTCAGATCTCATATGAGGGCCAGTGTTGCTGTGCCTTCTACAGCTAAGATGGTGAACAACAGCTCGGCCTGGAGCTGGGCTGCCGTGAGTCGCTGGCAACGGTGTAGGCTGCAGTCCCTGCTGTAGTGGGCTGCTATGGGCTACTGTGTGTGGCCGGCAGCCAGCGTGAGTGGCCGGCAGCCAGTGTGAGCTACCGTGAGCTGCTGTGAGCAGCTGTCCAGAGGCTGGCAACCGACTGCCTCAGCTGGGAAGAGCACAATGATAATACCAACATGGGTCAGTGAAGCAAGGTCCTCCACAACTAGACTGAAGAACAAAAGGACAGCAACTTGTCTGTTCCCCTTCCCCTGATTCCCCAGTGCTGTTCCCCTCCCCTAATAAAGTCTTTAAAAAATAATAATAATAAAAAAAATAAAATAGTGATTTTCTAACTATAATTTCATATTAATTAGCTGGCCTTCTAACGTTGTTTTTTTTTTTTTCATTTTCCCTTATTAATGTCAGTATATACAAATTTATTTCATTTTATTTAATAGATAATAGTCCATTACTGCCATTATTTATTTCGATGCTCAAAGTGTCCAGGTATTATGAAATATTTAGAGATCGTGGTTAATCCAAAACTTAATTTACACTTCATTACATGATATGTAATTTGGAATAAGGAGTTTTATATCTTCTATTTGCTTCTCCAGACCTATTTCTATTCTTTTCCACCTGCTCTCTGCCCAAGAAGCCCAACCTATGTGTACTGCAGCCAGAGGTTCTTTTGTTCTGTGGTTTCCAGGTGGGTTTGGCCCATGAAGAATACCATTGCGGGGTGGGAGGTAGAAAGGAGACTGAAATTATGTATTTATTTATTAAATGTCATCACTAAAAGGAAGTTCAGTTTTTGAAGTTTTTTAAATTTTGGATTACAGTGTATAGAATTCAGTGTTCATAGTTTTTTCCCCTAAGCTCTTGGAAAGTATTCTAGTGTCTTCTGGCTTCAGCTGCTGCAGGTGAGAATTCTGCTGTTAGTGTATGTTTTGGCCTTTGTAGATAAAGGTAAACGCTTATTTTCATTTCATTCAAGATATTTCCATTGTCCTACAGTTTCACTCTGATGTGTCTAGTATAGTTTGTTTGTTTGTTTTACTTGTAACCTTGTTTAGAATTCATTCTGCCTCCTAAATTCAGTACTCAAGTCTTCTTATTTCCAAAGAAGTAAAATTTAAAATAATAATAATAATAATAATAGTAATAATAATATAGATATTTTCTTGTTTGATATGATATCTCCCCATTCTCTTAAACATCTCTTATTGGAAATCCTTGTAGAATAATTTGGAGCTTCTCATTTTCTTCTTCATGTATCTTAACAGTGTTTCTGTATTTTGCCCTGATTTCTCTCTGTTTCATTCTAGATAAATTTCTCCTATCTACCTCCAGTTCACTAACTTTCACTTTAGGTTGGCTTAATTTGCTGTGTAATCCATCCACTGAAATTTTACATTTTAATTTTTTTCCTTTTTTTTTTTTGATTTAGAGTTTCTATTTGGTTTCTTTTAAAATCTCTCCAACTTGATTCATGTAAACATTTTAAATATTTTTTTTTATAGTTGCTGTCACATCTCTTTAGTTTTTGAAGGGTTGTCTATGCTACTATTTGTTTCGCTATTGATTCTTGCTGATGGACGTTGCGTTGTATTGTATTTTGTAATTGTAGGATGTGAGCTTAACCTCACATGTATAAACATTTTCATGTGGGGAATTGTGGGAGGCCTCTATGGTGCTTTTCTGTTTATTTCTACCAGGAACCTAGTATTCTCATCAGCCTAGGATAAGTTTTTATATAATTCCTTAGTTTGGAGATTAATAAACCATGTGAATAATATAAATTGGAATTCCAAACCTTCATGAAGTATAAATCGTTGTTATGAGTACCTCAGTCCTAGATAAGATTTGTTGATAGCTTTCTGTGCTGTTAGGTGGTTAGTTCTAGTCTATACCTTTATCAAGAATCCCACTACAGGGCCTCACCTTCAAAATCTGCTTTCCTTAGCTCCAGGGTCTTTTCTTTTTGGTATTTAACTGCCAGTATTTAGATGAGACCAATAATCCTGCCTAGGAGAATTTCACCCTCACATGTTCACTGCTCTAATTTCTAATTCGTTACTTTCTTTTTCTTTTCTTTCCTTTTTCTTGCCCCTTTCTTTCCTCTCTTCTTTTCTTTCTTTCTTTCTTTCTTCCTTCCTTCCTTCCTTCCTTCCTTCCTTCCTTCCTTCCTTCCTTTCTTTCTTTCTTTCTTTCTTTCTTTCTTTCTTTCTTTCTTTCTTTCTTTCTTTCTTTCTTTTTTCCATATTGATTTCCTTTTCTTTCTTTGGGGGGCTCATTTAAACATTAAAATAATAATAATAATATTTTAGACATTCTTCACCTACTGTAAATTCACCCATTTAGAGCAAACATTTCAATGGGTTTTATTGTACTGAGTTTTGCAACTTTCACCACAATCAATTTTAGAATATTATCATCTCAAAAACATTGCCTAATTCAAAGACACAAAGATTTAGACTGTTTGTCTCCAAGAGTTTTATAGGTTTAGCTTTTAAATTTGTATTAGATGCAGTAGGAGTTAATTTTTGTATTATGACATGAGCTAGGGGTCCAAATTCATTCTTTTGCATTTGAACAGTTAATCTTTCCAGCACCATTTGTAGAAAAGACCATTCTTTCCCGTTGAAATGTTCTTGGCACCCTGGATAAAAATCAAGTAACCGGGCCGGCCGAGTGGCGCGATGGTTGAGAACTCGCTTGGGATGCCAGAGGGCCCCGGTTCGGATCCCACATATGAGGGCCAGTGACACTGCCCTCCACAGCTAAGATGCTGAACAACAGCTCAACCTGGAGCTGGGCTGCCATGAGTCGCCGGCGACGGCGTGGGCTGCAGTCCCTGTGGCAGTGGATTGCCATGGGCTACCGTGTGTGGCCAGCAGCCAGCGTGAGCAGCCAGCAGCCGCAGTGAGTGGCCGTCCAGAAGCCGGTGACTGATCTGCCTCGCCAGAGAAGAGTGCAATGATAATACCAACTTGGGCCAGTGAAGCAACATCCTCCACAACTAGATTGAAGAACAAAACGACAGCAACTTGTCTGTTCCCCTTCCCCCAATTCCCCTGCACGTTCCCATCCCCCAAATTCCCCAATAAAAATCTTAAAAAAAAAAATCAAGTAACCATAATTGTGAAGGTATAGTTTTGGACTCTTAATTCTATTCTATTCAACTGCATGTCTATTCTTGGGCCAGAGCCACATTGTCTTGCTGTGTACTTACTGGGACTTCATAGTAATTTTTGAAATGGAGAAGTGTGAGTGTTCCAACTTTGTTTCCTTCCAAGATTGTTTTGATTTGGGCCCCTTGTATTTTTATATAAATTTTAGAATCAGTTTGTCAATTGCTGGTGGAAGGAAGGCAGGTGAGATTTTTATATGCATTGTATTGAATCTGTAGATTAATTTGGAGAATTTTGCCATCTTAACAATATTAAGTCTTTCAGTCAATGAACATGGAATGTCTTTGCATTTATTTAGACCTTTCTTTCAATGTTTTGTAGTTTTCAGAGTAAAAGTTTTATACTTTTTTAATTCACTTTTTGATACTATTTTAAAGAGGCTTGTTTTCTTGATATTATTTTTGATTATTATGAATATAGAAACACAATCTATATATATTAATTTTAATTAATAAAATAATTTAAGATTTTAGTTATAATTTTTTAAAAATTGTGTTCTCAAACTTGCTGAACTAATTTTTTAGTTATAATTTTTTAGTGGATTCTTTAGAGTTTTCTATATACAAGAGCATATCATTTGCAAATAGAGAAAGGCTTACATCTTTCTTCCCAATCTGGATGTTTTGTATTTTTTTTTCTTACCTAATTGCACTGGATAGATCTTCCAATACAATGCTGAATAGAACTGATGAGATCAGACATCCTTATCTTGTTTCTGATCTGAATGTTAAATCTATCTTACATTTCTGGGATAAATCCTACATAGTCCTGGTGTATAATCACTTTTACATTGTGCTAAATTTTGTTTCTTGATATTTTGGTGAGGATTTTGTGTCTGTGTTTATATGAGTTTGGATAATTAAGTTGGTGAACTCATGCTAGAAAAAGTGCTACATACCTCATTGTTGAATATCACTGTGGTCACCTTTGTAATACTCCCCTTGAGTATCAAAGTGACACTGGATCATGGCTGAGGTACCACAGACTCTGCCTCTTCTGAGATTAAGTAAATTTCCTTAAGTAAATGTCCTTTATTTACTGTGTATTTCCTGTTTCAGATGTAACAGATTTCTGTAAACCCGGTGGCTCATAAGAAAAACTTATTCTGTTATAGTTCTGGAGGCCAGAAGTCTTAAATCAGTATAACTGGACTGAAATCGAGGCATCAGCAGAGTTGTACTCTTGCTGGGGACTCTAGGGGGAAAATCCATTTCTTGCCACTTTCAGCCTTTGGTAGCTACTGACTTCCCTTGGTTTTTGGCCCCATCATTTAATATCTGCCCAAGGTTACATGAACTTTTATCCCTTTGTCTTTATGAAATCTTTCCTGGCACTCTTATAAGGACACTTTTGATTAAATTTAGGACCCATCAGGATAATCCAGGTTAATGTCCCCATTTTAACATAGTCACATCTGCAGACACTTTTTCTTTAAAAGGTAATAGTTACAGGTTTTGGGGGTTAGGATCTGGTGTCTTTGGGTGGCCATTATCCCATTATCCAGCCTACCACATGCTATGGTGCCATTAGGACAACTTCCAGGGATTTTCATTATTTTTATATTTTAAATAACTTTCACTAGTTATGCCTTTTTCTAAGAAATGGGTCTGCACATCTTTTCACATTGTCATTACAGAATCATATAAATACATCTTTTTGATCTAGCATTTCAAGATGTTTTTAGCAGATGACTTTTCAGTGTATGTTCTCTGTCACATTTGGGAAACTGGAACTCTACAATTATTTTAAGCCCCAAAGTCATGTAAACCAAATTGATATAGAAGAATCTTCAGTTAATGACAATTAGCCCCCACTGGCTATTTGTTGATTCATCTACAGATATGGGTGGGTATTTTTTCATAGTGGTTCATAGAAACATTTCACAGAACCTTTCAAAAAAGGGCTTATGCATTTCATTGTAGGTAGTATTTTATAATGGTATTTGGAGAAAAAAAACATCTTGAAGAATGCTATGATGATCAAAAGGTTGAAATCTTGGGTTGGAAGACATCTTAGTTTTTGCATGCCCAATATTCATTGTCCCTTTTTTAGGTAATGGCACCTTGATTTTCCTTTGGGAAGTGGCTCCATGCGCATTCTCTGTTCATGTGTTACAAATGGGCCTCTCTCTCTTCCACTGTAAGTTCTAGATGTTGACGCCTGAACCAGACATGCTGATTAGAGCATGCAACCCTCGGTACAGTGATTGGTATATGACAAATGTGAATAGTGAGTGGGCGTGTTGTTGATTGGGTGGTAGTAGTGTGATTTGCCCATGTGTGTACATACACAGGTGTGTTTTCCATTGGATTTTAAACTTGGGAATTTTTCCTGGATCTGTATGGAAAGAGATACTCTTTTTCTTGCATGATTGCTTAGGTAAGATGATGTAAATCTAGAACTTGAAAAGGCCATTTTTGCTACTATTTGCGGAAATTTGTGTGAGAATAACATCAACAAAGAAGAAGATGGACCTGAGGGATAGAGAAGGTTCTAGAGAACACCATTTGATATGATATGGCAGTATTTAATAGCAGCAAAAAACGTGGGTTTCTCACTTACATGGGGCAGTACATTTGTCCCCATTTCCAATCTTCTCCTCTCCACACACCCTTTCATCTCTTGCAACTGGGCCAGTTTGAGTTGGACTTCTGTCATTTGCAACTAAAAATTTTCTGGGAAATACATGGATTAATATTAATTTTCAAAAAATGTGTCACATCTCATCCAACTTAGGCATTAGGCAATACAAGTACTCATTGGTTACAAGTGAAACCAGATTCCTTTGACCTCTTAAAATATTCCAGTTACTAGTTTTCCTGAGAGCTTCAGAGATTGTTGGATTAGGAATCTGAGAAGGCTGGGATGTGATGTTAGCCTCACCACTATTTAAAGGTCAGTGGGTTTGCTGTTGTTGTTGTTGCTAGTATATCTATTTCTCCCAGGCAGAACCTCTTCAGATTCATCCTCATGCAGGGAAAGGATGCACTTCATAAAACCCTTTGGGTACTTAGGTAATTCTCAATCACAAAGACCCTTGTCAACCAGCCTGTTGCCTTCTAACAGCAAAAGCCAAGAATAACCTATGACTGCTCTTGAGACTTCATTACCACCAAGAACTCCAAACACATGCACCCAAGGGAACCGAGGAAGCCAGAACTCCCACAGAGCAGGGAGCACAGTTCTGAACAAGCTGGAGTTTTCTTCTTCAGGGATCATTAGGAAAATGAGACAGGCTGCAGGCTTAGAGTTTACAGTGGAATTATTTGAAGGCATCTTGATGTTGTATATTGTACTTGCTTGTGCTTTTGAATAGTCAGGAGCAGAGTGCAGGGGGTGGGCTGTTTGGATTTGCAGTGACTTGCACCCATCAGTGCAAGCCTGACAGTTGCAAGCTCTTATTAGGGGACTGCTGGGGTGCTGGGCCAGAGGAAAGTAAGGTTGGACCCAGATGGAATGACTTGCTCTTTCCCCAAAGGAAGTTTACAGAGTGGGAAGGCTCAGGGGAGTCTGGGTGGCTAATAGAGATGGCTGTGGGCAATGGCTCATTGTGGGGCAAGGAGGGAAGGATTTTGCTAAATGACAAAACAGGATAAAGAAATGGACAAAACAACCCTTTTGTAACTTTGATTTTCTTTCTTTCTTTTTTTTTTAAACACTAGGATAATTCTTTTCTAGTTTGGTATATAATTTTGGATAGAGGCCATTTGTCTTTACTGTTCTAGGCTTTCTTTCTTTTTTTTTTTTTTTTTTAGCTGAGCCATCCTACCACCTGTTGGCAGCTCAGCGGCAGCTCAGCTCAGGCCAGGAATTAAACTGGCAACCCTGTTGCTGAGAGCTTGCACTCTTGAGTGAGCTCGTAACCAACTGAGCCACTCAGCCAGCCTCTTTTTTCTTCTTTCCTGCTTTCATTTCTGAAAAACCTCCCTGTGACCTCAGTTATTACTTGGGTATGAGAAATATTTTCTCCTGTTTGTTTAGAAAGGGCAGGCCAGCTGTTTCCCATACAGACCCCTAAACCCTTGGCCACTGCTCCCACTGCCCAAGTGTCCATGTATATTTGCATGTTGCGATGTCTATGCTTAACTTGTGGCAAATAGACTCCTTAGAGGCAGATGAGCAAGGGAAAAAGAATTAAAAAAAAGTTTAAATTGGTTCACAAAGGTTTTAGTGCTTCATGATTTTGAGTTCTCTAGGGGCTGACAATATGGACAAAGAAAAAATTGAGATTTTTAAACAATGAGATTTAAACTTTAACATAAATATATTTAAAATAAATTAAAGCTTGGCTTTTAGTAAATCAGCACTAAGTTTGAGTATTATTTGCTATAACATTACTTTTCCTTTTGTGGGTATACGAGGCTCACAAAGTGCTTTCCTATTTTAAACATATATATATATATATATATATATATATATATATATATATATATATATATTTTTTGTTGTTGTTGTTGTTCTATTTTTCAATTAGAGTTGACCTACAATATTATATTAGTTTCCAGTGTACAACATAGTGATTAGACATTTATTATATTTACAAAATGATCACCCCAATAAATCTAATACCCATCTGACACCGTACATAATTGTCACAATACTATTGACTATATTCCTTGTGCTATATCCTACATCCCCATGACTATTTTGTAACTACCAATTTTCATTTCTTAACTCCTTCCCCTTTTTCACCTATCCCCCAATTCCCCTTCCACGTGGCAACCATCAAGATGTTGTCTGAATCTGTTTGTTTCTGTTTTGTTTGTTTGTTTATTTTTAGATTCCACATATAAGTGAAATCATATAATTTGTCTTTATCAGTCTGACTTATTTCAGTTAGCATAAAATCCTCTATGTCCATCCATGTTGTTTCAGATGGCAAGATTTCATTCTTTTTTTTATGGCTGAGTAATATTTCGTTGTATATATGTACCACCTCTTCTTTATCCATTCATCCATTCAGGGACACCCAGATTGCCTCCATATCTTGGCTATTATAGATAATGATGCAATGAAGCTATGAATGCACATGTTCCTTTAAAGTGGTATTTGGGTTTCTTTGGATAAATACCTAGAAGTGGTATTAATGGGTCCTTTGTCTCTTGTTTTAGTCTTTGGTTTAAAGTATATTTTGTCTGGTATAAGTAATGCTATCCCAGCTCGCTCGCTCGCTTGCTCTCTCTTTCGTGTTTTCATTTTCATGAAATACCTTTTTCTATCTCCTTACTTTCAGTCTGTGTCTTTTGATCTAAAGTGAGCCTTTTGTAGGCAGCATATGTTAAAATCTTATTTTCTTATCCATTCAGCCATCTTATGTCTTTTTATTGGAACATTTAATTACATTTAAGTTTACATTTAAAATAATTGATAGCTATATAGCTATTGCTATTTTATTATTCTTAGTTTTATGTGTTTTCTTCTTAAAGAAGTCTCTTTAACAATTTTTGTAATATTGATTTTGTGTTGATGAACTCCTTTAACTTTTTGTTATCTGAGAAACTATGTGTTCCTCAATTCTAAATGATAGCTTTGCTGGGTACAGTGATTTTGGTTGTAGTTCCTTGCTTTTCATCACTTTGAATATTCCCTGCTATTCCCTTCTGGCCTGCAAAGTTTCTGTTGAGAAATCAGCTGACAGTCTTATGAAACCTTCCTTGTAGGTAACTAATTGCTTTTTTTCTTGCTGCTTTTAAGATTCTCTACCTTTAATCTTTGGCTTTTTTTTTTTTTGCAGTGTTATCTTTCGTTTTTTTATTTTTTATTTTTTATTATTAGTTTCAGGTATACAGAACAATGCTTTTTTAATTATGATGTGTATTGGTTTTAGCTTCTTTGGGTTTATCTATTTTGGGACTCTGTGCTTCCTGGGCTGTATGTCTGTTTCCTTTGCTTGGTTAGGAAAGTTTTCCATCATTGTATTTTTCAAATAGGTTTTCAATTCCTTGTTTTATCTCTTCTCCTTCTGGTACCCCTATGATATGAATTTTGGTGTGCTTGATGTTGTCCCAGAGGCCTCTTAAGCTATCCTCATTTTTTTTGGATTCTTTTTTCTTTTTGCTGTTCTGTTTGGATGTTTTCTTCTATCTTATCCCCCAAATTGCTGATTTGATCCTTTGCTTTATCTAATGTACTACTGACTCCCTGTAATATATTCTTTATTTCGGAGAATGTATTCTTCATTTCTAACTGCTTTTTCATGTTTTCTATCTCTTTTTTGAAGTTCTCACTGAGGTCATTGAGCGTCATTATAACCAATATTTTGAACTCTGTGTCTGGTAGATTGCTTGTGTCCATTTTGTTTTGTTATTTTTCTGGAGCTTTGTTCTGATCTTGCATTTGGGACATGTCTCTTTGTCTCCCCATTTTGGCTGCCTCCCTGTGTTTGTTTCTATCTGTTAGATAGAGCTGCTATGTCTCCCAGGCTTGGTAGAATGTTATAAAGTTTTGGGTGACCTGTGGGGCCCAGTGGTGCAGTCTCACTTGTCACCGGAGCCCCTTGTGTGATTTGTGTGTGCGCTTCTGTTGTAGTTGAGCCTTCATTGCTATTGACACATCAGTGAGATTGATCCTCAGGCTCACTGATTGTGAACACTGACCATGACTATAGTGGAGCTGTTGTGGAGGGGCTGACCCTATGGACCAGGATTTACTTTTGTGGGGCTCTAGTGCCAGCTGAGTATTGCCTTTGTGTGTATTGTTTGTGGAGGTGGTAAGGTGGTGCCCTTGTGTGGTTTAAGCTGGCCACTGGATGTGTTGTTTCTGGGGACTCTTGAGAGGGGCTTTAGTGCAGGCCAAGGTCAGCTGTTGCCTGTGCCCTGCCTGAAGCCACCTGGAATGAGCCACAGAATAAACCACAGATGGATGCCATCCATGCTGGACTTGGAGGTGCCTGGGAGAAATTAAACTGCAAACCAAGGCCAGCTGCCACTAGTGCCAGCTTGGGGTTGCTTAACAAGAAGTATAGGGTATGATGATGCAAGATGCTGCTTGTTTGGAGTGTGTGAACCTTTGTGAGGTTTTTGGAAGGTGAAACATGAGCCAAGACAGGCTGTTTGTATGGAAAAGCCACAGGAAGACCTTGAGTAGGCCCACAAGTTGGGTGGGGCAGGGTCTCAGGGAATCATCAGGGTGGGGCCAATGATGTTAGCTAGATTGATGGAGACATCTGTAGGCTGGATTAGGGAGGGCTCAACAAAGGAATAATGGCTTCTGCCAGCACTCTGTCTGGGAGGAAGGTGCCCCTTCAGCACTTTTCCTGAAGTCAGACATTTCAGTTTCTTCCCATATGCCTCTTATGCCTTCAAGCTGCTCCCCCGGTGCTGGAGCTCAGAGTGAGTAAGTCCATGCCTGGACCTTTTAAGAGGAACACCTGGGACTCCAGCAGCCCTTCATCTCACTCACTGACAATTTTGTTGTTTTTCACAGCCAGAAGTTGTGGGGACTTCTCTCCTCAGCGCTGGAGCCCTACGCTGGGGAGCCTGGTGTGGGGCTGGGACACTTTGCTCATTAGGGAGACTTCCGCAGCTGAGATATTTCTTCCAGTTTTTAACTGCCCCACGTGGGTGTGGGATCAAGCCATTTCATCTCTCTGCCCTTTCTACCAGTCTTGACATGGTCTCTTCTGTATATCCTTAGTAATAGGATTTCTGTTCAGCTAGAATTCAGGTCCTTTTCAAAGATGATTGTTTTATAATTTACTTGTAATTTTGATGTGGTTGTGGGAGGAGGCAAGCACAGTGTTTACCTACTTTCCCATCTTGACTGGAAGCTTCCACAAAAAGCTTTCTAAATGGTGACTTTAGTTTATATTATTAATATGCTTAACAAAATATTTCTTTTAAAGAATGTAAAGATAAACTCAACCTAATCTATGGTAAGTGATTGTCAGTTTCATTAGCTGAACTGGAATTAATGAGCTTTCATGATAGCAGAGTCCTATTTTCAATCCCTTCCCCCCCCCCTAATCTTTTCAAATTGCATTATCTTAGGACCTTTTATTACTTAGAGTTATTTCTGAAATCTGAATTCTTGCTCACTTGCCTCTTTTAATCGTCCTTTGGTTCTTTATATCCATCTTTACTCTGTGGTCTAGATCTTGAAATGTAATCTAAAAGGAATCAGACCAACTGAACAGAGAAAGATAATGGTTTTAGAGTTTCGTCTTAATCAAGCAATTCTCTAAGAATTTGAATTATTATTGTGACCTACAGTGTGGTTGCTCTAGCCTTAAGTTCTTCCTTTGGTTTAACTCACACAATTTCTTTATTTTGGATTTGGATTATATGTTTTCTAAATATTAGTCAACTGTATTTGCCTATTAGGACTTTGCTGACAATATTTTTAATGTTGTATTACCCTTCAGTCCTAAATCTCAACTCTGCCTCTAAGGAAGGAATGACAACACCAGAGATAATGCAACCCAAAATAGAGACAGAAATATTGACAAGAACTGTCTTCAAACTTCTCAGTCAGCTACTGTCCTAAAGAAGATTAGATTCATTTGACAGGAAGCATCTATATAAGCAGAATCCATCCTACATTTTTCTACCAGACAAATTGTCATTTAACAGTGCTTTCACTATGTCACTCTTTTGCTCAAAACCCTACAGAAATTCTATTCTGTATCAGTGTGCAATTCCTGACTGACTTTCAGGGCCTTTCCTAAACCAGCAGCATTCTATGCAGGTTCCAATGCGCCCTTTTGCAACACAAACCTAGTCCCACCACATCTTACCTTTGTTCAAACCAACCCCTATGTGGCAAAGGATCTCTTCCCTTATCTATCTTGCTTGACCCTATCATCCCCCCACCCCGGATTATTTTATTCATAATTTTATTTAAAATTATTTTATTTTGAAATACTTTTAGACTTTAAACAAGTTGCAAAAATAGTGCACTTTCACGAATACCCTTCCTCCAGCTTTCCCTAATGATAACATCTTATGTAACCATAATACAATTATCCAGACCAGGAAATAAACTAATCTAAAAACATTATTTAAATTTTGCCAATAGTCCCTATTAACCTCTCTCTCTCTCATCCTGGCTCACAACCCAGGGTCCCACATTTCATTTAGTTGTCATGTCTCTTTAGTCCCCTCTAATCTGAGACAATTCTTCATCTGTCTTTTTTGTTAAAGACTACTGGTCAATTATGTCATAGAATATTTCTTAATTTGAAATTATTTGATATTTTCTTCTCATTAATTTGATATTACGTATGTTTGTCAAGAGTACTGCAAAAGTGAAATTGTGCCCTTCTCACTACATCATATCAGGAGGTACATTTTGTGGATATGTCTTTTTACTAATGATGTTCAGTTTGATCATTTAAAGTGATGTCTGCCTGGTTTTTTCTACTATAAAGTTACTGTGTTAGTTTCCTAGGGCACCTAGAACAAAATAACACAGGCTGGGTGGCTTAAAACAACAGATACATACTTATCTCCTCACAGTTCCAGAGGCTAGAAATCTGAAATCAAGGTTTTCTTAGTGTCATGTTCCTACTGAAGCATCTGAAAAAGGATCTTTTCCTGCCACTTCTGGCAGCCCCAGGCATTTCCTAGCTTTGGGCAGCATCACCCCAATCTCTGCCTCCAAGGACGTGGCCTTCTCCCTGTGCCTGTCTCAACGTCTTTTGGATGAAGGGCTGACCTTTCTCCAGTGTGACTTCATCTTAATTTCATTAATTGCATCTGCAATGATCCTATTGGTAAACAAGGCCATATTTTGAGGCCAGGAAGAACATGAATTTTTTGGGGGGGTACTATCCAATTCAGTACAGTTAGTGTTTCTATTTTTGTACCTTAACTACTTACTCTGTGAGGAATTAGTTTGAGATTATACAAATATCCCGTTTCTCCTTATACTGTTCCCCACTAATTTTAGAATCCCAAAATGATTCTTGCCTGCAACAGTTATTAATACTACTGTGGCATTTGCAAAATAATGAATTTCAATTTCTACCATTTCTTCTACATTTATCAATTAGAATTCTGCCATAAAAAAGCTTTCCATTCTCTCTCATGCATTTATTTTTTTAAATTATTTATTTGAATTAGTATGGTCTCATTGATTCTTATTTCATTCTTTGGATTATAATCTATTGCGATGATGATGATGATGATGATGATGATGGTGGTGGTGGTTATCATCATGTTGATGATGCTAATTGTCCCAGATTTGGTCACCAGGAGCTCCTTCAAGTTGAAGTCTTGCTGTGTACTGACTGGTGAAGCATTCCTTGATGACACTTCTCATTTTGCTGTTTTTTTTCTGAACTCTTATTGTACTTTGAAGGTAATTTCTCATTCTAGCACTTAGTATTGTATATTTTTACTTTCACTTAACTATTTTTTATTCTCTAGTCTCATCTCCCAGATGAGAAATGGTTTGTTATATTTCTTCAATTATCTCTTTACTTTCAAGATTAAGACATGAATCTCGTTTTTAAGCACAGAGTAGGTACTCAATTATTCCAGCTCAGTTGATCAGTCTATTGATTTATGAAACCATAGTTCTATTTACTCAGAATCCAAGATTCTGTAGTTCTTTTTTGAGGAATTTGAAAACTGAAAGTATGCTGTTCCTTTCTGACTATAGCGTCTCTACTTTCTTCTGGCATAAATTTGTAAACACCTGGGTTTCTTTGTATTAAATCCTAAGTACTATTGACAATACTTGCTTGGTGTTAAATTTCCTACTAACTTTAATTAAATACACCAAGCAGCTTTTCACCCACATCCCCAAAGCTTTAATTATAAGAGCATATCAGTACACAGAAACAATTACTAGTTCCTTCCTGTGACAGGGTGGAGTAAGTGCATCTGGATAAATGTTTGCTGGAGGATTAAACCAAAGGGAGCTAATTCTCATCTAAATCTTGTGAGTAAATGCATTTGCGAACAGCTTTTGCCAACTTCATGTTAGGTTCAATTTGTGAATACATATATACCAGCAACAACTTAAGGACAGGGGTTGGTGTGCAAACCTATTGCATCCCTTACATGAAGCTGCTTAAGAAATGAATAGCATCAATCAGTTTTGCAGATAGTAGGAAAAGTCAAGTTAATCCCTGGGTGTGCTTTTTGTTGCATTTTTGGAAATGGAGTCCATGTCAATTGAGGAAGAAACATGCACACTATAAAAATGTGGAACATTTTGTGTTTTTAAAGTTGTGGCTCTCTGCAGGGAAGTAATAACATATGACATCAATAGAATTAAAGAGGATTACTTGTTACACATGGCTACCCATTTATCTACATGGATGCATAGTTTCATAAACTTTTGAATATGGAGCTAATATACCATGACTTAGCAGACGGGACATGTTTGTGGGCAGGAGACTTTATTCAGCTTTCTGTATCTAACCTTATCTTTTTCTATACAGCTACCGAAAAGTTTTTAATGTGTTTCAAACATTATACTAAAATTATCTGAAAATTCTACATATAATGATAATTGTTTTCTGAGTAGGAAGGATTTTGTTGGATGGAAAGACATTTGTGTGTTCAATACTTGATGATTTAGAGTACACAAGTTTAGGAGTCAGCGTGGTGAGAGCTGAACTGTCCTGCTGAATTTGGTGTTTCAAGTGCCGTCTGGGCGGAAGGAGAGAGGCATCAACTATGGAACACGAGGCTGAAACCTGCATAAGAGGAGACAGGGGTTAGTAAGAGGACCAAAGGAAGTAAAAACCAACCAACCAACCAACAAGCCCAAACCCAAGCAAACAAATTTAGAGAACAGGGGTGTATGGTGTGGATTTTGAATTTGCTCGCTTTGTGGTGTGTCATGTAGCCCCATCTGATAACCAGCAGCTCTTAGTAACTCCTAAAGTACAAACAATGTACCATTTAAGTTTTGCTTATCTGTTTTATGCAGCGGAGACAACTCATATCTAGGAACAGTTATTTAAGAGGTAGAAGAGACCATGAAAAGGAAAGTTTTCTTCTTTTCACTTCACTGTCGTCTTGAAAGTGGTTTTGAACTCTAATTGTGTGCAATTAGGCTATTGAGGTACTGTATTTCCCCATGTATAAGACACTCCCATGTATAAGACACACCTTAATTTTGGGGCCTGAAATTTGAAAAAAAAAAACGTATTGTATAAAGTTATTGAACTCAAGTTTTATTCATCATAAAATTCATACAACTCCTCATCACTGTCAAAACTCCCAACCATTAGCTTGTCCTCATCTGTGTCTGATGACGAATCACTGTCTTCATATATTGCCTCATCCTCAGCGGGAAATGCAAATAAAAAAATCTACAACCACTGTATAAGATGCACTCAGTTTTTAGACCCCAAATTTTTCAAAAAAGGATGTGTCTTATACATGGGGAAATATGGTAATCTTAGTGCCTAAGGGATAGAGAGAACATAGGCTAGCTGATATTTCAGTTAACAGAAAACAAAGGGTTAGGCATTATTGTACCTATTTGACATATAAAAGAACTGAAACGTAGAAAAATTATGTAAAATAAGTGACCAAGCCAGGACTTGAACCCAGGCTGTCTGACTCCAAGGCCACTCTGACATCCTCTTTTCTAGGATTTAGAACACAATAAATTCTCAGTAAGTGTGAACAGAGTTGCTTGAGAAACATGTTGAAGGCTTCTTTTAAACAGAGTATTTTACTCCAGGTAATAGGGGCATCATGGATATAGGAACAAAGTTACAATTATTGGCCTTTTGCACACATTAACTCATTTATGCCTCCCAAGGGTCCTATGTGATGGTTGATGCAGAGATGGAGAAATATTCCGAGGTTATAGGATGTTAAGTGCTAAAGCAGGGATCTGCATGCAGGCTGCCTGGCTCTAAAGTCTGTGCTCTTAACTGTGTCCTGTATATTGTGTCCTTGAGACAACTAGTTGCATTCAACTGAGACGCATTAAATCAACAGAGGAGTTGCTGTAATAATCCCAATATATGCCTGAGTTAGTAGTCAACTGGAACTATTGATAAAAGAAAGTCTATTTGCATTCACTCGGAGGGGCATAAAAGTAAGTTCCCTGCAGCCCAAGCAGGCTCAGGCAAGGCCCTCCTCCTTCTGGCTGTCTACTTGTATAGTTCACCTCTCTCCAGTCCTACTGGCTTCATTTTTATGAAGATTAGAAATCGTGGTCATGTTGACTCCAGCTGGAATTGCTCTCCGCCTGACTTCATTTCACATAGATCTGTGTTTAGCAGAACCAGAGAACAGCTCCCCTCAAAGTCTAATTTTCTGTCTTTCCAGCACACTTCTCTAAATTTGAGAAGTGAGAAAAGCAAACAAACAAACTAAGTACTCCACCCTAGTTATTGAGGAGGAGAAATCCTAGCTGCCAGGAAGTAAACTCCTTTACTGTGGATTCTAACCTTCCCTTGGATGTGCATTCCAACCAGTCATTTTTCCATCCTCAGCCTCATTTCCTTGTGAGTGTGACAGCCAGCACAAAGATTCTCTTTCGAATGAGCTGGCAGGGCCCTGAGTTCACTGCTGGCTCTTTTCAATGACAACTTTCATGATTGGGATTTTGGCGAGGACATCTACTGCTCCTTCTTAATTCCAGCCGAGACAGGCTCTGCAAGGACTTGTTTGTAGAGGATAATAGACAATCAGCTCTATAGAAAAAGATGGGTAGCTTTTAAGAGTTAACACCAAACGATATTGCTTAAAACAATGGTGGGAAGGGTGTTGGTAACGGTGAGAACATACGCCGCTGATTCTTGGCTGTGTCTTATTTTACTTGGATGCTGCCATTAGCAATAAAACATTCTTTTTGTGTGACTGCTTGGCTTTGTCATAGGTAAGAACTAGAAAGCCTGTGTCCCCTTTCTGGCTCTGCCTCTGATTTATCACATAAGTGAAACACTTAACCACAGTGTGTCTCTTTTCCTTCCCTATTCTAAGAGAGCACAAATGTCATCCTTGCTTGGACACTTCTGGTGTCTGTATCCTGTTGTGACCTTAACTCCCTTGCAAATATGGTGCTCTAAATTGTGACATAAAACTGGAAACTAATGCGAGACTGGCACTGGTGAGGGAGTTCTCTAAATAACTGTATGAATTTAGCGTCTAACTGGACTGTTAGGATTGGATTGGCCATTCCCAACAGATGGAAGCCTGGATTCTTTGAGAATACGGGGGGGCTCTGAAATAATTTTTTCCACTCACTGCACAAATGGTATCAGCACACCATTGTGTGGTCCATCTGGTCAACTCTTAGACCCAACTCTTTCCCTGAGGAGAAAGAGAAATACAGTAAAACATTGGATTGCGAGTAACTTGGTTTGCGAGTGTTCTGCAAGACTAGCAAACATTTCTAATACATTTTAACGTGGTAAACAAGCGATGTCTTGCAATACAATTAGTTTGTTTCTGGAACAAATTATGCTCGCAAACCAAGATATTACTGTACTAAAAGAACAAGCAGTTTGGAATACACCACTCATTCATGTAACTTACAAACACGTATGTGAAACTGCCTGCATAGATACTGGTTGGATTAGAAAGCGTTCATTGTGGAATCCTGTCACTTGAGAAATGCTGCTATACCTGCTCCTTTCCATTTTAGAATGTTGTCCTTAGAATAGTTCACCTCAACCCCATTCTGTGCTGTATGGGAATGATTCTAAGTGTTGGTGGGGAAGGAAGCAGGAGTATGGTACACAAGGAGATTGCAGGAAGGACACACAAAATGACTCCTCGACATACCTCTCTATCTTGTCTGCAAGTGGCCATCACAATAGGGCATTGAATGCATAGAAATTAGAGGGGTTTAAGGACTGGGGTGAATGGACCAGTGCCAATGTCAGACAAGAGTGGCTCCTCAGGCTACAGAAAGCTTGTTCTAGAAGCCCCTTTTCTCATTTCATAGAAAGGCTGTAGGATTTTGATTAAGAATAATGCTGCAGATGATGTTATTGCTACTAAGGATGATGAGACAGTGAAACATAAGAAAAAGTTAATTGAAAGTATGTGTGTGTACATATATATATACATACAATATACATACACTTATATGTCATCACACATATCTGTGTATCTTAAGTTTTAGTATATAGTATACTGAATTGTATTAAGTCAATTATATGTCATAATGGTGTTTCCTCATTATATATGAAACGCATTCTGAAATAAAAGAAAGCTTTAAAAATGGACATTGTTCTAGACTTATCAGGAGGATCACTTCATAAGTTATGTAAATGTCTAGCCACTATGCTGTACACTTGAAACTAATATAATATTGAATGTCAACTGTAATTGAAGAATTTTAAAAATGGACATTGTTCTTATCAAATCGTTGATTAGGTTTCAAGACTAAAAAGGCTGATAGTGTTAACATACTTGCTGTGTGATTTTCTTATATTTTCATAGTCTAAAAACTCTTTATGAAAAGCATTCATAGCATTCCTTCATTAGGAAAGCAATGCTTCTTCAAAATATAATTTTTTCATGAACCAACACTTCAGGGTTAGATTATCTGCTGCGGTAAGTGTGAGACCTAGTTAAGGTAATGTCTCTCAGCACCTATACAAGCAGTATGTGCAAAGTTCCTCTGCTGTTGTCAGGAATCAGGACAGCTTGTTTAGTATATGATCTGAAGGGCTGCCGGTGGAACATGTTCAAATCTATAAAACTTCCTGTCACCTTTTGTCTATCTCTGCTTTCCATATTCTATGAGAGGGGATGTAATCATTTTTTCATCTTTTCTCATTCGGTCCACCTGGGTGACTTTCTGGAATCTTGAGCGGTTTTCTTTTTTGCCTGACCTTTCTAGAAGCTCAAGGATTCAAACCCAGGCTTTTTTTACATGGTGAGATCAATAAGTATTACTAGTGCAATGAGGTGTACAGTCACTGCACTACCTATTTAAACTCCCATTAGTTACAATTTTAGTTGTTAAGCATCATTAAATAACCATTCTCTGGCCTGAGCATCTAACATCTCAAAGTCATGCAAATGTTGGTTCATGAATTCTGATAAATATCTATGAATAGTTTTGGGCACAGGACACCATGTTTTTCAATTAGTATAAGAACCTCTCAAGGATAGCAGATAGAAATCAGGCATAAATATTTAAAACATTTTTTTTTGACAACTGAGTAAAGACAATATGGCAAGTGTAGCTGTTGGCAAGCCGTGTTGTATTAATAAATAGTAAGAAGAGCTTATCGAGGTGATAGTAGGTGAAGGGCTGTTAGTAGTCCTTTGGACCTATTGCTCAAAGATATTATACATGTTGACAAGTAATACAAGAGCCATATGCACTGAGTTTGGTAATTAATGTGGTGGAGACCAAGATGTTCAAGATAGAGCTCATGCCCATAAGAAATGAATAATCCTAATAGTCCAGGGTGCCAAACAGTTTTGGAACCAGGAGACCAGCAGGAGTTGAAGAATTATGTATAGAGAATCAAAGTACGATCAGAAAGAAGACCATGATTCATAGCAACCCAAGCAAAGGACCTTGTTAGGACAGGAGATACTCCGAAGTCCATTTGCCCCAGGGCCTAAAAAAAGATGACATGTTATAATTCTAGCAATTGTGGTTGCCCCTATTTCATTCACAGTGAAGATGGGTGGATTAGCTTTCTGTCTCTTAACTAGTCCCTTAGAAGCCAATCCAATAAGCTAAATTCTTCATTAGCCAACGATCTTATTTCTTATTTTGCAACATCTTATCTTACAAACTAACTTCTATGCTTATATTTTGACAACTAAGGGCAACCATGTTTCCCTTCTCAAAAACAGGCTCAATGTTTTCAAATAACATCATGGAGGTGTGAGCAGGAAGACAATTTAGAGGTTCATTATAAATGACAGACTGTGTAATTATTTGCATCATGTAATATAGGAACATCTTACTATTAATAATCTGAATATTTTAGGTACAAGTGATATTTTTGGCTTCTATTATGCAAGTAAATTTGCTTGAATTCTTTATTTCACTTTGAATGCAGAGAGTAGCTGACTTATTATGCAGTCAGGTGGTAGAAATTTAATTCTTCTAATCTGACACCTTAAGTCAATAATTTCTGCCTTTTAATAATTTCTTTTGTTCCTTTTCATGTGGTGTTATCTTTTAGGATTGAGACACGGTTTTGAAAGTTGTTTCATGAAAAGCATAAAAAGAAAGAAAATAATTGAATAGATATTAAACATCAGTCTATGCAGAACAATTATAAGGAAAATAAATATAGCCAAATGTGCAGCTATCCTAGAAATCCCTTCATAAACCACAGCATTGCCTCACATAAATTTAATGCTAATGAATCATTTTACTCTTGTTATTTTTTAATGTCCATGCACTGCAAAAGTGTACACATGACTTGAAACTAGATGTAATTGTGTCTGGAAACCAATAAAACAGGGCCCATTTAACATCTAATTCCAAGGAGGCTTATTACCCATGACCATATATCATAAGTACAATGATCCCTTCCTGATATATAAACAAGATTATCTCAGATAATTGTATGCAGTTGATATAATAAATTATAATTTAATGAATGTTTGCCATCTCTTGAAGATTGTGGTCAAGATTTTTATTGGAACTACACTGTTAAACTTACAAAATGTCACCACTGGGCAAGTTTCAAATGGAGGTTACCTAATAAGAGATTGAAATCATTTAGTTAGTCAGAACCACCCCATCCCAATGACAAACTAAAGGATTAGATATTTGGATTAAACTTAACTTCCAAAAGGCACCTACTAAACTATTAAAGCTCACTCTCAAAAGTGGTTCCTTAGGATTGTAATTTTAAAAATACTGGTGCAAATAGAAGAAGAGAAGTTTCAACAGCTTGAAAAGACATAGTCTTTTCCCTTTGCTTCATTTAGAGAGTTAATAAAAAGGCCGTATGTAAAAGACATAGTGTATTAACCAGCTGAAAGTTATGGAGGCATGATGCTCACTGGAAAATTATTTTCGAGATGCTGAGAATAACAAACTCTTCAACTTGAGTGACTACTTATGTTTGTAAAAATCAAAAGATCTGGAGAGCTCATTTCTTTCTAACTCTTTCACATCAGGGAAAAGTCAAGCTAAACCAGGAAAATAATCTATCCTTTTAAATTAAGGCTGAGAAGGAGATGTCACGGAGCCCTTCAGAACCAACTGATGCATCTGACACCTTTTATTATTGCAGGAATAAAACTCTTACTTTTACTTACTCTGGATATTGGGGGAGGGGGGAGGAAGGTTTTGAAAGAGGCCACTCAAATTAGACTTGCTAAAAATTCAACAGTGTTAAGTTAACCAGCTAGATGGAGAAAATTAAGAAAAATATGTTCCATCAGTAATTGCAAATATACAGAAAAGTATTGCTGGTAAACATTTTTCTTTTTAAATCCAGGTTCTGAAACAGAACAGTGTTTCTTTATGCACAAGTCCCCTTTCCTTCTTTCTCTATCAGGTAACTTTTCTGTGAAGTTCTTTGTATGTAGCATGGCTCTAATGACCCATTCTGAATATCATGCTATCCACCTCCATTGTCATCTTTGGCAACTTTTTAGGTTTCACTCCTATAGTTTTTTCCATGGTGTGAATCTATACATATTATAAGATATTGTTTTATAGCTGAAGAAACTTTGTGTGTGTGTGTGTGTATCCAGATGCTAAAATTGACCTCTTTGTAATTACACCAACCTATATCAGCAGCTCACGAGAACCAGTAAATGTAGAGGAAAAAACTACTCTCAGGAATTTTTAAAAACTTAGAGAAGTTAACAGCTCTGTTTTGTGGAATTAAAATAACAAATAAATCATCTTGCAGTTTTATAGAATACAATTCTCTCATTCTTTAATATTTCATTCAGTGGCAACTGGATAACATTAGGATTTAAAAATAAAATTATTTCTTAATTTACTATTTTTATAAGTCAGTGAAGGAATGTAAAAGATAATTTTGTTTTTAGAGTCTAAATTGATTGTGTCTTTTTTTTTCTGTATACATAGACAATTCACAGATCCACTACATAGAAGATACCGGTTTCTATTTCCTAATATTGGATTCTTTTAAGACAATTTTTTTTCTTTATCTGAGCTCCTCAGCTTTTAATTTGTATAGGCTTCATAGCTCTTTAATCAACTGAGTTGGGTCTAAGTCTTTTCCTTTATGGGTAACTAACAAGTCATTGAAAGCTATCATGACCACTAGACCAAGTTGACTTCCATTATTCCTCATGTCATTGAGGGCAGTGAGTACATGAGAGGCCAACTTTAGATTGAATGATGTGCTTATATAGATAAATCTAAATGGAGGAAAGTCAGTACTTTTAAGGGGTTTTCCCCTGATAGCCACAAGAAGAATGTCTTAGTTTGAGCTGCCATAACAAAATACTATAGACTAGGTAGCTTATAAGCAACTGAAATTTATTTCTCACAGTTCTGGAGACAGGAAGCCCAAGATCAATGTGCCCGCATGGTTGGGTTCTGGTAAGAGTCCTCTTCCAGGTTGCAGACTCCTCTTCTCTTGATATTCTCACATCACAGAGAGAGGGGGAGAGAGCTCTCGAGGCCCCTTTCATAAGGGCACTAATCCTATTCATGAGGACTCCACCCTTATGAGCTAATTAACTCCCCAAAATCCAACCTTCCACTACCATCACATTGGGGGTTAAGACTTTAGCATATAAATGTAGAGGGGGCACAAACATTAAGTCTATTGCAGAGAGGTTGCATGTTGAGAGGCAGGGAATTGGAAGTTGAGCCTTAGATGGTGATATGATAGAGTAGATAAGAACACATGTGTGGAGCCAGGCAGACCTGAGCACTAATCCTCATTTGATGCTTTCATTAGCTGTGAGACGTTGGGTAAGTCACTTAATTTTTCTATGACTCCATTGCCTTGTCTCTGATATGGACATAATAAGACTAAGTTAATTTGATTATTATGAATAATAAATGAAGTCAATTACTATATGCCTGTAAAATACTTATCACAACACCTTGAACACAGTAGGTACTTAATATCTATCATTAGACTGCTTTATCTTTTTTTTTTTTTTTAATTGGGGAATTGGGGGGATGGGAACAGTGCTGGGGAGTTGGGGGAAGGGGAACAGACAAGTTGCTGTCGTTTTGTTCTTCAATCTAGTTGTGGAGGATGTTGCTTCACTGGCCCAAGTTGGCACCATCATTGCGCTCTTCTCTGGCGAGGCAGATCAGTCGCCGGCTTCTGGACGGCCGCTCACTGCGGCTGCTGGCCGCTCACGCTGGCTGCTGGCCACACACGGTAGCCCATGGCAATCCACTGCCACAGGGACTGCAGCCCACGCCGTCGCCGGCGACTCATGGCAGCCCAGCTCCAGGTTGAGCTGTTGTTCAGCATCTCAGCTGCGGAGGGCAGTGTCACTGGCCCTCATATGTGGGATCCGAACCGGGGCCCTCTGGCATCCCAAGCGAGTTCTTAACCATCGCGCCACTCGGCCGGCCCTAGACTGCTTTATCTTAATGCTGTGTCTAAGTCTGTAATTTTGGCTTGCTTGTGCAGCTCTACTCTGTTTAGCAGTTTTACCTTGGCATTTCAAATGTCTATGCTGAAGCTCTTGAGAACAGCCTAGAAAATGGTAAAATAAAACTTTGATTCTTTAGAAGGTAAATAACAACAGTTGCAAACTAAATTTGAATAGGTTAATTCAATAAATGCACACACCTAAGCACACATCAGCCTTTCTTTACCTGCAGTTTTGGAAACGCTGTGGTGACCTTCCTCACGTGTAAGGCACAATTCCTCCATATTTGTTCTTGAACTGATTGCCTCAGTTTCCACTGGTTCTAAATTATCCTTGTTCCTCTGTATCTCCAGTGTGTTTTTGTAGAGACGCTCTTTCTGCTCACCTTGTGAGCATACCCCAATTCTCCCTTTCAAAACCAAAGCAAAGCAAACGTGTATGGGGAGGGTTGGGATGTGAGTGGAATTCTTTCATGGTATATTCTGACTGGAGAATATATATTTTATATATCATATCTATCTAAAATGAACATCTATTATTTTTCTCTACTTCTATTTATCCATTATACTGCAATGAAAGTGCTCCCCCCCCCCCCAATCACCCTACACACACACACACTCCACCCCAAAGATCCCCAGTGACCTCTAAACTAGTAAAGGAAAATCTTCTGGTTTTTATTTGACAGGAGATAGTGGCTCCAAGAACAATTTTGTCCCCTCTGCCCTTGACACTCTCACCTTCCTTTGGCTTCTCTAACTCTGCCTCTGGGGTCCCTCCTCACATTTGAGCCATTCTTTCTTGGTGTCCTTTAACCTTGCTAGTCTCTAAGGCCCTTGTCTGTGACCTTTTCTAGTTCTACCTAGCACCCCTCCTTTAATCTCAATCTCAATTGTCATTTTAGCCACCTTACGTAATTGATTCCTAATTTAGACTTTGTTTTTATTCCACTGGATGTATGTTAAGAAATCCAGCTTCCTCCTGGGCATTTGTAATCTAAAGGTGGAATCACTTTCTTCAAGCCTGCATCATTTATTTATTTATTTAATTTACTTACTTAAAAAATATTCTCTGTAGTTGACAGGACTGCCATATCATACACGCCACAAAGCTCCCTCTCTTTGCTGTAGAATCAATCAGTATAATTATGTTGACATTTTTTGTCCTTTAAATTTACACCATGTCCTCCTTTGTTCATCTCTACTATCTCTACCTTATTTAGATCTCCATCATTTTTTCCTGTTATTTACAATATCCTCCACATTAGCATCTGAAAGGGGCTGATTTGCAAGGCCCCTGTCAATCAACCTAAGATGGATGGAAGAAAAAGATGTTCTCCCCTACATATCTTGACCTTTAATCTTGTTCCCCTAAAATTTGGCTGTGATCTATCCAAAATGCATATCTATTTACACTATGCTTTCCCTTCATCTACAGATGAAGGGTCCGATTCCTCAGCACGATGTCCTCGGCCCTTCACTACCACTACCAGGCCTTGCTCATGTCTTGAAGTCCATTGCTGGCTTGAAATGTATACTGTACAACTCTAAATTCCAGAAATGCTGACCAAGCTTTCTGTAAATATGATGTTATTTCACAATTCAGTGTTTTGTGCCAGCTATTCTTTCTCTGGAATACTCTTTCCTCATTTTCTTTACCTTGATGAAATCTATCATTCTTTAGTACTCAGTTCAGGAGTTATTTCAGGAGATAGTTCCCTGGCCTGCCCTCCTACCACTCATATCCCAGATTGGATTAAGTCCTGTTCTATTATGCTTCTGTAGCACTCAGTGGAAACCGCAATTGGAATGGCCTATTGTCTGCTGCTTCGTCACAAGGATACTGAAAATGGGAACATTATCTTTTTCTGTGTGTATTCCCATTGATTAGTTCCAATATAAATAACAGTTGGGGTTATGTGAATTCTATTTAGATGAATCTTATTTGACTTGTCTTAAGACAGTTCCCCCAGAGTGAAAGTTATGCAAGTGTCTTCCTAAAATATGGCATACATAAATCACTGTGGATATTTTTTCCCAAGGTTTTTATTTTTTTTCTCTTCTTATTCTTCTTTGTTATTTCCACTAATTATTTTCCTATGTAGCAAGAACAAAGTACTGATTGGGCAATTCTGACATTGTTTGTGGCGCTTGAGGATATATGGAATAAATCAGCCCGTTTCTGAAGACCATGAAACTTTCTCCAATAAAAAGTACTCCAATGACTGAAAAAGTTCTAATTCCCCAGCTGCACTCATGTGGCCAGAATGAACTGTCTGTGGCTGAATGAAGTGTCTGTCCAACTGGTCAGTCTGAAATGCCAGTGTAGAACTTAAAAGAGAGGGTTTGTTATATAAGACAGATTTCTGTTCCATAAATGCAATACAGTACAAATGCAAGGGTTAAACATAAACTTCTGAAAATTTATAGCTAACAGAGATCTCCTGATATAAAAATGCTGTGGGAAAACAATTTGAGAGACAGAGAAAAAAGAAAAATCATACATATGTGGTGTGTAAGTAATGGAGATCTCCAAACAGAAATACTTGAGGAATTCTCTGGAGTATATTGTTTGTTTAAATATATAATAATCCTGTATGTCCTTAAAAGTTTGGTGGTTATCATTAGAAACAGTGTAAGTAGATACCGTTAGAAGTTTATTTCCCTCTTTGAGTTGAGTAAAGGGAATTTTTTTTTATAAATCAAAGTAAGAAGAAACCATGATTTATTATTTTTTTTAAAGTGTTTATTTCAGTGGACTGGGGAAGGCGAGTAGGAACACAAAATGCCACACTTGTAATTGCAAAGTAATAGAAACATCATTATTTAATACTATTTTAGGTTTTTAAAATACAGTGGTGGGATAAGGATTATGAAAAAAAAATTAGCAACTTGTTTCTCAAAGCTTTTGTTAAAAAATGATAAGACAATTTAGATGATGCAAACAAACTTTGACATTTCATGAAGCAGACAGTCTCCTTTCTGAGAACTGCAAAATGGGGCAGAAAGCAGGATGCTTTTATAGGATAAAGAGTCAAGAGCAAAGAATAGACAGATAGAAATATCTGACTGGTTGGGACCACATAGTCAGTCTTGTTTAGGATAAGAAGGCCCAGAGTTGTCTTGGCTTTTGGAGAATGGCTGACTGGATAGGCTAGGTTTCTGGTTGGGGAATGGCTGACCGGATATGCTGGGTTTCTGGTCAAATGGAGAATTTACAGGGACATAAAAGTTATCTAAGTTTTGGTTTACTGATGTGGAACCCTGGCAGGAATTGTTCCATCTTGGACCTAGAAAGTTATTTGAACACTTTAATACCTGGGAATTAAAAAGCAGTTTCACATACATATGTTTCTTTCTAAGATTTGAAGAAAATAAACATATGTAGGTAAATTTAAAATGTGGTAATTTGGTTTGAGAAATCAATCCCAGGAAGCTGGAAAATCACTTAAAATGTGCATATCAAACTTTTCATAGAATTGTGGATTTGGGAATCAGATCTCCCCACTCATTTCTGAATCGTCTTTACAAAGGTAATAATGCTCACAGGCTTCCTAAATTATGAATGTACGCAACCCTACTGGGAATCCCAGGCTCGACTCCCAACACTTACCTTCAACGCATGTACATTTTCAAAGTTAATTATTTTGCAGTCCAATTTTAAAAATTTTGGTCCATGTTATTCTTTCTCATCCATTCACCATTTTGAAATCATATTCAATTGCTTAGGAACAAAGGCCTGAAAGCAGGTTAACAAAGGTAGGGCTGCAGGGAAAGCACAGATATTCAGAAAGGAGCTGAGGATGCTACAGTGGAAGTTGCCGGAATCATTAAGCCACCCTTATCCCTTACATACAATCTTTTACAGCACTGAGCTGGTTTTGGGGCACACTTCCTCCCTCCACTGAGGCTCTGCTGCTTCTTATACTTCATCTCCACCCTCCTGGGTCCTCTCCTCTCTACTCCTTTACCCCAACCATTTGACATTCTGTTCGTTCTTTTTTCTTCTCCCTCTTTTATCTTAAAAGTGAAAAATTTAAAAATTGACTCAAGGATAAAGAAAGGAATAACAGCACTAATACGTTCCCCTTCCCACCCCCAAATCATGAGTTTAAGTTAATAAAGTAGCAAATCGGATGACTTATTTTGACCTTTAAAGACACATGATTTGTCACACATTTTTCTTAATTCTGACTCTCTTCATTCAAATTCAAATATTTCATACCCATTGTCAATACTGTATGATGAGGATTTTATAATCATTCTTTCTTTACGGTATGAAGCTATAGTGACCTTGCCTGGAGAATAATTATGACATTGAATAAGTTATGCTTTGACATACTTAGAACTCCTGTCAGCATTCTTTCTTATTGCTGGCTCACTGTCACCCAAGATCCTCATAAAGCTCATAAGGAAGCCTAAATGCAGCTTTACTTACTCACTTTGCCTGGAGACTTGACTTTGCCAAGTTAATCCTTGTCTTCTATAAGCCCCCTCCCCACCACCACCAAAAAAGAAAATAAAACAAAAACAAACAAAACAAAAAACAAAAGGAAAGAAACGAAACAAAACAAAACAAAACAACCCTCCCCCCCAAATCCAACCTGCCCTTTATCTCATTTTCATTCATTTTACAAAAAATTGAGCTGATGAAGAACTTTATGAGTTTGACTGTTCGGAGCACAGTATTTATCCTGTGGGAAAAATATATTTTTCCCCCTAATTATTTCGCCATGACTATGCTTTAGCCTCAACAACCAGATCAATCCTCAGTCAATCCTAGATGACTTCAACAGTTAGCTTTCCTCATTCATTTTTTCGAGTTGCTACGCCTTGCATGAAAAAAAATGATATAGTTCTGGAAGTTTGTATTACTGTAAATTCATAGATGTTAAAGTGACCATAGCCCTTACTGTGACACTGCAGTTCTTTGTTTCTTTCTAGTCAATTCCTTTACAGATTTTTGGGTTGTATTCTGATGTTATAATTCACTAAGCTGTATGACCTTGAGCAATTTATTTAACCTCTCTGAATCCCAGTTACTCAATCTTTAAAATGAAAATAATATCTACATCAAAAGGTGGTTTTAGGGGTTACAAAGGCAATGTATGTAAAGCAATTTGTCCACTTCCTGGCACATAGTGTTCAATTAATGCTAGCCCTTGTTTTAATGACAAATCCTAAACTTTGCTCTTCTCTCTATATTCTCTTATGCTACAGTACATTCTTAAAAGTGTGCAAACTTTGAGCCCCAAAGACTGTTAAATAATAGAATTTCAGGCAGTTTCAGGGGATGGGGGTGATGAGAGTGAGGGAGGCATAGAAAATTTGGTGTAGAGAATCTTTTCCCATAGAATGTTCCACCTAGACTTTGGGATGCATGTTTAGGTGACATGAAGTGCATGAAGACTTTAATAATATCAGATAAACTGTGAACCACAAAGTCGGTCATAAATCTTCACTTACCAGCCCCTGGAAACTTGTTGCATTTCTAAGTCTTATTTGCATTCAACCTTCTTAAGTCTCGGTTACCCTCTAAAGTATTGATCTTTCATTGTTTTATGTGTTTGTCTGTCCTTTGGCATTCCTCAATTTATCATTTTCACTTCTCCGTAATAGAGAGCCTGGGGAATGACAAAATACCTTCCGAAACTACATAGCCATTCTCTTCTCCATGAAATAAAGCTTTTTTTTTTTTTTCAATGAGGCAATAAGGATCACAGTCTATATCTGCAGCATTATAATACTAATAAATTCTTATTAGTAAATTCTTATAAATAAAATATTATAATATAATAAATTCTTGTGGGAGAAGAAGTTTAATAATAATATAATTCTAGCAAGGAATAAATATGAGGAAACATATAAAACTTTGTACATTTTCTGTTTTACAGATAAAAAGTAAAACTGTGGCAAAGTTGTACTCAAAGTATATGTGTTAAGATAGTTTTGGCCTTTTAACAAAAATGGGAAGTGCTGAGGTATATTCCTTTCACATGTTTGATTACACTTTTTTTTTTTTTAAAGATTTTATTGGGGAATCAGGGAAATGGAACTGACAAGTTGCTGTCCTTTTGTTCTTCAGTCTAGTTGTGAAGGACGTCGCTTCACTGGCCCATGTTGATATTGTGATCATTGCACTCCTCCCGGCTGAGGCAAATCAGTCGCTGGCCGTTGGACAGCTGCTGACGGCGGCTCACGGCAGCCCACTGCAGCCTCACTGCAGCCTGCACCATCGCTGGTGACTCGTGGCAGCCCAGCTCCAGGTCGAGTTGTTGTTCACCATCTTAGCTGTAGAGGGCGCAGCATCACTGGCCCATGCGGGGTCTGAACCAGCGGCCCTGCTGCTCAGAGCTCGCACTCCCAAGCCAACTCTTAACCAATGAGCCACTCAACTGGCCCCTTGTCTTCACTTTTATCTGAGTTTTTCTCCTCTTTATTTTACAAAGCTCTAAATCACAATTTCTTTGTAACTGTATTGTCTCTAAGCCAAATATCTCTCTCTTCCCTATGTAAGTGTTATTCACGACTCCCTTGATTTTCAATATTGCCCTTATGTTTCAATTTACTTCGGTTTCTATTTCTTCTTTGTTAGAAGCATGCATTGGGCTTCAAGTCCTCTTCAAACTGTAGGAAAAGGAGATTTCTTTCTCTTCCAATAAAGAATAATGCCAAAGTTTCTATTAAGATCTTGTCTAGTAATTTAAAAATTTCAAATCATTTTTACATCATTGTCTAAATTTTCCAGCTCAGTTACATCAAGATGGTTAGGCAGATGTTGTAATCCTCTCTGTACGAGTGGGTTTACAAGAATCTTGGGCCTCTGAGACATTGTGACCTGATTAAAATCACACATTTTCTCAGTGACAGTGTGAAGACAAGAGCTGGGGGCTCCAACTCTTGTGTTGTGCTCGGCCCAAGAGCCTAGGCTGAAAGCAGTGATAGAAATAGTTCTCATCTGTTTTGGAAATATAATTTGGACAAAATATTCACCATTACAATTAATAAATGCATGTAGAATTTCTCTTACTTAGAGTAAATAAAAGGAGGATATAGGTGAATACCCTGGATAGGTTTACAAGTGACCAAATGTTTATCAGTAGAGCTTAAAAAGTTGCCACAAAATATATTACTTTTCTATTGACAGCTGATGTTATCGATTTTTTTACATCTATACCAGTGAATTCTGCTGAGTCTATTTTTATTTTTATTTATTTTTATTTTTTATTATTAGTTTCAGGTGTACAAAACAATGCAATAGTTATGCTTTCACCCCTCACAAAGTGACAACCTCCTTCCCCCCATCCACTGTTGAGTCTGTTTTCAAAAGACTTAAACTGGAAAATGACATTTTCAAGTCAAGAATATTTGTGTAAGACGTGAACTTGCCCTCTCAGTTGAGTTTGTGATTCTCTATTCATAGTGAATTTCCTTCCATACAACAATCCCACTCAAGCCTGAGGACTTTCGCCCTTGCTGTTGCCCCTACTGAAATTCCTTTCCTCTAGGTTTTGTGAGCTCTGTTTTGCCATTATGTACTCAGTACGGTTGTCAAGTGTCATCTTGTCAGAAAATACTTTCTTGAACAACTATCTAAGTATTCCTTTTCCTCCACCCTTGGTCATACTCTGTCATATCACATTTTTTTTAAGACAGCATTTATCAATATCACAAATTAAGGTATTTATTATTTGCTTTCTTATTTTTTCACCCTCTCTTCAGAACAGAGCTTTATGAGAGAAAGGTTCTGTCTCTTGTTCAACACTGTTTTTATTTTATCATCATAAGTATAATTTATTTTTTAACAGTGTTCCTTGTGTCTTCTTGTGTTCCTTGTTCTACATTGTATTCTCAGCATTTAGATAAGTGCCTGGCTCAGAGCAGGTGCTCAGTTCATCCATATTAAATAAATGAATAAATCCAGGACAGATATTACTTCTGCAGATGCCTAAATTCCAGCTAGTGTTTGAGATAGAATTCAAAAAAAGCCAGGAACATCTTTAGATAGTTTGAATTATACCATTTGTTTAACCATTATTTAGTGTTTTCATGCATTCCCCCAGTGGAGTTCAGCTTTCTGTTGGCACATTGAATACATCTGATCTCTCTTCCACTTTCCATCCCTTAAAACGATGGGTGACCATGTCCTTGTCGTTTCTGTGTCTCCTCTTTTCAGAGTAAACCTTTTCCACTTCCTTTTGCCATAACTCATATGCACAGTTTTCACATCCTTCTGTTCTCCACTTCCTTCTTTGGCCTGGTTTCAGCTAGCCCATATTCCCCTTAAAAAGAGTTCTATCCAGTGTAAGAAGGATCTTAACCTCCCTCCTCCAGGGGGCTGGAGAGCTGTCCTTAATGGTAAAGGCTTTTGAGCCATTCAGATACAGGCTCAAATCCTATTTTTATTTATGGGCTGACTTGGGGTAAATAGGTAAGTTCTCTAAGCCTCAGTTTTCTCATCTGTAAAATGAGAATAATAAGAGGGAAAAAGGTAATTGGGTATATGAACCACTTGCTCGGGTTTGGTCATACCTCTCTCCCTCATGATTTTTGATCCACTTGAGATGTTGATACAGGTATAAAACAGGAATAAAACTGAACTAGAGTCACAGATGGTATTGACCCCATGATGGGTTTCCTAATGCTTCCTTCATTTGTGTAGAGGGTGAACTAATAGTAAACTAATTCCCTTAGTTACTTTTCACTCTAAGTGCTCTTAAAACAAGCATCCCTAACTTTTTTCCTTCCTCTGTTAATGACACACATAATTTTATAAACCTAGTACAAGATTTCGTATATATCTAGGTTTACTTTTAAAAATATAATTCCATTATACTACCTGATTATCTTTTTAAATTAGTTTTTTGTAATTGAATCAATTAGGTATCCCACCTAGAGTTTTGTCATTTATCAATTCAATGAGCTCACTTTCCAAGTTTCCTTCTATGTCATTTAATATAAATGTTGATTAAGATATTATCAATAGCAGAATCACATTGCACATCACTAGAGATTTTGCTATACATTGACTTCTTAAGTAAGATTGAAGATATAGCTAACTTGATTTTTATCTCAGCAATATTTCCTCACCCTATAAACAAGATTATCGTTACATATATTATCAGATCCCTGTTTTGAGGTATATTGCACTGTATATAGTAATCTTATTTTAAAAATCTTATCCTTTATTCATAATATACGTATACAACCATTTAGTGCTTACGGCATCCTTTTCTAAATCCTCAAGAATAATTCTGGATCTTTGTAAGGATTCTATATTAAGCCAATTTGTGGTCTAAACTCTACCCTTTGTACTATGGAACATTTACCCATGGAAACTGAATCACTTGATTCCTCAAAGATAACAAATGGTAGTACAGCCTATCACATCTTCAAAGTTTTCTCCCATATGCTAAGAAGCAGTTTGTATGGGCCTAGAGACTCAGTTTCATTAAAAGGTTGGGTGTTTACCTACTATCGTTTTTCCTTATCTTGATCATCAGTTTCCTTTTAACCATGTCTATTGTACACTCCAGTGCCAAGATTACTCTCTTTGATAGCCCACCCAGAAAAAAGTAATTCCTGTTAGTTATCCATCTACCCCAAACATTGGGCCAAACCTTTCTTTTTATGTTCAGCCTCTTAACACATAGATGGAAAATGTCTCTAGTAATCGTCCCTAAATTTAATTTCAGAACAAAAGTATTTTTTTTCTTTTTATTTGCCTTTGGCGTTCATAACACTATTTGTGCTACTCTTGCATTTATTTGTCCTAGGTGTCCTATCATCATCACTATCTATCACACTGAACCAAACCTAGACAGACAAAACAAAACCACAAAAGTCTTTGGAGCATTTCTGTATTGCCAAGTTTCTCTTTTGGTAGATAATTGTGATTATATTGACATTATTTTATTTTTATTTTATTCAACTTTCTGTCCCTACTAAGTCATACTGCCTTTGGGGATCTCTGGAAATGGGATTATATTAATCATTTATTCATTTTAATATTGACTTTTATAAAATTTTAACAAAATTCAGATTGTACCTAAAATTGTCCCAGCACAGTTTTAGTTTCTAAGATATTATAGTAAGTTTTAAAATTTGTCTGCATCATCTTTTTTCTTTTACCTACCTAGTACAACAGTAAAAGTTTCTCTAGTGATTTCCCCCATCTTGTAAAGAGCAAATTGTTAGAAAAGAAATTTAATAATTTACAAAATCCCAAAATGATGGGTTATGTTAAATATTGAGCATATATACAATATCAATATTGAGCATGATATAACATTATAGAAGCATTAAAATTTTTATGAAAATGTTTAAACAATATAATAAACTATAATGAATGAAAATTATAGAAAGTGATGTAATTGAAAGAGGGAAGGCACCAAAGGTTATTATATAAACCAAAATATATAGGAATGAAGGATCATGCATGATTTATATGTTCTTGTCTGTATTATGATAAGTTGGTAGTATTTCATTGTTTGAATTGTTACAGAAGCAATGACGTAAATATATTTTTGTAAATTATATAATCAAAATTATACATATTAAACTGTGAAAATCACCTCATTACAATCACTCCCTCTTAGTCCAATCAATGCCAGCACAAGTAACTATGATTAACATTTTAAAAGGTAGAATTTTAAATGAAATTTTCAGTTTTGCCTATGTTTGTTGCTTTATTCAAGTTTTCTACCATCTGTCAAGTCAAATTTGGTCATTTATATTTTTCTGAACACATCACTTTTTTGTTTATTTTTGTGTTCTCTCTCTCTCTCTCTCTCTCTCTCTCTCTCTCTCTCTCTCTCTCTCTCTCTCTC
>NW_017731506.1:1732071-1737087 GCF_001890085.2 Hipposideros armiger
TGCTGGCTGCTCAGGCTGGCTGCTGGCTACACATGGTAGCTTATGGCAGCCCACTGCAGCAGGGGACTGCAGCCTATGCTGTCACCGGCGACCCACGGCAGCCCAGCTCCAGGTTGAGCTGTTGTTCAGCATCTTAGCTGTAGAGGACAGTGTCACTGGCCCTCATATGTGGGATCCGAACCGGGGCCCTCTGACATCCCAAGCCAGTTCTTAACCAACACACCACTCGATTAGCCCTCTTTCACTCTTTTTTCATTCCTCCATCTCTTCCCCTCTTTCTCAGTGATAAAGACTGGTAGATATATAGATGATACACAATACCAGTGCTCTATTTTTTCTATTAGGTATTTTTATTTGTAAAGTGTTAAATTGTAGAGCCATATTCTAATTATATGCCCCAAGCAACTCAAAACACATCTGAGTGATATGTATGGTATGTGATTACTAATATGTTAAAATTTTACATTTCCTGAACTTATTATTCACACTCTCTGAAAATCATTAATGTAAGTATGTGATGCTGTCATAATTGTTGGAGCCTCTTGCATTTTCTCCCCCCTCTCTCCCTCCCACTCCCCATTTCTGTTTACTTTTACTACAGGCTTTCATGTCCACATTCACAAATTTGAGTTAAAGGGAAGATTAAAAAAACAAAAAAACAAAACTCCTTCCCAGCTCCCAACTCCTTCCAACCATGATTCCATAGACAATAGAAACACATTCCAGCCTTTTAGTGGTTCAGTTGTTTGTTCTCTTAGGAATTAGTTGATACTTTAAGACTTGAAATACTCCATTGTGTGTTCTATAAGAAATCCTCCTCCTAATTTGTTGAATGTCATGTTTATAGAGATCAACTTCCATTTCATTCAGCCTAGTTCAAGTTTTTTATTTTAGTATTTCTTCTATTTCAATTTCAGGAGCTATATTAATTTTAGATTATCTGTTTGTTGTGTTATTAAATTTAGTTATCTTTAAAAATGTTTTGATAGTGAAAAACAGAAACAATAAAATTGTATCTATAGTATGATTATAAAACAAGTAAGAAGAAAAATGCACAGAAAAATATGTTAATATATTACTAATAGTTATATTTTACTAATGGTACTATTGAACTTTTTTCTTCTCTTACTTTTCTGTATTCCTATCTGTTCTTTTCTGAACACACATTAACATTAGATGAAGAAATAAACTTCATTATTTTAAAGATCGTCTAAATTTCAGAACTAAACTTAGGGTTAACAAAAATTCCTGTTTTTCTCGTTAATCGTGAAAAGGGGATGTAACTGTATACCCCACATTTACAATTTGGAAAATTGCTGACATTTAGAAAAATAAAAATAAATGTTAACCTGTATACACAATTTAAAAAATAGTAATACATCATTATTTTTTATTATTTGTAAATTAGAAGAAATAGGGAATAAATTATTCCAGCTAACCTTCAAGGATAATGAGTGTTAATATATACTTTTCCAATTTACTTTTATGCATGTATTGTTTATATGCGATTTTACTTCTGGCTTTCAAAATTTAACATTGCACCAAATATTTTTTCATGTTATATTATCATAACCTTTTTTTTTTTTTTTTAGTTTTAGGTGTACAGGACATTGCAATAGTTATCCTTTTTACTCCTCACAAAGAAACAACTCCCCTACCACCCCCGAAATCATACTTACCTATTAAAATTCCATTGACTCCATTCCCACTCTCTACCCCACATCCCATGACTATGTGTATATATAATTATAGTTGACATACAATATTATTCAACATCACCTTCAGATATACAGTGTGGTGGTCAGGCCTCTACACAGTCTATGAAGTGGTCTCCTTGACCAGACATGAGTCCACCTGGCCCCCTAAAAATTATTTACAACATTATTGATTATATTCCCCAGACTGTCTTTTCTATCCCTGAGGCAATATTGTAGTTACCAGTTTGTATTGTCTCATCTGTTCCCCTTCTCTTTCATCCCCACCCCCTCCCAACTAGCAACCCTCAGTTTTTCCTCTGTGTCTCTGAGACTATTTATGTTTACATTTCTCATTTATTCAGTTTTTTTTATTCTACATATAATTGAGATCATATGGTATTTGTCTTTCTCTGACTGACATTTCACTTAGCATAATGTTCTCTAGGTCCATCCATATCATTGTAAATAGAACTACTTCCTTCTTCTTTATAGCTGATTAATACTCCATTGTGTAAATGTACCACAGTTTCTTAATCCAGTCGTCTACTGATGAGCATTTCGGTTGTTTCCAAGTCTTGGCTATTGTGAACAGCGCTGCAATGAACATAGGGGTGCATACATTTTTTCAAATTAATGTCTTGTGTTTTTCTGGAAAAATACCTAAGAGTGGAATTGCTGGGTCATAAGGCAATTCCATTTCCAGTTTTTTGAGCTACATCCATACTGATTTCCATAGTTGCTACACCAGTCTTCAGTCCCACCAACAGTGCACCAGGGTTCCCTTTTCCCCACAAACTCACCAGCACTTGTTTGTTGATTTATTGATGATAGCCATTCTGACCAGAGTGAAGTGGTATCTCATTGTGGGTTTTATTTGCATCTCTCTAATGATTAGTGAGGTTGAGCATTTATTCATATACCTGTTGGCTATCTGTATGTCCTCTTTAGAGAAATGTCTCTTCAGATCCTCTGCCCATTTTTGTATTGGGTTGTTTGTTTTTTTGGTGTTTAATTGAATGAGTGTTTTATAAATTTTGGAAATTTACCCCTTATCAGATATCTTGTTGACAAATATCTTCTTCCATTCAGTAGGCTACCTTTAGGTTTTATTGATGGTTTCCTTTGTTGTGAAAACATTTTAAGTTTGATGTAGTCCCATATGTTCTTTTTTTTTTTAAAGGCTTTTTTGGGGAATTGGGGGAAGGGGAACAGACAAGTTGCTGTCGTCTTGTTCTTCAGTCTAGTTGTGGAGGACGTTGCCTCACTGGCCCAAGTTGGCACCATCATTGCGCTCCTCCTGGGCGAGGCAGACGAGTCGCCTGCCTCTGGACAGCCGCTCACCATGGCCGTTGGCCACTCACACTGGCTGCCGGCCACACATGGCAGCCCACAGCAACCCACTGCCACAGGGGCTGCAGCTTACGCCATCGCCGGCGACCCACGGCAGCCAAACTCCAGGTTGAGCCGCTGTTCAGCATCTCAGCTGTGGAGGGCAGCGTCAGTGGCCCTCATATGTGGGATCCGAACCAGGGCCCTCCGGCGTCCCAAGCCAGCTCCCAACCATTGCGCCACTCAGCCGGCCCCCATATGTTCATTTTTTCTTTTTCTTCCCTTGCCGGCAGGGATGTACCAATAAAAATATTGCTTAGAGTAAAGTCTGCAAATTTACTCCCTATGTTTTCTTCTAAGAGTTTTATGGTTTCAGGTCTTACATTTAAGTCTTTAATCCGTTTTGAATTTGCTCTTGTATATGGCGTAAGGGGGTGGTCCAGTTTCATTTTTTTGCATGTGTCAGTCCAGTTTTCCCAGTACCATTTATTAAATAGACTGTCTTTACCCCAATATAAATTCTTGCTTTCATTGTCATAGAGTAACTGCCTATATATGCCTGGATTTATTTCTGGGCTTTCTGTTCTGTTCCATTGATCTATGTGCCTGTTTTTATGCCAGTACCATACTGTTTTGATTACTGTAGCCTTGTAGTATGTTTTAATGTCTGGTAGCAGGATACCCCCGACTTTGTTCTTATTTCTCAGGATTGCCATGGCTATTTGGGGTTTTTTTTTGGTTCCATATAAATTTTAGGATTATATTTTCTATTTCTGTGAAATATGCCCTAGGTAGTTTGATAGGAATTGTGTTGAATCTATATAGTACTTTAGGCAGTATGGCATTTTAATTATATTCTTACTATCCATGAGCATGGTACACGTTTCCATTTGTTTGTATCTTCTTTTATTTCTTTCTTCAGTGTCTTGTAATTTACTGAGTATAGGTCTTTTACTTCTTTGGTTATATTTATTCCTAAGTATTTTATAATTTTTGAAGTGATGTAAATGGAACTGTTTTCTTAATTTCTCCTTCCAATAGTTTATTATTGGTATATGCAAATGCAACTGATTTCTGAATATTGATTTTGTATCCTGCTACCTTACTGAATTCATGTATCAGTTCCAGTAGTTTTTGGATGGAGTCTTTGGGGTTCTCTATATATAATATCATGTCATCTGCATATAATGACAATTTTACTTCCTCCTTACCAATTTGTATGGCTTTTATTTCTTTTTCTTGTCTGATTGCTGTGGCTAGACCTTCCAGAACTATGTTGAATAAAAGTGGGGAAAATGGACAGCCTTGTCTTGTTTCTGATCTTAAGGGGAATGGTTTTAGCTTCCCCATTGAGTATGATGTTAGCTCTGCATTTATCATATATGGCTTTTATTATGTTGAGATATGATCCCTTTATTCCCACTTTGCTAAGAGTTTTTATCATAATTGGCTGCTGTGTTTTGTCAAATGATTTTTCTGCATCTATTGATATGACCATATGATTTTTATTTTTATTTTTGTTGATGTGGTGTATCACATTAATTGATTTGCAGATGTTGAACCAACCTTGCGTATTAGGGATGAAACCCACTTGGTCATGATGTATGATCTTCCTAATATATTGCTGAATTCTGTTTGCTAATATTTGTTGAGGATTTTTGCATCTATGTTCATCAGGGATATCGGACTGTAGTTTTCCTTTTTTGTACTGACTTTGCCTGGTTTTGGAATCAGGGTGATCATGGCTTCATAGAAAGTGTTTGGGAGCCTTCCCTCCTTCTGGATTTTTTGGAATAGCTTGAGAAGAATAGGTGATAATTCTTTTTTGAATATTTGGTAAAATTCACTTGTGAAGTCATCTGGTCCAGGCCTTTTGTTTGTTGGGAGCTTGTTGATTATTGATTCAGTTTCCTTGGTGGTAATCAGTCTATTCAGGTTTTCTGTTTCTTCTTGAGTTAGCTTTGGAAGGTTGTATGCTTCTAGGAAATTA
>NW_017731506.1:1737237-1740251 GCF_001890085.2 Hipposideros armiger
TTTTTTTTTTTTTTTTTGGTGAGTCTGGCTAGAGGTTTATCAATTTTGTTTATCTTCTCAAAAAACTAGCTCTTGGTTTCATTTACCTTTTATATTGTTTTTCTGGTCTCTACTTTTTTTTTAAATTTATTTCTGCTCTGGTCTTTATTATCTCTTTCCTTGTACTCCCTTTGGGCTTATTTTGCTGTTCTTTTTCCAGTTCCCTAAGGTGTAAGGATAAACCATTGATTTGAAATTTTTCTTGCTTCTTTAGATAGGCCTGCACTGCTATGAACTTCCCTCTTGGGACTGCTTTTGCTGCGTCCCAGAGATTTTGGGTTGTGGTGTTTTCATTTTCGTTTGTCTCAAGGTATCTTTTTATTTCCTCCTTGATCTCAGTTTTGACCCACTCACTATTTAGTAGCATGTTATTCAGCCTCCATGTATTTGTGTGCTTTCCGGGTTTCTTCTTGTAATTGATTTCTAGTTTCATTGCATTGTGGTCAGAGAAGACGCTTGATATGATTTGAATCTTCTTAAATTTATTGAGACTTGTTTTGTGGCCTAACATGTGGTCTCTCTTGGAAAATGTTCCATGTGCACTTGAGAAGAATGTATATTCTTTTGCTTTGGGATGAAATGCTCTAAAAATATCAATTAAATCCAGCTGGTCTGA
This sequence comes from Hipposideros armiger, assembly GCF_001890085.2. Taxonomy (NCBI): domain Eukaryota; kingdom Metazoa; phylum Chordata; class Mammalia; order Chiroptera; family Hipposideridae; genus Hipposideros; species Hipposideros armiger. The sequence goes on from NW_017731506.1 coordinate 1,737,893, forward strand.
GGTGTCATTTAAGGCCACTGTTTCCGTGTTGATTTTCTGTCTGGAGGATGTGTCCATTGGTGACAGTGGGGTGTTGAAGTCCCCTACTATGATAGTGTTACTGTTAATCTCTGTCTTTATGACTGTCAAAATCTGTTTTATACATTTAGGGGCTCCTATATTAGGTGCATAGATGTTTGCTAGGGTTATGCCCTCTTGTTGGATTGATCCCTTTATTATTATGAAGTGCTCTTCTTTGTCCTTTATTATGTTCTTCAATTTAAAGTCCATTTTATCTGATATAAGTATTGCTACTCCAGCTTTTTTCTCAGTTCTATTTGCATGAAATATTTTACTCCATCCCTTTACTTTCAGCCTGTATGTATCTTTTGATCTGAGGTGAGTCTGTTGTATATAGCATATGCAATGGTCTTGCTTTCTTATCCACTCAGCCACTCTGTGTCCTTTGATTGGAGCATTCAATCCATTTACATTTAATGTGATTATTAGTAGGTGCATAGTAATTGCCATTTCGTTATTTGTGTTTCTGGTCTTCATTAGTTAGGTTGTTTTTCTCTTTCTTCTGCTTAAAGCAGCCCTTTTAACATTTCCTGCAATACTGGCTTGGTGGTAATGAATTTCTTTAGCTTATTCTTTTGTGGGAAGCTCTTTATCTCTCCAATTTTAAATGATAACCTTGCTGGATAGAGCAGTCTAGCTTATAGGCCTTTGTTTTTCATCACTTTGAAGACCTCCTGCTACTCCCTTCTGGCCTGCAGAGTTTTTGTAGAAAAGTCAGCTGATAATCTTATGGGGGTGCCCTTGTAAGTAACTTGCTGCCTGTCCTTTGATGCTTTTAGGATTCTGTCTTTGTCTTTAACCCTTGCCATTTTCAGTATAATGTGTCTTGGTGTGGGCCTGTTTGGGATCATTTTGGTTGGAACTCTCTGCACTTCCTGTGCTTTTATGTTAATTTCCTTTGCCAGGTTAGGGAAGTTTTCAGACATTATTACTTCAAATATGTTCTCTATCCTATGCTCCCTCTCTTCTCCTTTTGGTATTCCTATCATGCACATGTTGTTACATTTGATGTTGTCGCCCAGCTCTCTTAAACTATTTTCAATGTTTTTTATTCCTTTTTCTTTTTGTTGTTTTGCTTGGAAGATCTCTGCTATCTTGTCTTCTAGGTCACTGATTCAATCCTCTGCTTCTTCCAATCTGCTAGTGATTCCATCGAGTTTGTTATTTAATTCAGTAATTGTATTCTTTAGTTCTAGCTGGTTGTTTTTCATGATTTCTCTATTCTCCTTTATATTCTCATTAATTTCCTTGAACATTCTAATAATCAGTATTCTGAACTCTGTCTCCGATAGGTTGTTTGCCTCTATTTCCTCTAGTTCTACTGATTCAGGAGGTTTCTTCTGTTCTTTTATTTGGGATATGTTTCTTTGTTTCCCCATTCTGGATTACTCTTTGTGCTTGCTTTGAAGTAATAGGTAGATCCCCTAGGTCTCTCAGTCTTTTCTGGGTGGACTTATGCGGTATGTGTCCTTTATATTTGAATTATTCAGACTCCCTTTTCTCCTGTGTGTGTGTACCAGAAGTGTTCCTTGTGTTGTGTGTCTTCTCCTGTTGAGGTCGAGTTTTGATTGCTTTTGGCTTGTCAGTAGGTGGGATTGACTCCCAGGCTGACTAGACATGAGATTAGCTGTGTCCACAGTTGGGGGTTGACCCCTCTGAAGATGCTTGGCCTCTATGGGCTCTTGTGCCTGTAGTGATTTCTCTTTGGGTGTGACTCTTGTGGGTCAGACCCCATAATGCTCTGGTTTTATCTAAAGTTGGCCTCTGGGTGTGATGATTCTTGTACCTCTTTGTCTGGGCCCCACTGCAGAGCGGGTTTTAGAGCAAAACAGATCAACAAGCACAATCACAACAGCCACCAAAGGTAATCAGATACTCTCAGATGTACCAAACAACCATCAACCTACACTCAACATGTACAGAAATATCAAGCATACAAAAGGAGAAAACACACCAACAGAAACAAAACAGCAACAATGAAAAAAAACAAGGAACAAATAGCAAAACAAAATAAAATAGAATAAAGTAAAAAATAGAATAAACACGAGAAACAAAATAGCAACACCCCCCCAAAAAAAAGGAAAAAAAAGAAAAGTAGAAAAAATGGAAAGGAGGAGGAAAAGTAGAACAGTGACAAGAAAGCAGAAAATAAAGGAGAGAGAGGGCAGGAAAGAAAGAAAGAAAGAAAGAAAGAAAGAAAGAAAGAAAGAAAGAAAGAAAGAAAGAAAGAAAGAAAAGAAAGAAAGAAAGAAGAAAAAATATATATGTGGAGATATATATATATATATATATATATATA
>NW_017731506.1:1741411-1766374 GCF_001890085.2 Hipposideros armiger
GTGGGGGCCAAGGTTTCTGAGGGAGGGTGGGGGTGGGCTCTTATCTATGCAGTTTTTTTTTCTGTCTGAGCAAAAAGGGGGGGGGAAAGAAAAAAGCCCCCCGCTGTTTTGAGCTCAGACACTCCAGCAGAGCTCCTACTGTGCTCCAGGAGCCACCCTGGCGCTGTAGCTCAGCTGCGGCGTGCAGGGTGCAGGCTGCGTCTCCACGCTTCTGGCTTCCCTCTTCTCCTGCTCTAGGGGTTTGAGGTTTCTGCCTCAGTCCGTGAGCCGCGCCATGGGGCTCCTGTCGCACTGCCGGCGGGACAGTTGGCCCAGAAGCTGAGCTTGCCTAGATGCTGCAAACACATCCGCGTTCTGGATTCCTAAAGATCTGTAACCACAGTCACGGATGGATAGCGCCTTTGCTTGCACGTCTTTTGTCTCTGCTCCCCTACTTGCCCAGCCTGAGGATTCTGCCTTGGCGCGGGCTGGAGTTGTAGGGAGCAAGCCGCGGGAACTCTCTCTGATCTGCTCTCTGAGACCCCGAGCCTCAGCAACTGTGGGTGCAGTCTGTGCCTCCATGCGCCTCGCCTCCCTCTTCCCCCACTCATCCGGCCTGCCCACCTTTAAGTACTTGGCGTGGGAGTCCCTTCGCTGTTTAGCGTGCTTGGTAGAGGTTTGTTTGCCGAGCTCCAGCTGTTCAAATTGCTGTGCTTTCCATGGGAGAACTCAGGGAACCTTCCTCACCACTTCCATTTTCACTCTCTAGCATAACCTTTTTATAGAGACACTTTTACTGACTTCCTGGTAAATCTTTTTTGTGTTCTTTTTTAAGATTTTATTGGGGAGCTGGGGGAGAGGAACAGCATTGGGGAATTGAAGAAGGGGAACAGACAAGTTGTTGTCCTTTTGTTCTTCAGTCTAGTTGTGGAGGACGTCATTTCACTGGCCCATGTTGGTATTATCATTGCGCTCTTCCTAGCTGAAGCAGTCACTCACCAGCCACTGGATGGCCGCTCATAGTGGCTCAGGAAAGCTCACGCCTGCTGCAGGCCAGCCCCACTGCAGCATACGCCGTTGCTGATGTCTCAGGGCAACCTAGCTCCAGGTTGAGCTGTTGTTCACCATCTTAGCTGTAGAGGGCGCAGCATCACTGGCCCTCATGTGGGATCCGACTGGAGCCCTGCTGCTCAGAGCTGGCATCCCAAGCCAACTCCTAACCAATGTGCCACCCGGCCAGCCCTGGTAAATCTTTTGAGTGTCTATGCCATAGATTATATAGCTATTGTCCTAAAAATATTTAGGATTTTTATACTGCAAATAATGAAAAAACAACAACAACAACAAAAAAACCCCCAAACACCACCCTTTGTGTCTTGAACTTTCTCTATGTCTTTGTCTTTCTCTCTCTCCCTCTATGCCTCCTTTCCTTCCCACCTTTCTCTCTCTCTCTCTCTCTCTCTGTCTCTCTCTGTCTCTCTCTCTCTCTGTTTCTCTCTCTCTTCCTCTTCCTCTCTCTTCCTCTCTTCCCCCCCTCCTTTCTTTCTTATAAATTATTTTCACAGGCTACTTTCTGAGAAGTGGCATTATTGGGTCAAAGGAAATGAACATTTTTAAAAGACTCCTAACATACTCTGCCAATTGTTTTTCTCACAGGAGTTTTAAAATTTACACTTTTACCAACAGCATATAAAAGTGATCTGAAAATATAAAAAAAATTGATATTGAAAATTCTTTTGCCATATTCTTTTTGATGTAATCATATTGACTGGTACCTTTTCACAGACAAACTATAGCAGACACACACACACACACACACACACACACACACACACACACACACACTGGGTGCCAAAAAAATACATTTTGAGAAAAGAAAAAAAAATCTATTAAAATTGTAATACTCGATATGTACCAATAACAAAAGATGAATACAATTCACATTTGACTTCTGTAATTACAAGAGGTGCTCAAAGTGGTTGCCATCAGCATAATTTTAATACAGCGTTTTCTTTTCTTAAAATGTATATATTTATACAAAATCTGAAAAGTTGTTTTTTTGAGGCATATTTACTAGTAGATGGCATAACCTAACAGCTCTGATAAATAAAGTATCTCTTTTTGGAGATACTTTGATAGTAAATTCAGCCAGCCAGATTTTAAAGTTTTATTTAATGTCAGATAAGATATGCATGTATGTTGCATACTTTGAATATGCTTTAAGGTCAAAGTGGTAGTCCTAGCTAAATGTTTTATAGCTATAATCATGTCATAATTTCAAAATAAATATATACTACCTCCGTTGCGTGGTACCAACAGACAAATTTGACCAAATGAATCTGTGGGGTTACAGGCAACATTTTGCCAAACCCAATGAAAATGGTTTAATTTTTATTCCCAGTGATGAATGAAAAGTGTATTAACTTTTATGTTTTGTATTCTAAGGCTAAGTAATCCAAAATTTCTTAAACCTCCAAAATGTTTAAGCTGGTTTCTTCACGCCGTGCACATTTCTTCTGTGCTGCTTTCCATGGTCTCAGGCATCATTCTGCACCATGACAACAGCTCACATTCCTGGGGATAGTACATCCAGCGCCATCCATCTCCTTTCCTGTAAAATATGAAATAAGCAGTTAAGCCTGTTCTGTCATGTACTTTATGTAGGATAGTGGTGGTTATAACACTTGTGTTTGGCCTTGGATGCCTTTGGATCCGTTCCTCTGGATGGATCAGGCAGTTGAGGTGATACAATACCACCCCCTGCCCACCCTCATCAACTTATAAAAGAGGAAACTAAAGCCGAGAAACATCAAGTGACTTTTCATGTCATAAAAATGAGTAAATGGCAGTGTCTCAACAAGGTAGGCTTTCTGACTGTAAATACAGCACCTTTTCTTTTTCTCATAGATGGAAACAAGCCAGCATTAATTCTTGAAAAAGATCATTCTAATTAAATAGCACATGTTTAAAAAAAAATCATTCCAAATTAAGGAAGAGAGGAGTTTGTATAATATTTAAGAAGGTAGACTTTGTGGTCAGGCAGACCTAAATTTGAATTTTATTACCAAGTAGCATGATAATCTTAGGCAGATTATTTATCCTCTGAAGTGTATTCCATCTGTAAAATTGAGTATAAAATGAGATTATGCATATAAAGTTATTGAATTGTATTTGACGCAGCATATATTCAATAAATTGTTCTTATTTTTTATTAAATTCGCTATTTTTATTTTATATTTTATTCATTATTAAAAGAATAATCAAAACTAGTCTACAAAATATTACTATAGCCAGTTATTGATTTTAATGTATTATAGTTTACATAATATTTCTTAAGACTATCACGGTATTCTAAAAATTTCAACGTAGCCCTAGATTTTATATTCTACTAAAATCTGAGTGTTTTTCATAAGATTACTTTTATTGTAAGAATGAAGAAAAATCTTTTCACTGGAGACTGCCTTTCAGTGTCTAGGTCAGTGTTAGATGTAGCAGAAGATGTCTAAGAGGATATTAAGATGAAGGGCCTTAGTCGATCTTTGCTGTCCTGAGGGACCACAGCAAAATGAAGGTGAGAATTAATGCTTTGTTAATTAATGTTTGAAGAGGGTGGTGCTAGTGCTATGTGGGGAACTATATCTGGGGCAAAGAGGCTTGGACTCTCTAAGATTAGAACATTTCAACTATTTACTGGGATTCAGAGCTCTTCAATACAATGAGTAGCAAATTATTTTCCATTTTTGCGTGAATATGATGTTTAAAGGAAAGGAGAGGATAGAGGTCAAGTACATTGAAAATCCAAGGGATTATAAACTTCAGACCTGAAAATTTTCATACTCCCAGTCCATTAATTATAGGTGAGGAACTTTAAAAACAATTCAGCCAATTAGTTCTTATGGTGCCAGTCTAGAAAGCTGTAGAATAGCTGATAACTCTGGAAGAATTAAGGAAACACTTCAGTCAATTCTTAGATTATTTAAGATTTTCTTTTTTTTTTATTTCCTTATGCCACATGAGACACCTGACTGAAAACACTCCCTGTTTCTTAAAGTCCTTCATCTTCTGTGGCTGTTTATTGCACCACTAATGAAAGAATTTTTTGTTTATAGAATTCAACTAGTTCCTATGGCAAAGGTCATAAAGTCATAAATTGAGAATTTAACTCCTATTGGACTAGGCTAAGGAAATGAATTTCTATCTCTATCACCATAAATCTGCAGAGATGCTGGCCATAGCGGCTAAAACAAACGACCCCCTTCCAAGTCACATGTCAGACATGGATTGTTCACAGGTGGCTGTAGAGAACATTTGGCTCTTGGTTCCATTAAAAAGGAATCACAATTGCAGTTATTTTCTCATGTGTACTTGTTCCCATGGGATACTATTTGGCTCCTATATAGATTTCTTGAAGGTGATCAAATGACAGTTTGATACACAATTTTAAAAATATCTCTTAGTGAAAGTTTTATGTCTATTGCAGTAGTTCCCATGGTATAATATTTTTTTTTGTCATATATCACTCAAAATGTAAAAATGAAATCACACATGATTTGTTTCTCGTAGGACTGCTCCTTATTGCAGTGGTTCTTAAGCGTGCCTGAATTTAGAGTCACCTGGGATCTTTGCTACCAAGTCAATTTCCCTTCACTCTAGATTCAGAATCATTAATCCTTGAATGGGACCAAGAATCTGGACTTTAACGAGCAGTTCAGGGATTCCTTTAATTGGAGCCATGTCGTCAATTGACAGACCATAAAGTCTGGAAAGGGGATAATTGTTGAATGTCAGTCACTTACTTTTTTATCATGAGACACACCAAAAGCCCCTGAAATCAGACCTGCTCACACTAATCTTGATGATGACCACAGAGTTAAGCTGTTACACAACTACAAAACTGAAGGGAAGTGACACCAACATGTTAGAGCCTTATTCTTTGCTTTTGTCTGAGTAAGAAACCAACAATCTCTGAAGCAACAACTTTAAAAAATATAGGGAATCCTTGTTGCATTAGAAAATGCAAGCTTTTTCTTTTTCAAATATATCTATGTGCACAACAAGTTTGGATTTCCATTGTGCTTGTCCTTAAGAAACTAAAACAAAATAGGTGAAAACTGAGAAAGTCCCAGCCAGTAGAAAAGCAGATTGAGAATATGAATGAGTTATGGGAGCAGGTGAACATAGGAGAAATGGTTTTAGACATTCCTTTTCATTAAACATTTGATATTAGATTAAATTAGAATAATATTGCAGTTGATTAAAGATGACATTTCTTCTTAACTTGCTTTATTTTAAGAAAAACTTTTTAATTTTTCATATTTCTTTAGTTTTTCTTTTATTTGTATTGTATCGTTCTCCATCTTTTATCCTTATTTATTTCCAATTTCTTTTTTTTTTCCTCTGCTATTTCTTATACGTCCACTCTTTCTGCATACTTCAGTTTTCTTTGTTTTAGGCTCTCCCTTCCTCTGTTCTCTCATGCACTTTTGTCTCCTTATTCAGTTTACATGAGCATGTGTCACTTACCAGCTAACCAGCCAGATACCACCATTCATTCTGAAGATCATTCTATGTTCATAGGGACAGTGTTATAAAAGCTCTTCAGGAAACCTGACCTTGAGGATGCTTCCTGTTAGCCATGTTCTCTAGAGTTGTAGTTATTGAATGGATTGAATGTAATGATCACAGCTCTGCTTTTATCTCCTCTAAGTTCAAGTCTGGGTCATCTTGACAGACTTCTCTTCTTAGCTCCTAGTCATCCGTGGGCTTTGTGTCCTCCTCAGAGGCTGCTTTATTCTTGGTGGATGGAGTGGGTGGTGGGTGGTCCAGAGGTATTTTGGCACTTAAATTCCCATCTCCATATTTTATAAAGTCCAGGCAGTAACTCTGTCATCACTTACCTCCCTCTTTCCTCAGCATCTTATTTTCCAGGTACACATTAAAAATATCCTTTTATGGAAGAATCAGCTAATCTTTTGTAAACTAAATACTAAGCCATCGTCTTCCGTTGATAGTTCTACATTGGACTTTTATGCTGCATATCAAATTTTCCTCCCCCTGCACCAGGGCTTTTCAATGTTGAAATTCTAAAATATATAGATAAGTGTTGGGCTGTTAGCTGACTTGATTTAATTTCTTCATTAGGCTATAGAGTATTCCCCTTATTGTGCTGAATTCATGCCAAATGGTCTGTCCTACAGAGGAAAGAAAATATTTGTGAGGAAAGCAGATGGTTCTAAAATAGAGCAGGAACAAGCACATAAATTTTCAGAAATCATCCATCAGGAAATTTAATATGACCCCAGTCAGAATGATTTTCACAGGGGATATTCACAGAATAAAAAAGGGAAACCTTTAATGGAGTTTACTTCATTGGTGAAAACATGGCTAGGAAACAAAGAATTGTAAGCAATTAGGCAGTATTTAGAGAATGAAAATACTCAACAGGTAGTAACAACTTAAGATTTCATTTGGAGGTTAAAATAGTACATGGATCTTAACTGAACCTTTAAAGCCTGAGAGCCAAATACTGGAGAGCCTTTGAGTTTTCGTTTAGTTGCTATTAGCTGAAGCCTAAGCGCCTGGATGAACCTCAACTGTTTACATAGATCATAAATTGCTCTTTTGGATGAACGGTCTGATCTGCTATGAGACTAGGTCATGTTGACTTTTATATATTTTGCCTATTTATTGTTTTTTTATAAGTCTTCAGACACTAAGTCTTGGTGTTAAAAGACGTGAGTTACAGAGGGCTGTAAAGTTCCCCAGCTGTTCTCAGAAATGTTTTATGTTTAGTGTATTTGGTTCTTTAATCATGTAGAAAAAGTTGTCACTCCAGGTCAACCAGCTTTACTTTGTCTTTCTTATGACAGATGATTGAACTGTTGAAGACTATGAGATGCATGAGTATACATTTTATTATTTGATGAGCAGCACTAGAGTTTAGTGTCTAAAAATATAGTCATATACATTTAATATATCCTGTTGTAACAGTTTTACTACCTACTCTTCATCCCATGAGCTGCTTCACATTTTCCCTCTGAATTCCAGTGTACAAAATTTTAGTACAATTTCTTCTCACCGTTAATCACATGTAGGATGAAGTAGCATGTGCTATCACACTTTGCAGAACAAAGACCCCACAGTGCTCTTATTTTCCGTACTCACAAAGTGTAGGTTATCTCTCTTTTATTTAATACTTTCTCTTCCTCTAAGTCTCTCCTTTATCTTCCTCTATAAATAAGCACTGTTCTCTGAGTTTTGTTTTCCTGAACATTTTTTTTTAAATCTGAAATTGAACAAAAGCTATCTATTAAAGGGAAGAGAAAATATATGCTGCTTTATTGCCCAAATCTAAGTTATATTGGATAATTTTAAATGTAGCAAATTTCTATAGCTAGAGTTTATATTTCCTATCTGCAAACACAGAGGTTATGTAAAAAGTAGAATACTTAAATTAGAAATTTTTTTGAGGAAAAAAAAAAGAAAATACCTAAATAGTGTCATCAATGAAACCATAAAACTGCAGGGAGCAAAGACTATATAAAGGCTAAGGGAAATAGAGCATGGGTCATGGAGAGAAAATTCCCCAAAGAATCGTACTTCAGACAGCTGCTGTGTGAGTAAAACTATTTCGGAGCACATGTTTAAAGTTAACCTCTAGTTAGTTACTGTTTTATATAAGATTTGGTATTGGGGGGGGCCCTGGCATATGATAATAATACTATTATCTCTCTTGTATAGAACTCATAATTTTCAGGACCTTCTCTATCCATTAATCCTGTGATGTCAAGTCTTTCAAGAATGCCCAGGAAAACACTGTGTAGATCCTTCTCCATTCCTCAGAAGGGGATGCTTCTCTTTGCTTTCTAATTTTGCAAATAGGGAAACTGAGGCACAATTGCATGCAATGGAGCTGAAAGGAGAAGCCAGTGAAATGAGTGCCCCCTTTTCTGGCACTGTTTGAATATTCAGGGACCTCAAGGCCTGTTGCCTCTCTGAGGTGTGCTTTGCAGGTTAGATTCATTCTAATTAAAACAATTTTGCCAGCCAGTCTGGTCTGCCTGTTGGTAGAATTACATGGGAAATGTATAATAAGACAATTGCCCTAATGGTTATTACTACATAGCTTTTCTGACCTCAGAGCGGTATTATACACAGAGGGATCTTTACCAAAAATCCTGAGCGAGGGAAAATGAATCTGAGAGGCACTGGAAAGGAATGTGGCGTTAAAACAAAAGGACTTTCAGTGCTTCTCACGGCTTTCGGACTTGTAACGGCTTTTCAGTGGCTTCCAGACAGCTGCGAGAGGCCCCAGGAGATTTCATGTGTGGCTGTGACGTGTGTGAACGGATTCCATGTAATTCTGTGCATGAAATGTGTGCTCGCTCCGGGCCCTCTGAAGGCTACACTTCGATTGTGAGAAAGGGGCGATTTTGTAAGTTTGCTTCTGTGTTTTTACACTTTGGAAAAAGCTGCTGATAGAATTTACACCTTTTTGGACTCTTTTAGAAGTCTATCTAGACAGCAAGATTATTTACTGAACATTCTTTATTGCGAACTGAAATGAGCATATGTAACCAGAATCTGGCATCATGGCAATGTTTAAAAAGGGCATTATGTTTTAAGAGGTGGAATGGAAGTTATAAACTCTCAATTGAAAATCACTCAGCTGCCCTTTTAAGTCTCCCTTATTGGATTAAGTTACTTGTTTTATAAACATCTAAGTTTTAAACCTTTTTGGCTACTTTCAGTAAACTCAGAATAAGCTAAATAAATAAAATACCTCTACAAAATGTACAAAATATGAGTAAAATAGCAGAACAGGTTTTTTCCCCCCAAATCTTAGGGTTTTTTTTTTTTTGTTTTTTGTTTTTGGTACTTATAAAGTCATTCAAGATCATGTTAGGGAATTTGTAGAACATATAATGTAAAGAAGCAGAAAAAAGTCAACCATAACTCCTATTTCTTATTCAACCTCTCATTGTCAAACATTTTAATATATAGTGTAGTTTCTTCAATTCATTTTGTTTGTGCACTCTTTTTTATGGCTGATATTATGGTATGTATTTCTTTTTTGCATCATATATCCTTTCCAATAAAAAAATTCTTTGTAAATATCTTCTCTGGTGGTTACATAATCGTACATAATTGAAATCAATTCATGTAAACACAGTGTAACATGGAAACGTTTTGGGTGTGTGTGTGTTAATCTCTGTTAAAGTAGTATAGCATAATGGTTGGCAGTGGAGCCTGTACTTAGAAAATCCCAAGTTCGTATCCCCCTTTTGCCGCTTACTAATTGTTTACTGTCAAGTTCTATGTCTCTGAATGTCAACTATTCAGCCTGAAAAGTGGCAGCAACATTGCATCCACTTCACTGTTTTTTTCTGAGAATTCAATAATAATACATTTGTCCTGTATAGAAGCAGAAGTGTCATGGGTACACATGTAAGGTTTAATTTTTCTCCATTCTTTATTCCCAACTATGCTAGGCTGAATCTTTCTTTCTGTCTCCTTAACATTTCAAGTAGTTTTCACCACTGTATTTCTTCTCAGCTATTAAAATGTCAGTATAGGTCAGTTTAAAACTTCAATCTTACCTTTTCTCCCCCCCAAATTCAGGCTTGCAAGCGATGAGGAATTGTCTACGTTTCTACTATTCCAGTTTGGAAGCAGGGACAAAGGATTAGGGCAAAAAAACACAGGTCATTTTACTTGTCTTGGGATATGGAACAGTCTTCTCATGTGTTCTTCCTCTGGCTAAGACCAGTTGACCACCATCAATGTCCTCATTGTGACAGAATTAAAACACTTGCTTTCTGAGTGGGTACTCATGCACTGTTCTCACTGTGTCTGCAGGAATCTCTGACTCCAGTTCAAATTCTTTATCCCCTTTCATCCTCTCCCAACAGTGGCTGACTCTTGATAGTTTCTTGCTACTGGGATTCCCCTGCCTGGTGAACAAGAATCTTAGTGGGGATGGAGGAGGATGTTAAAGAGACACTAGCAAGATAACTTCTGTGGTGTTCCTTGATCAATGTTACCCCTAAATAATAGTCCTGACTGCTCCTCTGGTAGATAGCAGTGTCACACAAACTTGCAAAGGTATGGCCTGTATGAGTGAGAATTCTTCTCTGCTCTATTTGCAAATGGAAATATCCCAGAGGAGATAGACTGAAAATATTTGGATCTTGGAATCTATCAGATCTAATCTTCAGTCCTGGTCCTCCCACTTCCTATTTTCTAGGTTTGTGACCTTTTGCACAAACCCTCTGGCAATCAATTTCCTGAACTCCTATCAGTAAGATGTGAATAAGAAAGGTCAAAGGGTTGCTATAAGGATTAAATGATATATGGTATTCCAGGAAATGTCTGCAGCTTTTTTCCATCTTCTTGTTCATTCTACAAAAAGGCATGCAGCCTATGTGTTTCCTTTTTCTTTTCGTTTTATTCCTCTCTGTCCTTTTTGCCCTACAATAATCAATCATCTACACTTGAGGGGCTCCAGACACAAAACTTTCCATGCCTTGACTGGAGTCAGGGTCTTCATGGATTTCTTCTTTTGATGAAGTGTAATGATTGGAGTGGAGTATAAAAAGTGGAGGTTTGTCCCATATAATCAGTAAGAATGTAGTTTCAAGATCAAAAGATAGGATGGCACAGACTAAAAAATCATTTCAAGTGAGAGAAGTATAGAATTCATCTAAATCAATTCATAAGTTGTCACATATAGTTTTCAAATAACTAAAAAAAAAGTTAGCAATGTCCCTGGTTTTTCACAGTTCAGAACCCTATGTTCATTCATGTTAATATTTATAATAAATATGCATGGAAGAAGTTAGAAAATAAGGAATGAGAATTAAATTCCAGGTATTTTTAGAAATACATTAAGATGTGTATGAACTGCCTTCAAAACCCATTTTTGAATGAAAAATCTTAGCTGAAAGCTTTTTCTAAGGGCCAAAATACCTATACAGGCAATAAACGTTAACACTGTTCTCCCCTAAGGGAAAATGATGGTGAGTTGGTTCTATATAATTTTGTATTGAAAAATAAGGAAGCAGGGAAGTGGATGGGAGAACAGAAAGGGGGAAGGGGTGATAAAGAGAAGAGAGAATTAACACATTGCAGAAGCATTGAAGCTTTAACTTAAATATGAATGATTTTCAGACTATTCTAGAAAACAAGGGTGATAGTCATAACTGTCCAGCTGTTGTTTGGAGAATTCAGCAGCTGCACAAAAGTAACTACAGATAGGGAGTTTTTGTCTTTTCTTCAATTCTTATGTGACTCTGGGTAGTGGGGGATATTATTTTACCTCTGAATGCTGAGAGGAAAAGCAATGTTTTTCTGAGATATAGATGAATAAAAGAAGTGAGAGAATTCAACTCAATCTTGACATACTTTTGTTGCAATATTGATTCAAAGTGCGATTAATTATACCTGTCTCGACACCATTTACAGTATTTTATGTCTTAATGTTTTAATTGCCTTAAGCAGATTTTGAAGAAAATATTCAGTTGTGAGTGCTTTTTCTTTTCCCTTTAGTGACCTAATGAAAAATGAAAATGTAGTTTATTTATTTATTCCTGTTGTATGTTCAGTATTAAAAATTAAGATGTAGTGGAGGGATGCTTTAATTCAAAAATAATTCAGGCAGGCCAAGTGGCACGAAGGTTAAGAGCTGGCTTGGGACGCCAGAGGGCCCCGGTTCGGATCCCACATATGAGGACCAGTGACACTGCCCTCTACAGCTAAGATGCTGAACTACAGCTCAACCTGGAGCTGGGCTGCCGTGAGTCGCCTGCGATGGTGTAGGCTGCAGTCCCTGCTGCAGTGGGTTGCCATGGGCTACCATGTGTAGCCAGCAGCGGCAGTGAGCGGCGGTCCAGAAGCCGGCGACTGATGTGCCTCACCTGGGAAGAGCGCAATGATGGTGCCAACTTGGGCCAGTGAAGCAACGTCCTCCACAACCAGACTGAAGAACAAAAGGACAGCAACTTGTCTGTTCCCCTTCCCCCAATACCCCAGCACTGTTCCCATCTCCCCAATTCCCCAATAAAAATCTTTAAATAATAATAATAATAATAACTCAGTGAAAATGATAAAATAAACCTTATATCTAAATTTTAGAGCTACATGGCAAGCATATATCATGGATTATGAATTACATGGAGATAAAGTAATTAACATAGAGAGCTGGTCAGTGGCAGAGATCCTAGCATCTCTATTGTCCAAGCATTAGAACTCCTAAGGTACCATCTAGTTGCATTCTGAGGTCCTTTTTTTACTTAACTGTTTTTAGACTTATTCCTTTATAATTTTCTTTAATTTTTTTTTTTTTGGTTGGAACGAAATCAATCTGAGTTCTTTTCTAATTACTAATTTTATACCAACTTAGAATTATTTCTAGTTTTTCCTTTTCTTCAATTTGCATATAACTTTGCTTCCACTGTTAAAAATGATTTTATTACTCATGAATAATTTAGGTTGCATCTACGTTTTTGCTGTTAAAAATATGGACCTGTTTGTAATGAAACAAATAAGAAACCATTGTTGAGTACTTCCTGTGTGCTGGAGATGATGCTCTGTACCTATAATTACCTTTATTACCCCGTTTCCCCGAAAATAAGACCTAGCCGGAGAATAAGCCATAGCATGAATCCTCCAGGGATTCGCATGAGGGTTTTATGACCTGTTTCAGGAAGAAGGGTGCCTTTTCCACAGACTCCTTCAGCTTAAAATATTCAGTATGCCAAAATGCCGTATTGTGGCACCTAAAATCATGTTACAGCTTATTTTCCGGCTAGGTCTTATTTTTGGGGAAGCAAGGTAATCCTCCAAAAGACCTCGGGAATTTTTATTGTGATCATCCTCATTTTACAGATGATAAAACTGAGGAGCAGAGATGCTAATATGAGTAAAACTGTAGAGCTGGAATGTTGCAGAACGAGGATTCAGACCCTCTTCTAGTCTTCTCCTGGTCAGTCTTGAATGTTGGCATGCCCAAGGTTCAGTTGTGTCTTGTCTCCCTGCTTCCTTGGCAATCACATTCTGGTTTCTTGCTGTAAATATTAATTATATGATTCCAAAATATATTTTTCCAGACCTAACCTCTCCGGGAATTTCAACATCACATATGCATTTGCCTGGTTGATATGTCTACTTGGAAATGGAGTAGGCATCTCAAACTTACCCAGTCAAAGCAGGAGCAATTCTTTTCTAATGCTCCATACCTCACAATGGGTCTCCTTCTCTCACTCTTTCCCATCTAAGTTGATACCACA
Organism: Hipposideros armiger; assembly: GCF_001890085.2. Lineage (NCBI taxonomy): Eukaryota > Metazoa > Chordata > Mammalia > Chiroptera > Hipposideridae > Hipposideros > Hipposideros armiger. The sequence goes on from NW_017731506.1 coordinate 1,754,677, forward strand.
ATCTTACTCCCTGTTGCTCAAGTGAAAATTATTGATATTTTTTATCCCTGACTTTTTTCTCATCCCATATTTAGTCAGCAAGCACTATCAATTTTATCCCAACAATATATTCCAAACCCCTCACTTTTCCTCATATTTAGTATTGCTACCCTAGTCCAAAATTTCATTGGATTTTCCCTGGTCCAGAGCAGGAGTCTTCACATAGGTCCCCCTGATTCTCCTATTGTCCCATACAGCCTATTCTCAGTGAAACATGTACAGTGCAAATTACATATAGAATATCTCTGCAGTGGATTCCCTTTACATCGAGGATAAAATGATTTCTTGTCTGAATTACTATTGTTGTCATTCAGATCTTAGTTTAAATGACATTCAGGGACACTGTCCCATCAGTGTAAAAGTAGTCACTCTGTTACTTACAGATCACTATCCCCTGATAATTTTTCTTATACATTTGGTTATTTCTTCTTTGTTCACTACAAAAGAGGTTCCATGAGTCAAGCACCTTGACTATCTTGGTTATATTAATAATGTTTGTAACAAACACATCCAAACAGAAAAATTTCATGTCATTGCACTCTAAAATCAAGTCATTCAATCAGTATGCTGTATTGTCAACTGTATACATCTTTGCATATATATATATATTTTTTTGAAAATATACTTCTAGATGTGAAATTGAGTCAAAAGGTAATCATATTTTAAATTTTGATAGATATTGCAGAATTGTCCCTCAGAAACATGTATCGGTGCTTAAGTTTCTCATTAACACTGGGTATTGTTAATTTTTTCCCAATTTTTGTTAATCTGAAAGGTAACAAACAGTATTTTAGCATTGTTTAAATTTGCATTTATTTTATTAGTGGTTACATTGAACATTGTTTTGGAATTTAAATTCTATTAACATTTCCTCTTTTGTGAATTTCTTGTTATGGTGACTGTTTTTCTGTGTTTCCTTTTATCATTAATATGTAAGGGCCCTTATATGTATTGCAAATTATTTTAACCAGTTACTTTTAATTTTTATTTTACCCTTAATAATGTTGTTTTTGTGCTGAATAGAAGTTTCAATTATTATGTAGTGATGTTTATAAAGTTAGTTTCTTTAGTTTCTTTCTTCAGTGTTAGGTCTAGAAATCTTTTCCATTCCCAATATTTTAAACATATTAACTAATATTTTGTTTTATTTCTTTAAATAGTTTTTATATTTTAAATTTATATGCGTATTTGCTTGAAATTTATTTTGGTATAAGAAGTGAGAACTGGCTTTCTTGAAATTTTTAAAAAATTAAGTCACTTGTCCTAGCATCATTTTTCCCCCCACCATCCTGTCTAATTAATATTTCTCTCAAATTTTTTCTATATTCCCATACATACTTAGCTCTATTAGTAAATTCTCTATTCCAGCATATTTGAAATAATGTTCTTTAGAAGATAATTTTAGGGATTCTTTTTAGAAGGATTCATGGTCGTGTAAGTTTGAGTAATTTAGGGTTACATAAGTTTAAGCAGGTACTATAGAATAGTATTTTTCAGATTGTTATTATATTAAATGGATTGTAACTCTCTAAGAGGTAGATTAAGAAGATAGTATTTTTGGTGAATATTTGTCCATGGAAAACTTGGGAAAGCATTTTAGTTGCACATAGCTTGGGAACTCTGACCTCTTTTTTATTAACCTGTCTATACATAGGCCAGTTCCACAATCTTTTAATTTGTGTCTTTATACTATATTTCATCATTTGATAAAGAAAGCATGTTCTTGTTCATTTGTGTCTTTTTTTTCAAAGAATATAAAAAATTTCTTAAACAGTTTGCACACTTCTAATAGAATGGATATTTTACTTTTTTCAGTTATGAGAGGAAAATATGTCATGAAAATTTGTGTGCTTCTATAGGACAGAACTTGTTTGGTTTTCTTTCTTTTTTTTCCCCCCTTTTTCTACTGTCTTTTCTTTGTTTAAATTTAGAGAAAGCAAGATCTTGGACAACACTAAAGTTTCCCAAGGCTAATTAATTATTACTAATCTTTGATTAGTTCAAATAATTCTTATTAAGAAACAACAATCCTCCGTCACCCAGCGAGACTGAGAAGGAGCAGCTAATCAATAAGAAATGAGCAGACTAAAGCAATTTGACGATTACAATCCTGAACATTAAGAATGAGCTAGCAGGATTCAGGACTGGATAATAAGAAATTGGTAATAATAAGTGAGGCATATGTCACAAAGTCTATTTTAGTCATTTGTCACTTTTTAAGTTATTCTAAAATTATCTTTAAAACCATACTAAAGTTACAATTTTTAAAGAAAAGAATCTTGTTTTAGAAAAAGGTAGAAAGTTGATGTTGAGACTAGATAGACTTAGCAGGGCAGAGCACCAGTATCTGATAGCTTAAGAAAAAAAAAAAATCTACCTTCAGTTTAAAAATCTTATTCAATGCACTCCATCACAGTTGGGAAATTAAGACACCTGAGGTCAATTGGCTATAATGGAACAACTCCTGAACTTGAATCAAGAAAACTAGGGTTTGATTCCTGACCTCTCATAATTGTGTGACTTTACAGGAGTCACTTAGGATCTCTGATCTTCCCATCTCTAAGGCCATCATGTTGTGTTGGAGCCAGCTCTTAAGATAGGGCTGATTGTGAGCATCACCTCCAACTCTGAATTTGGTGACCCATGGTTACAATAGCTTGACATTGGCCATGGTGGGAGTTTGTACACCAAGGAAAGTGACACATGCTATAAAAATCAGGGTACTTTTGTGATTATTGTTGACTTTGCTGTTTTAAGAGAGGCTATATGAGCACACTGCTGCCTGTAATCCAAACCAATTTTAAAGAATTGCTGGAGAAATCAAAATGATTTAATAAATATGAAACAGCTTTATTAATTAACAACCTTATCCAACTGTAAGTATTACAGATAACTTTATCTCTGAATTTTGCTTTGAAGACTGAAACTAAAGATCTGTGGGTTTCTAGGTAATGAAACAATCATTCATCTTTGGCCAATTTTTGAAATATTTTAAGTATTTTCTTAGAGTGGGTATTTTATACATATTTGTTTTTATATTGAAATGAAAAACAGTGCATTTCCTGAAATTTCACCTGATTCTTGTGGTTTAAGCATAGAAAACTAATTAGAATAGTAAATCTGATGCTAAGAAAGATCACTTTAGCCTCTTCCATAATTTGGTGTCAATGCATTTTAGATTTTTTTATTCTAGTTGATTGTGAATTATATAATGTCATACTTCTATCATACAAAAATTTTGAGTTATATTCCCAACTACTTTCTGATTTTAGCCACTCTAGATAGATTAATGAAAAAACAAGGGAAACCTCTGGTCAGAGATACTACATGCATTCTAATATAGCAGAAAGAACATTATATTCAGTCAGAAGAGCTGAGTTCTTGTCCTTATTATCACCTTAAAAAGAGGGTGAGGAGAAAAAGTAGCCATGAGAGGTGTTTTATCTCCATTTCAGATAGAGTCCTGTCTCTAGCAATATTATACTAAATACTTTTCTTCCCTTCTCTCTCTATCCCCCTTCTAAACCAGTTCACTGGCTTGGCACTTCTAAAAATTCTAGAACACGCCTTGTATGGGCTGAATGTTGGAAATACTCTGCTTCATGGACAGAATTAATAATATAATTGAAAAATATGTAAGAAAATCAGAAATTTGTGAGAGATCTTTGCAGTAAAAAGGTAAAAGCCTCTATGAAACCAGTTGATTTGACAGACAAGATGGTCACCATACTGATAATACTGATCTAGTTGAGAAAAAGAACTTCTAGAAAGAATAAGAACTTCTAGAAAGTTCTTTCTTGAGTTGTTGGTTTGGGATTTGCTCTAACTTTACTTATCTTAGATAGCATTTCAAATAGTTGTTTATTCAACCTTGTTTTCTAAAGCAGGGAAGTTGATATCTAATGCATAATAATTTTATTTAAATATGCTTGATAATAAAAATGTTTTCGGTGTGTAGGGATGAGAACTTTACCCTGATTATCTCATCTGCTTAAGAAAAGTCTATCTCATTGTCCTTTAGTGGTATTTGATTGGTTAAATGTGTTTTTGATGGGTCAAATGGGCTTTTTAAAAATTGAATTTTTTAATTAACATCATAAGGATCTCCAAATTATTGCTGGAATTAAGATCCTTAACCATACGAAATAAAAGTCAAGGTTTTTTTGCCTTCTTAGTTAAGCCTCATAGTTTTAAAAATTTTAACTTTATCCAGATTAAAGTTTGGGTTCAAACAGGAGACATTCATCAGGGGGCCACTAGATTAGTGAAAGAGAGGGAGAGAGAACCCAGAAAGGACAACTGAAAAGTGGCTGGACTTCTGTAGTCAGTAAAAAAACAAATGTTAATCATATTAATAAATTTTTAATTAATCAGCTGACAGACTTTGTTATGTAATTTTCATCCACTTTGATGAAATACCACAGTGTTGTTAATAATAAATGCAAGTAAAATTTACTTTGATACTGCAGAGGATAGAGAGCCAAGTTTTGAAGTAAAATGTGGACTTTGTGAAAATCAAATTCAATTTAGGAAGACTTATGCTTGGAAAAAATTATAAAATGCATCCCATTTAAGCTAATTTAACCTGATACTCAAAGGCAGTGCCAAAATAATATGAAAAATCTTATTATCCCTTTACTTCAATATCGCTGTTAGAATGCTCAGAGCATATCCTACCAGGAAGCAGGAAGTACCGGATATCCAACAGAAGGGCTGGCTTCCTTTAGATTGCAGGCCAATGAGGTTTTAATGTTTGTGTATCCGGACATTGGAAGAATGCAGTAATTCCAACCTGTCACCTATTTTGCTTACCACAAAGAAATATTTTAAGTTCAATATTAATACTGTCCTCTTTTTAAATAACAGCAAAAACAGGAGGTGTTTTAGTGGGGAAAATGTTAAAATTTCACATTATATTTCATCATACCTACTAACGTTTTAGTGAAATTCTCATCTCAACTACTTCATATTCATTCCTAGGTGAGAGCCCTTTTCCCTGCTGCCCCTTATTTGTAGTGTCTTTGCAACTTGTCTGTATCCCGTCCATTTTTCAGGAATTTGCTGAGAATTCTCATGTGGACTTGCATGACAATTCCAACCCATATTGCAATTTTCTACCTCTCAATATGCTTAAGAGGTGGGGTACATATGTATTTGTTCTCTTAGCATGAAATAATCATGAGGCTTTATAGTATTATTAAAATGTTTTAAGGGTTGCATCTTCTGTTTTCTGAAAATAAGTGGCTCTAAATATAGGCTAAAATAAATTCTAGAATTGAAACATGTATATTCATAGCAAATTTACAAAGTTTTTTTTTTTTGCTTTAAACTTTTTCCTTTACATCTAGTAAATCATTCATTTGTCACCATTTGACATGTATTTATGAACTTTATATCTTACTTATCAGGCATGATTATAGGCACTGGGAATATAATAGTAAATGAATAGACTTGTTCTATATTCTTGTTTTTATGGAGAGTTAAATAAGTAAACACATAAAAATTATAGCTTATGACAAGGTCTGTGAAAGAAAGGAGATAAGCAGAGTTATAGATGATAAGCAGGTAGGGATTATTTTCTTTTTCTCTGTTTTATAGATAAGAACATGGAACAGAGGCTAGTTAAGCACATGTTGATGGCCGCTGGCCAATTTGGGATTAGCCCAGGGCTGTCTGAAACTGAAACATGTCCCTCTACTATATGCTGCCGCTAAAGAAATGTTAGTGAATATTTATTATAGTGGCAACTGAATTTTGATCTGGGGAATTTGGGCTAGAACACTTTTTAAATTTTCAAGTTATCCTTTAGAAAAATCAGCATCTGTATGATTATCTCATAGAGAGAACAAAAAACAAAAAGCAGAGCCCAGAAACAAGCACATGATGAGAACTTGGTATAGAGCTAGATGCCTTCCCAAAGCAATGGATAAAGGACGATTTAAGTAAATGGCACTGAGACAGTTATTTATCCATATGGAAAAACATATATAATTTGACCTCTACTTGACATTATACACACAAATATATTCCAAAGGAATAAAGATATAAAATTGGAAAAACATAGCTAAAGAGTTTTTAGAGAAAACTATAAAAGGCTTTATGATGTTGGGGCAATATGTGATTCTGAAATCACAAAAAGCATAACTGATAAAGGAAAATGTGATAACTACATCAAAATATTTTCACAAAAACATTCAAGTCACAAACTGGAAGAATATATTTGTAAAACATAAAACTGAACAAAGAGATAGAATCCCAAATTGATAAAGGATTTACACAAACAAATATGAAAAGTGGAAATAACTCTTTGGAATGTGGGCAGAAGATGTGAACAGGCAATTTACGGAAGAAACAAGAATGACCAATTAACACATGCAGAGGTGCTCAGGGAAATGTGAGTTAAAACCACAGTGAGATATATTCTGCCCCATGAGACTGGTAAGAGTCTAAAACTGATGATATCAAGATTGATAAGAACTTGAAGAAACAGAAAATCTCACATATTCTACCCAAGAGAGTGTGAATTCTGCAGTGATTTTGGAGAAACATTTGGTAATTTTTTGTAAAACTGACTAAACTCCAGCAATGACTTAGAGATTCCTCTTTGGGTATAGACCTAGGAGAAACTATTGCATAGGGACTGAAAAAAAAATGTACATGAATGCTTTTTGCAGCCTTGTGTGCATAGGTAAAAATTAGAAACAATGTATTAATAGAGGAGTGGATAAGTCAATTATGAGTGATTTAGATAAATGGATAACCAAATTACATGTATCGACCTGGGTTAATTTCAAAGCAACATTTTTAGGGAAAAAGGCAAGCTACAATGTGATGATACCTATGTAAATAAAAGGATTCTCTCTAGTTATTAGATACACTCATTTGCAGAAAAGTACAAAATAGGAAGATACACCTGAACTTGAGGAAGCACTTCTAGGAATTGGGGAGGGCTGCAAAATGTTTCAAGTATATTTGGAAGACTTAGTTTCTTAAATCTAAAGTAAAGATGATAAAATATTAACTTGTTGAATCTGCTTAGTAGTGTGTTCTACTTTCTGTAGCTGTCTGTACATTTGAAACATTTACTAACAAAAACATTTCATGATTTCATAATACTCCTGGACATTGCGTTTTCTCATATCAGTCAGATGCTAGCTATCATTTATTTTTTATTTCTACAAATTCTACTCATTCTTTCCTTCATGATATACTCTAACAGTGTTCTAAATGAAATTTTCTTTTCACTCATGGAAATGTAAAAAAAAAAAGTCAAGCTGTATATACATTCATATACTTCCACTAGCTTTTATTTAGTAAAGAAATATAGAATGGAATCTTTTTAGAGATAATTTAGGTTATGGTAGACCAGATAAACTATAGTTATAATACTATATCTTGTGTTATCTTATAACTTATTCTTTGTAAGTTATCGTATATTGCTTAAGATACAGTCACAAGGCACCTTTAAACATTGACGAATATGATTATTTTCCCTGGAGAAGTAAGAAGAAGCTTTATGAAAATCTTCCTTCTTTGTCCTCATGGGCATTGCTGCCAAACTAGAGGTTTAGGTTGAGAGGGTAATACCCTGGCTTATATCTCCATAGCTGGTGTTGAGGACAGTGAGAGGAGGACAGTGGAATCAAGTCCCTGGATTTGCTGTGCATCCTCCCCATTACGTTAGCCTGTTCTTCACTGTGTGCACCGTTCTTGAAGTACCTGGTGTCCTGAAGTTTATACCCAAGTATAAACTCCTGAAATGGCTTCAGGGATCCACAGGAGTTGACTTTGCCTCAGCCTTCAGCTTCATCTCCTGCCTTTTCTTATAGTTCCATTTTACACACCAACCTACATTACTCCCCCACACCTGTGTTTGTGTTACTTCCTCTGCTTAGAATGCCTTCTGCTTCTATGGCTCCCTCTTTCTTTGACCAATTCCCATTGTCTTTCAAGATCTGCCCCAGACATTATCTTCTATGTTCATTCTTTAGTCTGCATTGTGGTTGCATTCCAGGTTGTTTTTAGAGTAGCAGCAGCATTTCAAGGAGGTACCAACAATATGCTTTTGTATCAGTCCATGAGACCACAGAGAGCACTTCACTGATGTTCCTGATTTTAGTTTAGTTAGAAAAAGTTGGGGAGGAGACTCAAAATAGATGGATCTTTGCAATCTGGTGTTTTGGAGGCATAAAAATAGAAATTAAGTATTAATAGAGCGATTTCAAAAGATTTATTTCTTTAACCCTTGACTGTGTGGGCTGATAGTCTCATCCTAAATTTCTATTTGGATGTGGAGACTTAGGTAGTGACATCCTCTGAACTGCCTGCTTCCTCCTCCTCCATGCTCTTCTCCCCATGTCCTAATTAGTTCTTCCGCCCTGTAGTGCTGATTGTAGCATTCAAATTCCCTGGCCTTCTTTCATTCATTATTTTAATTTTCAGAGTTCTAAGTGATTCCTTTAATATTCTTATACAGGGATCTATCTCTTTATAAAATTTTATATCTTCTCAATTCTATCTTCTAGCTGTACATTCAGGCACTAATGTGTGCCACAACATATGAACCAGGGACTCTAAGGTGAATTATTTTTCAACCTTATTTTCATGGGCAATTATAGTTTCACATTAAATTGTCTCACTCATAATTTCTTGTTGCTAATATTATCAAATGATTCTGAGAAGAATGGGACATTGAAACCGTGGAACTAAAGACAGATCTAGACATCAGAATGAGAGGTCATTTCTTTGCCACTTCTCTCTAATGTCACAGAGATACTGAGTACAGTTTACCTCTTTTTAAAAGACACTACCAAGCATTTTCACATAAGGCAACATGAATGAACAAATTGATCAGAAAGCTCTACTTTATCTTTTGAGTCATTTCAAGTTCAAAATGTTAAGTGCAAAATGGGAAGTCATAAATACCTTTCAATCAAGTGGCCTAGTTATTGATTTATTGATGACCATTCTTTTAGAACCCATTGAGCTCTATTTATAGCAGATGAGCTAGAGAGATGCTTCTTTGACTCATTCTCATCACACCACAAGGTGCAAGGTGAAGACTGGATTTTCTTGGATAAAATTATAAAGAAACTGACTTGATCCCAAATTATATTTCAAGTAGTGCAATTATAATACATGAGGATATTACTGAATTGTATTTGGGACAATATTAGATTTCACATAATATTGGGCTTTTAACATTATTGGAGAGAAGATTTTTTCCATTTCTAGTGAAGAGGAGGGAAGTAAATGGTATGTTCAGAAGTCACTTGTGTAAAGCTCTAGGTCCTAGAGCTGCCTTATAGCATAACCCATTGCATTTGGAAACGGTGGTCTGGCAGAACAACTGTGCACTGAGAAGAACTGTGTAACATCCGATGTCATCCTTATGTCATCCTTCCAAAAGCCAGTGCCTCTTTTTCTAATGGTACCTGTGCCTTTGACCATATCTACTATTGTTTAGTCAGACTACCTGCATGACCAACACCTTTGCAAATGAGTACTTCAGGAACTTTAATCATTAAACTTGCTTCTTTGGAAGAGTCACTTTAAAGAAATTTATAAAATCTGGAAATATTTCCAACATTGCGCCTCAATTTAGTTGTGTCTTGTCTCTAGCCACTCAGGGGGAAATAGGCCTATTCAATTATCTTCTTCTGCTTCTTGGATAAAGTTATAATCGTGATCTCTGATCTGTAATGTTTCTTTTATTTTCAATCTTTGAATCTAGATGAAATGAAGGATACATGTGGATGTGTTCAGCAAATTCTGTTTAATTAGTAGTACTACTAGTTTTACCAGATCTGTGACTTGACCAGCACATCTGTAATCGGGGTGTTTAGTAAATATTATTCTGATTCTATACTTCAAGTTATTTGCCTATCATTAGGAAATGTTTTATGAAGAATTATTCAAATGTACTTTGGAGGTAATCTCTTATAGATACAACTAGGTTAAATTTGACACTAAGAATGAAATTACGGTTCTAGGCCTACAGATGTGCTTTTTTTAGGGTGCACAGCCAAGTCAGTGCTACAACACTTATACCATCTCCTTAGGATGGGTATGAAAGGACTTCTGATTTACTTTGAATTTACTTTGTGATCCACTTAAATGCCTATAATTGCCTTTCCTTCATTATATACATATAGAGTGACTATGTTGATTGTAGGTAGGAGTAAAAGAAATATATAGTGTGTAAAAGTATCATAGATTAAGTTTTCCAGAATTGATGAGAATTTGGAGCATGGGACTTATGTCTGCCTTGTACCCTGGAGTGGCCGCCTCCTATCTGACTTGGCCTTCACATGTTTACAAAGATGCATCATGACCTCCGTCTGCCTTTATTTTAGTTGTCACTGAGAAAATGCTAGTCTCATAGCCCTCCCTTGACTACTGAATTAAAAGAAAATGTATTTAAGCTAAGCATAAGTGACTGTCTTACTATTACCATCAAACAGTTTAGTATTAATTTTGGCATTTAAAAAAATCCAACCATGTTTTTGTGTGTTGGGAACAGAAGGTGGTTAATGAAGTATTCTTATTTACTTTTCTGGTAAATAATCTCTCCACAACTATCACATCAATGTCAAAATATGGCCACAACATTAAGACTGATGTCATTTTTAAGTGGCCATTTTCATGGATTTACAGGAGCTTGTCCCTACTTAAAAGGTAAGGTTCAAGGAAGAGGACTGTTATTCATGGCTGTGCTGTGCTCACCCTATGCCCCCATATGTTAATGAGAAGAACATGGTGGAAAGCGGATTGACATGAGTTTGTTTCACCATGTACAGAAGGGAAATCAGTAATTGAATCTGGGAGTCAAAGCCACCCACAGGTTAAATGATCGTGTTATATAGGCTACCTAATTTCTGGTTGGATGAAGTAATATCTGCTATCGAGAGAGAGGAAGAAAGCAAGACACCTTCCTGGTGGGATGCTAACTTGATTCAAGCACCTGTGTTAATATAAACCAACGGAGTAGTTGCAAGACCTTAGCATATAGCATATTCATATGTGGTTCACACAAGGAAAGACTCACTGGGGAGTTGATGGATCAAATCCAGTGATGAACTGGGAGTCACAGGAGGAAGAAGCCAAAGAAGAGAGAAGAAAAATGTGAGACCAGAGTTCAGGACTAGCAAAGTCAGGTGGGTGCAGGAGTTTTCACACTTGGTTATACATGAAAATCATCCAGAGAAAATGTTAAAAGTACAGATGCCAAGACCTGCTCTCTGATACACTATACCTGAACCTCTGGGATGAAATGGGCTCCAAATGTCAGTGTTTTTTAAAAATCTCCATAGGTCATTTTAAGATGCAGAAAACGTTTTTATAAACAGGGTTGGAGCCTCCAGAACTCTTCAGGTTTGTTTCAAAATGGGTTTTAAAGCATTTCTTTGAAGAAGCAAGCAGTGCTTTTCATGAACATATTTACAGTCATCCAGATAATAAAATTTGGCTTCAAGGGTTGCTAGGAATAGTGTTGGTTGTACACTATGGGGAACAAACTACAGATATAAAGGAAGTATGGGAATCAAAATGAACTGCCTTGCCTAGCATCAGTTACTAAGTCCCACACTGCTTCCAAGGTTTGAGAATAAACTGAGTTAAACTTAAGGTCCAAAAATTAGTTTAGAATATGTGTTCTGAA
>NW_017731506.1:1768074-1768879 GCF_001890085.2 Hipposideros armiger
TCTGCAAAGAATGCCCTATGGTAGGTAATGAAGTGTGACACAGATATTCTTTGCTACTCTGATTCATCTCACTCCACAGATCAAAGAAGCAGTGTTAGGGTTTTATCAAACTCTCAGTATGCACATTCCATTTATATATTCAGGAACCAGGAGAATGACCATTGAATGAGTCTGTGGATCCTTGGGGCACCCTACATGTTGAACCTAGGCCGGGACTTGATCGCTTGTTATCCACATGCCCATACTCTAAGAGGGGAATCAGGATAACGTTTTTGACCCCTGGTATCAGCATCAGTTTAGATTCGACCATCATCAAAATATCTATGTATTCCTTTTTCTTGAATATACAGTTACTGAGCTAAATAGGTCCATATCCCATTGGGAAAGAACAAGGATCATCGCTACTTTTAAAACATGTTGTGACATTGCATCTTCCTTCCCTAGGGGCCTACTGTCTTTTAATCTTTGAATTCTAGATGTGAAAATTGGCTGAGGTGTGGAAGCCGAGCAAGTAAGCATAACTCTTAATGGAGGTGATTTAACATTCTTCTTTGTTACTCATCTCTTTTGGCTCTAGACACACAATATCTGTTAGCTGTGAATCTCTGAGAGCTAGGGCCCCTGGCTATCATTTCAACCTTATTGCCATTGTGGTAATTACATCTATTTCACCTCTAATGCTTAAAGTCTGCCACCAGGAATCTTTCATATCTGTTGTTACTAGTAAGCCTGTTCCATAAAAGCATCTTCTATCACCAGTTCTAGCTTTCAGAAGACAGCCATTATGAACTTCTCAACAGTATGG
>NW_017731506.1:1775780-1779789 GCF_001890085.2 Hipposideros armiger
AATTTTAGTTCTTTTAAATGGATGCCAATGTATGTACATAATTAGACTAACCACAAAGCATACTTTAAAAGGAAACTAGCACATAGATCTTTTATGATGCGTAAGTGTATAATTTGGATTACCTGGAAAGCAGTTAAAACAAGTGTTTCAAGAGTCAGAACAGGAGTTTGCTCTTTTGGTTTTCTCTAGTGCTTTTGAACAAAAAAGTCATATTCATTCATATCCATGTCATTGGAAGAGTAAGTCAGGGAGTGTCTCTGCCACATTCTTTGTCTCCAAGTGTCAGGTGCTGAGGAATCTCCTCTCTGTTGTACAGCCACATGGCTGGACTGCCACCTTTGCATTTGGATCACCTCCTGCAGTCCTCTGTCATTAGTTCACACTTTCTAGTTCCCACTGAACAGAATAGCCTCCCACATGTGGTCGGCTCTCTCCTTTGCATTACCGCTCTCTCTGAGTACCAGGACTTCTCAGCTTACCTGCCTGTATCAGAATTGATACACCCCTGAGCGGGATGGGAACAGTGTTCTCTGGGGCATATTAGAGCTGTTTCAACTGGGCAAGTAGCGAAAAATAAGTATTTCTTAAAACGTAGTAAAAAGATGGGCTTTCGTGTCTGTTTGGAAATTTATGTCAGAGGAAAAGTATTTATTATAGGGGTAACCAGGTCTGCAGATGGGCTATTAGTGAAGCAAACAGTGAATGGGTCTAGATTTGCTTGTCCAGTATCACTCAGAATATGAGGAAAACAAAGCTAGCTTTAAATGGAGGTTCCAATCTCTGGATGAAACCTTCCTTGTTATTGAAAGAGGCATTTCCAGAATGCCAGCTTGTCGAAAACAGCCTTGTAGGGAGGAGGTGGACCAAGGTTGTAAGTATTTTTCAGCCTTCACATCTGTAATCTGGACAGGGTCTGTCTCTGACTCAGGAGGGGAAGGCAATGGAATCAAGCCTGCCAAGACAATAAAAGCTTTTTCAAGGCCTTGATCTGTTAGATAAACAATTTTCCTTCTGCTCCCCATCCCATAAATCCTCTGCTGACTCTGACTTATTTTTGTGTGTATCTCAGAATATAAAATCTTTTATTAACCACAACGTAATGGGAGCTATTCATCTAATTGATCACCACGCCACAATACAGATTTTTAAAGTAATGGAAGGAACAAAGAGCTAAGAAAGATTAGCAGAGCAATTGCATTTGTTGAAATCAGTCAGTGAACAAGATATTTGCTTTTTAAAGCAATATACACTTTTAGATTAGAAAAAAAATGCTGGTAGCAGGGTTGCTATTAAAGGTTTTCTTCAGGGTAACTCATTTTCCCCCTCACTTTTGTAGTCTAGGGTGTACCATATTTTTGTCCTCTTAGGACTTCTCAGCATACTTATCTTTAACATAGAGTGCATGTGAAGGAGGGAGGGAAGCAGAGAGAGAGAGAGAGAGAGAGAGAGAGAGAGAGAGAGAGAGAGAGAGAGAGNTTTTTTATTTCCTTTTAGGGAACTGTCCTTGTATCATATCTTTCTTTTTTCTTGTTCTATGAATTCCAGAAGAAATTCTGTGATCTTAAATCCCCCATAGCATGACATCATATTTTCCAAAAAAATCCTCTCTTTGCATTTTAAGAAAATTATTTTCTCTTCAATACATAAAGCCTAGCTCCAGCAAAATCAGAAATACTTGTTTCAACCTGATGCCTCAGACTGGCCTAAAACTTCTATTTTGAAACTTTGAGCTAAGCGGTAACTCTCCTGAACTTCACTGACTACTGCTGCCCCTTGAAACAACGAATGCCACTGATTCAAAAGGTAGTATTGCCAAGGGGACAACTGCGATGAGCGAAATGTTGGTTTGCTGGCTTAGCAATGTCCTCCCTGTCAAACAAGTTATTGTAATTTTATGAACATTTATGATTCTACCGCACAGTAACATTTTTCTAATTCTGCCCATGCTGTTTAGATTTTCTTTCTTCTGCTCTTCAGGCAGCACCAGTCATCTTCTCTCTGCTCTCTTTGTTTTGCTGTTTGCCTCCAATATACCCCTCCTAAGTCAACCCACTCGAACTTAGTTTTTTGGTTTTTTTGGTTTTGTTTTCTTCCTGATTTACTTAGGGCTGGGAAACCAGATACACAAGCATGTTGGAATTGCATGTTTAAAGAGCTTCTATAAGTAGACAGATTCTACTCTCAACAAAATATTACCAATTATTAATTAAGTCTTCTCTATCTTTCACAAATTAAAGAAATTTAAACATGGAAAATTCTGGAACTTTTCAGGTCAACCTCCATTCAGAGACCCAGCTCACTCTAGGTCCTACAGATTTGCCTAGCCTTTGAGACAGAAAAAATGACCTGGTTTAATTGCTGGGGGAGAGGCAGAGTTGGGGTAAAGAAAAAGAATATACAAAGCCCCATGCACATGAATGGGCAAACCAATGTGACAATGAAATTAGCAGGTCATGTGTGAAGCTGACTGTAGATGTGGGATCTATGGCTTTCCGTTAACCAGACCACACGAAGACATCTGGTGCTTTGCGTGTGTGACATCATCACTTGTTTTCTCTCTGGAGGTCTGCTCTATTTTCTCAATTTGTTTTCTTTAGAAAAATATTTTTATATTATTCAATGGAAAACACCCCATCCAAGGTTATATTATGAGCTGCCTGTTCTTTCCCTGTTTATATAAGTGAAATTGTTGACATTATGTTGAATTGATTCCACTGAGGCTTCATTCTTGATGCATATATAGGTTCTGAGAAAACCAGGGTAAGTTTAGATAATTCTGTGATGATAAGAGTTGTGGTGGTGGGTGCTGGGCTGGTGGAACGGGGGCTAGTTTGAAGGCGTACGGGGAGGCCGATGGTCTCTTACTGCTCTGGATTAGAGCTCACAAGACTACTTTACTGGTAGCAGGAATCTTCCACGGGTATTCCTGAATGACAGACACGTGCTTCTGCTTTAAACTGTCTAATAATGAGTTGCCCCAACTTGCTAATTTCACTGTTGGATGGTTGGCCATGGTTGTCAGAAAACATTTTTCGATAGTGAGCCAGAGTCAGCTCCTTTACCTTTCTCTGTCTCTTATTTCTCATCTTTGTTTTCACTTCTGGGCTGGCACAGCTGTGGATCAGCTTATTATCCTCTGTCTTTCAACTACTTCATAATGTCTCCAATGTCCTTGTTAACATATATGAAAAATGCAGTGAGTCTGGCTGAGTTCATTCTTTTTGAGCTCCTGCGAGTGTTTTGCTTTTTTTTTTTTTGCAATCGTGTGCTATACTGCAAAGGCTCAAGGCAGGGTATCCAGAGCAGATTTTGTGCCAATAATGACTGCTCAGAAAGACCCGCACACCCTTTGTCATTAGCTTTTGACTTGACACCCCCTTCTCATCTTAATCTTTTTTGCAGATATGGGGTCCAGGCCCCAGAAAGAAGGTGGCATGGGCTGCAAGCTTCCTCTTTCATTATTTATACTTAGTTCCCCATAGTGCTGGAAGCTCCTCAGGAAGAAGAGAATATTGATGTTCCTAGAAAGTTTTTCATGGCTCAGCTCAGGATCTTGCAAAACAAAATCCGGGGGCTAAATACATTTTAATGGAAAAGCTTAGCATTCGACTATGAGAGATGGTTGAGACCGATAGTCTGGGATGTTGACTATAATATATGCACATTAACTAAGGTATTTATTTTGGTTATATTTTAGAATGAAGGACTCCTTCATGGTTATTCATTTGAAGAAGTATACAGGAAATACTTTATTTTCAGAGGAGGATTCATGCCGTGATAGAGTACCTGCCTATTAGATTACTGAGAGGAAGTACAGATTAGTGGAATTCTGTCATTTCATAACTTCTGTTTGCTTTCATAGGTCAGAAAGATCATTTACGGGAGTCCTGCAAACTACCCCCAGGCGTGTTGGGATCCAAAGGCATTAAACGTAAGTAGAAAGTATGACATTAGTTTTGTGGCACACGTTTGACAGGATGTTGATTATTATGTCACAGATTTGAACCTG
>NW_017731506.1:1781637-1823272 GCF_001890085.2 Hipposideros armiger
GAGAGAGCACAAAAATAAAGAAATACAGTACTTGGCATATGTCAATGTGAAACTTTCTCCTTTGGGATTCTCCCTGTCTTTGCATAGACATCATTTATTCTAGCTCTTTTATAATTATAAGAAGGCAAGTACATAAAGTCTGTTTGCATAAGGATTGTCTTGTACCAGTTTTAGTTTGATGCTCACTTCCCATCTCCCTTTCCATCTCATCCCCCAAAAATCAAGCAATAAAATTGAACTTGTTTAGACTGCGAATCATTTACACTGATATTGCTGCAGGAAATGAATACTGAAAATGAAGAATGTTCAGCTTAATCAGGATCAAGTTGCTGCCTCAAATGAGTAAAGAGCAAAAGACTTAGGTAACTTCATTTTATATTTTGAATATCTTTAGTGAATATTTCAAAAGTAAATAGAGTGTACAGGGCTTGTTTGATTTTTAATACACAAGGGATCCTGGGCTTTTCGAAGCTCGCTGTATATTTAAGTACTATCGGCATTCTTAAGACCAACAGAATAACACTGTCTTAAGATCCCTGAAACCCTAGTTACCTTTCCATTTGTGAGTCATTTAGCCACATATAGAAGGAGTAAAAAGCCCAGCTATAAACTGTCTACCCAAGTAGGGCGTATACATACTGGGTTCATAATTAAACCAAATAAATCTTCATTTCCCTTCCTTCTAATGATGTGACACATTTATGTTTCTAGTTAAGGTGCATGATTTCTATTTTCTTTAAAATTAGAATGCATCAAGGGAAGGAAAATGAAAATTCCTACTTTATCAAAATACTAATGTGAGACTAGGACTCGGTTTCATAAGAAAGTGTTAAGGGAAAGAGGGAGTGCCTAGCTAAAATTTGAGTCTATAATCATAGTATTTAAGTACAACTTGACAAATGCCATGGAAATACAAGGAAGATATCTGGTAAAAACTTTTGTTAGAAAAGTCTGGCCTAGCTCTGCAGTTAAACATTTTTTTCTGTCTTTTCAGTGTCAAGCTCTTTAGGAATATATTGCTTAAGTTTAATTTCCTACACAGCTCAACTGTGATCTCTGTAACCTATTATTACATTGTCCTCTAACTTCTAATTGCCCCTTTTCTTCATGTTGTGTGTTATATTAAGCACCTTTGTTAACTAAGTACCTATTATGTGTTAGGCATTTCTTTAGGCTTCCAGGTCCTAGGTCTTGCCTATAGGCAGCAGATTTCATAAAAAAGATGGGCTTTGTGCTGAAGCTAGAGTCATCACAGGCATTTTCTTCATGAATTCTGTAGCCAATCATCTTGTTCTCTCCTGTAAGCTTAAGAGTTCACACCAGTAGGTAGGTGCTCATCCAGAATTAACTTGATGACTAGTGTTTACTGCAAACAAGAAAGTAATTTAGATTGTTATGCATTTTGCAATAATGAAGGGTAAATACAAAATTAATTTAGCATGATACATGTGTTTCATTATTTATTTTAAGATTACATTTGGTTCTATTCTCCCTATCCTTTCATTCCTTTATTTGTTATTAATTAATATTTATTAACCTTACTATGTGTTTGGCACTGTCTTTGATACAGTAGGACAACCCCTAAACACAGACACACACACACACACACACACACACACACACACACACACACAGAGGTATTTTGAGTCCACTTGGATAAAGAGTTATACACATATAAACTGTTAAATAATAAAGCAGTGATATAATAAAATTAAAAGGCATATAAATAAGAATTGCCTGTATAGGCAGTACATGATTAGAGTTTATAATAAGGGGGTCACTGAAGTTGAATGGGCAGGAAAAGTTTTGTGGAAGTTCCGAAGCTTGAGGTTGCTCTTAAAGGGTAGGTGGGATTTGGAGACTAATAACAATACCATCAGTGTGTATCATTCTTCAGCATGTATAGTTGTTTTATAGTCAGTGTCTGCTTTAATCTCCTCCTGTGTGCTGAGAGTAAAGCATCTCCATTTTATGTATTAGAAAANCTCATTTTAATTTGCATTTTCCTGATGACGTATGATATGGAACATCTTTTGCATTTATGCAAATATGCATATTTGCCATCTGTATATCTTCTTTGGTGAGGTATCTTTTATGGTCTTTGGCCCATTTTTTAATCAGTTTGTTTGTTTTCTTACGGTTGAGCTTTAAGAGTTCTTTGTGTATTTTGTATAATAGCTCCTAATTAGATGTGTCTTTTACAAATATTTTCCCCCAGTCTGTGGCTTGGCTTCTCATTCTCTTGACATTGCTTTTCACAAAACAGAAGTTTTAATTTTAAAGAGCTTCTGCTAATCAATTATTTCACTCATGGATCGTGCCTTTGGTGTTATATCTAAAAAGTCATCACTATACCCACCCAGGTCCATCTAGGTTTTCTTCTATGTTACTTCTAGGAGTTTTATAGTTTTGTATTTTATATTTAGGGCTGTGATCTGTTGTGAGCTTTTTTTGTTAAGGGTGTAAGGTCCATGTCTAGATTTATTTTTTGCATGTGGTTGTCCAGCTGTTCTTATACCATTTGTTAAAAAAAACAAACAAACAACCTCTTTGCTCCATTGTATTGCCTTTGCTCCTTTGTGGAAGGAAGATCAGTGGGCTGTATTTATGCGTCTATTTCTGGCCCCATTTGGTTGCATTGATCTACTTGTCTGTTCCTTTGCCAATACCACGCTGTCTTGATTATTGTAGCTTTATAGCAAGTCTTGAAGTCGGGTAGTGTCAGTCCCCAACTTTGTACTTCTCCTAGACTGTGTTGGCTATTCTGAGTTTTTGCTTCCCCATATAAACTTGAAAATTAATTTTTGATATGTGCAAAATAACTTGCTGGGATTTTGACTGGGAGTGCATTGAATCTGTAGATCAAGTTAGAAAGTACTGACATCTTGACAATTTTGAGTCTTCCTACTAATGAACATAGAATATCGCTCCATTTATTTAGTTCTTCTTTGATTTTGGTTGTCAGGGTTTGCAGTTTTCCTCATATAGATCTTGTACATATTTTGTTAGATTTATATATAAATATTTCGTTTTTTGACTTGCCAAAATAATGCTATTTGGTTTTTAATTTCAAATTCCACATGGCCATTACTGGTATATAACAAAGAAATTGACCTTGGTATATTAACCCCATATCTTGCAATCTTGCTGTAATCACTTATTAGTTCTAGAACAGCTTTTGTCAGTTCTTTCAGATTTTCTACATAGACAGCCATGTCCTTTTAAAACAAAGACAGTTTTATTTCTTCCTAATCTGTATCCATCTTATTGTTTTATTGCATCAGCTAGAATCCCATTGACTTTACAAGCCTGCAAGAACCATTCAAGCTGCATATTGGATCCAAATTCAGGGGTCTTTTCTAGGAAGCTAAATCCTGAGTCAAAGGAAGTTATCACCACATCAGCAAACTTTCCCTTACCTGGCTCTATGTTCTAAATATCCCTCTTCCCTCTCAACATTCACTCCAATGCCTACTTTTCTAGTTTATGCTAATAGAATGTACATCCTGAAGGTCATTCAATGTGTAATACCTTTTCTCCTTTACAGATTAACTTTCCCCAGTTGGGTTATTCTTGCCCTTAGTCCTTGTTTTGGTGTCCATGGTGGAAGATGGGAGAAGATTTTGATGAGAGTAGCATTTTCCTGCAAAATTTCTGTCTTAGTTGAGGCATCTGCATAGTCTTTAAGCATGGAAGTGGAGGGAGTTTGTTCTATCCTCTCACAGGTCCAGAAGGCTCCAGTGAATCAGTGAGTGCTAAGGAGTCGTGTGTACCTACCAGCTATTCTTATCCCAAGTCTCAGGCTCCCACTGTTTCTCGACGGAGCACTTGACTTTGGAGTAGAAAACTTGCCAGCTTGTAAATTAATTCTTCTCTGAAGTCCTGCTACTTTGCAATTAAGTCCTGTGCCTGTCAGTTCGGTTTCCCCTTTGGCTATAAGGGTTGTTCCTTTTTCTTTCTAATGATGCCTTGGAGACTCTCTGACTTTCACATTTTGCTGTAGTTGGTAATTAGTTAACTTTAGCCTGTCATTTTCTCTCTACAATGCATCACCACCACTTAGCCACAGACAACTAATTTTAAAGTCCTTCTAAGTACTATTTCCCTTATACCTCTCAAATGCCAAGGATATTGCAAAAGCCAGTACATCCCCTTTTACCTGCACCCTTTCTCAGTTCACAACAGTTTCCTTCACAATAGCAGTATAACTGTAGCATGCCAGGCTTATTGCTACTCCACATACCATTGTGATATGATCCTCATTGATATCTGGCCTGTATGTGATCCAACTTTAGAGTCCTATTCGTAGAGTCTACTTTGTAAGACTGCTTCATGGACCAACTCTTTTAGGTTAGGATTCCTAGAAGCAGATCATGATCCAAGGATTGGGTTGCAAGTGATTTATTNTTTCTCTTAATGAGATAGAAAGTCCTGCCTTTATCATTAGGTGGGAGAAACTACTTTAAACATTCTAAATTTTAGTAGGAATTTGTGTGGGTGAAAATTTAAACCCTAAGATGTAGATGTGCAAAACCCTAAATATTAATGAATTTTATATAACTGAACTTGCCTTTGTATTGAAGACTTAAACTTCCAAGAATAACTACTTTCTTGCATTCCAGTATATTCAGGCTGATACAAATTTTCTACTCACATTGATATGTTATTATACTAGGCACCGTGTAGTTCAAAACATAGTCACTTTGGGGGAAATTCTCAGCTGTCAAGGTTTGTTCTTGTCTCCTCTACTTTTCTCTAGGGGTGTGTTTAATAAGAGAAGCTTCTAGAGTACTGTGGGCAGTTGGTGAGGGACTTCTCCTCTCTAAATTATGTTCCATCCATTACTAGTCTCTGCCAGTTTGGCAGATTCCTACCTCTTCTGGTTTGGAAAGATTTTTGTATATGCTGAGGTGTGGCTGGTCCCACCTCATTATTTGGGACACTGTGCTATTATGTAGCACCTGTTGTGATGCACAGGCAAGACTATGATTTTAGAGTGGAAATTCTAGGATTAAAATATACAATATCTGATACAAAGCTGGTCGTTGGAACACAAAGAGATGCTGAGAATCAAACTCTAGTTCTGTTATATATTACTGACCTTAAATCTTTATAATGATAGGCACCAATTATTCCTGTCAAGATGGTAACCCCTTCCTTTGCCTACTTGCCTACTGACGTGAGGAGTCCAAGAGAGCCAATGGCAACAAAAACTTTACATTTAGTAGGGCTCTTATTGTGTGACTTACTGGGATCATTCCCCTCTGGGAACTAAGACCTTTAGACCCACAGAGCATAAAGATGCAGACAATAGGAAGCATCGATTCTCCAGGTATATCAGTGGGAGTAACAGTAAGCAGGAAGGCCCTATTTCCACCCCTTTGTGCTGGGACCCCATGTATTATACTGGTTGGGGACCCAGCACCATATAATGGCTGTTACTTTGGGGTTTGTATTGTATCCTGAGGGATAATCTTGTACCTTCAGAGGAGGTCAACTCTAAGATAATATCTTAGCTGTGCCTTTAAAAGGTTATTTTAACACACTGTCAGGCCAGCAGTTTCGGATTGTGTGGTCTGTGGTAAGACCAGTGGATCCTCTGGTTATATGCCCATTGCTATACAGTCTTCACAACAAAATAGGTCTTTTGGTCCAATGGGGTATTTTTCAGGATCTATGTCAGTAAGTAAGACATTTTGTGAGCCCTCAGATATGGTGCATGCGAAGGCACTGTAGTCAGAGAAGGGTGACCCCTTTNTGTATTGTCTACGGCTGCTTTGGCACGAAAACAGCAGTTGAGTAGTTGAGACGGGGATCATATGGCTGCAAATCCTAAACTATTTACCATCTAGCTCTTTACGAACAATATTTACCATTTAGCTCATTACAGAAAATGTTTGCCAATCCCTGTTCTAGATATAAAACGAAGAAAAACAAATATTAGATAAAACGTGTTAAAATGTTCAGAATTATTTTCTATAATACTGCTGTAAGGAAAGTCTGTAAATGAAAGACCAGCGCTTCATGGGTGGTAGGATCAACAACAGCAAATATGTATATATCGTATGTGTGTGAATGTGCATATATATATATATATATATATACATATTCACACACATGTAGTTATGTGTACATATAATACATACACACTAATGTAGTTATGTATGCATGTATATATACAATTCTCTAGCAATGCCTCTGAAAATAGGAGGATGGTGAAGGGTTTCAAATGTACCCTATAGGAAAGGCATTCCTGTACTAAGGGGCCCTGCTGTTTCCTTCCACATCAAAAAGATGTGTTGTATCATCTGTCCACATCGGATCACTGAAATTTTCACGTATTCTTGGCCCCCTCCTTATGAAGATGCTACTTTATTCAAATTCATAAATCACATGAGGAATATCCAGTCAGGAGAAAGGCTGGCATTGTGGACTCATTCAATTAAACATTCTAGAGGGCATGATTGCTTTAGGTCTGAAAATGGAATGACATCTCAGTAGAAATTAAAAACATAAAGGAATGTGTTCAGGTAATTGCTTATTAAATTTTCAAACCCCGATGACAATAACAAGTTTAAATTGATTGCTCAATATGTTTAAACTAAATGATGCTGAATGTACAAGCAACCTGCACCAGTGAGGCCTGATAGTAAACCTTATTGAATAGCTAAGTATAGAGGCACCTTTTTGCCTCAGGGGGCTTAGAGAGAATTCAATAAGGCTGGCTGAGATAGTTTAAATTAAATCGGTTAGCAGCAAGTACAACTGTTTCTAGTTTGTAGTGACCCTTAGATCAGAAGGCTTCAACTCTGCTGTGGGTCTTAGCAATAGAAGGACAAAGGCACTCATACTCTTGCCCCTGGAGTGCACTTTCAATGTCATGTATTGCTTTGCCCCAGAAACTTCTCCTGGTTCTCTCTTTTTCCCTTTATCACTCACTCATACATTGGAAATCTATAGCAGTTTAATTATGCAATGAATTTCTCTGGTCTTCTGAAATGTCTAATCAGCATACATTTTTCCTTTAGAAATGGCCTTGTATGTCATTATTAGGAAGAGTTCCATAAATATTCTGATTAGCCTATATTTAGGGAATGCCTATCTCAACATTAATTCCAGTTAACTAGAACTTTTAAAATTAAGACTCTTCAGCAATCATATTTTTATTAAATGGATTCTACATACTCTCTAATATGTAATTTACAAAAATAAATATTTACTATCTGGGTTTTTATCTTTACTCTTTGAGAAATTCGATGAAAGAAATAAATTTTAAATAAGTCCTTACACTATTTTTAGCTATAGCTATAGTACCATACACTATTTAGTGATGTACAGTAGTGAACTCGAGACCATTGACCACATATGTAAACACGTTACATTATATTAACTATAAACTATAAGCTAAACTATGCAAATAGAACAATATGTTCAATATAAGTTGAAATGAGAGCAGGTCATCTCCGTCCATGTAAGTGAGAAAATTCAGTTACCCAAAGCACCTACTCTCCTTGGTGAAACTGGGGCTGTGTACCCTGCAATTTCTCTTTTTTACAGCTAGAGAGACTGGAAATTGAACTGTGATACATAGAGAAGGCTGCTCTGGGTATAGACTCTGTGATGAGAAAGTTTATTGTAAACACTTGAATGCTCTAAAAAACTGAAGAGTAGAAACACATCAAAGGGAAAAAGAACGAGGGTAAGAGTGTACTGGAAAATTGTTGTTTGGATGAAGGGAAAATAGAAAAGTAATAGATGCTCTAAACAGAAGAATTGTGATACATACAAAACGTCTAAAAAGAGTTTGAATCAAAACTGGCCTTGCTGGCACCTCTTTTTATGACCTGGCACCTGTGTGACCACATTTGAACTGAAAATTCTTAAGGACCAAATTCCCCTGGATGAAAAGCTTCCCTGCTTTACCACTGTTCTTGCAGCCATTTTTTGTCCCTTTTAAATATAATTGGTGAGTTTTTCTGATTTTTGCCTGCACATGTGAGACACTAGCATGATTCTCCATGGTTATCCATTATACACTCTTATGAGTTAGATAGGCTAGTGGTACTGCAGCAACAAACAACTCCCCAAAAATCTAAGTGATAACATCACATAAGTTTGTTTTCTTTCAGGCCTAGCATAGGTCCGCTGGGTATTCTGATGCATGTGGTCCTCACTCTAGGACCCAGGCTCTTAGAATAGCATCTATCTGGACCTTCTTGGAAAGCTACAGTAAAAGGAAAGAGAGTCAGTGGTGAATTGCACTCTGCCTTTTAAAGTATCTAACTGAACAAAAGGTCACTTCTGTTCTCATTTCATTGGCCATAACTAGTCACATGGTCATGCTAAATATAAAGGCGTTGTGAGGTACAATGGTCCTGTGTGCTAAAGAAAACTAGAAATATTTGATGGAGAGAGAATAGACTGCAATTAACTACCCCTTTTATTACATATAAGACACTAGGAGGGAGGAATCTAACAGGCTTATGACTTGTATGAGGTGATGGAAATTATATGCAAATGAAAGTTGGCCAAATTAATGAACGAGGAACATCTCCAAGAAGTCCTGAGGAGGTGTTACAATGATGTGATTAGGGTTTGAACATTGGCTCCCCACTTAATAGCCTATAAGAATGAACAAGTAACTTAATCATAATACATATACAGTGAAGTGGCTGATAATGGTTTCCTTATAGGTATTTTGTGAGACGCATATGAGATAATGTGTATAATATGCTTAGATAACAGTATTGGGCATGAACTGGAGCCAGGCTCTTGGCTTATATATTTGTTCTGAAGATCTGGTGTGACAAGAGAGGCTTTTAAGAATAAGATGAGTTGAGACTGTCCTTGAAGGCATGGCTGAATTTATTTAGCAAAAAAAGAATTGAGGAGAAAGTGAGCAAAGAGTTCGAATCAGGATGTGACTAGAGTGTTTAAGTAGAATAATTAGACCTGTTTGGTTGAATCAGGAAGTTTGTAGATAGAGTGTCTTTTGAGGCAAGTAAGGACCCCATGAAAGAGTTTCAACACAGGATTTCAAAAACAGAGCATAGGAAAGGTGATTGGAGAGAAACATGTAGGATAGATTGGTGATGCAACAATACAGGGAGTGAGCTATTTGTGTAACAACAGGAAATGAAGGTAGAAAGGTGAATGGAAGATCTATAAATTGATTTACCTAATTAAAAAAAAACACATGCATTCTAATTCCCCATGGTTAACTGACTTATAAGGTAATGAGAAGGACAGATAAAGAGAGAAACAACTGCGAGGACCAAAAAGCCAAGTATTTTATGTTTCAGAACCTAAGTACAACAAATCATGTTAATTTCCTGTCCTTAGGTGACACATCACAGCTCTAAATACAACCCAGATACAGTTTTCCTTGTGTATTGATGCTATACAGAAAGTCAAAATGAGCCTATGAAATTATATATGTTGACATGTCAGTTTCTGGGAGAAAATGCCAAATAAGAGACTGTCAGATATAAAAAAAAACTATGAAAGAAATAAACACAAGTGCATCCAAGTAAACCAATCAGCTTGAAGTTACAAAAACAACATGAATTCGGTTGTTATGGCAGAAATCACCCATGGCTGTGAACACACACACCAATGACTAAATTCACTGGCAGGCGGTGTGAACTATAGCCTGCTGCCAGCTGCTGTATTTAAAGCTGCTTTGGATTAGAATGCAGATGTACAACATTTAGATTTTATAGTTTAAACATGGATTCATGCATCATTTTAAAGGCAGTCCAACCTGTAAAGTTACAGAACTGCTATAGACCAAATTACAGGTTAATCTGAGCTTTAAGATGTACTAGCAACAGCCTTGCTGGAGAGGGATTGGAGACAAAACCTTCTCACGGCTTTGCTTCTAGAGAGGCTCTGACAGATTAACCTCATGAGTGTTTGGACAAAAGTGATATTAGAAAATGATTTTTTCCTCACATATCAAAAGGAAGGCTAATGTTCGGAGGTGAGGGTTACAATGGGCACACCATTTAAGAGAACTAAATGGATATCCTCAGTGCGAGAAACAGAATTATATCTTTCTGATTTATTTTCCTCTGATAAGAAACAACTGGAAGATCTCTATTCAGCCTTGTGACTTCATAGCTGACCTACCTAGGGAACAGTTAAGGCTTTTTATTAGTTGATATTAGCATACTTTTCTTTGGGAAAGAGGGGGAGAGAGAGACAGAGAAAGAGCTTACTGTGGAAATGAAATGATTCAACATTTTTACACAGGGTCAGAGTACATGTATCTGAATATTCATAAGGAATATGATTTAAAGAGTATCTAAGATTTTCAGAAGCCCCCAGCTATTCAGCTGTAGAATAGTTGGCGGTTCTTTAGGATTTCCTTCTTTTCTGAAAGCCTCTTCTCTTTAGAATTCCAGACCTTTTTTGCTCATAAATTCAATCCTGTCTTCTTTAACAGCAGGAGTTGCTTTGCTTTCTCCTTTTCTTACTTTGATGCACTGTCCTGAAAAAAATAAAATGAAATAAAACTGGCGATGTTCTCCCATCCTGTAGACCTCTGTGCCATTACGATTTTCTCTTCTACAAATGGAGTCAGTTCACTTTCACTGACCTAACTACCCAAATTTCTCTCTCCCACTGGTACTTATGTGAGAATTTCAGTCATCTTCCCCAACGATTTCCTGCTGTCTCCGGGGGCACACATTTCCTCTTCCATCCTTCTGCTTTAGGACCTAGTTCCTACGTACTTCCATTTTAATGCACTGAGTCACTGTGATATTTGGAAGCCTACACACATCTTATTCAGTTCATTCTATCCTTGGGAAGGCATCCACGGCAACATGCATTTGCCACATGGGTATGCTGTCCTGTACGCCACCCAACTATTTATTTTTAAATGCTTAATACCTTTTAAATGGTATGATACCACCTAATCAAGCAGAGACACACACAATACATGAACATATACAGGAGAGTGAATGAATACTATGCTGAAATGATTTAATATGTAGTTCTGGGCAGGAATGTGAAGGAGGCCCTTATTACTTTGCTGAAATTGACAGCCTGTGGGTTCTTAGATGAGCTTTGGCCAGGAATGATGTTGCTATTGTTTAGCTCTCTGAATTGGAATTCTAAGCCTTGGGGCTGGGCATGTTTTCTTTAGTTCTACGGGGTGTGGGAGGCCTTGCACATGACCCTTCCCAGCTGGCTTGCTTCACACATTTATGTTGTCTGCCTGGCCTCTACGGGCATTTTGGTTTGACTCTTGCTCTATACATCTCTGCACTGTTTGGACTTTCCATATTAAGACTGCAGTTAAGAAAGCACATGACAAAAAATAGACCAAAAATATGAACATAGGAATGCTTATGTGTTTCCTCCATCATTCATAGGAAACAATCACCATAGGGAAGGCCAGAGGGAAATTTTCCAAGAGGCTGCACGAAGGGACCACGTGGCTGAAATGACTTGGTTCTACCTTTGCAAGCTCAGAGTCCTATATTTTCTAGCAAACTGAGAGTAGGTAGACCTCTCAGTATTTTTATTACTTTATCAAGAGTTTAAGGGTATAGTACATAACAGGTTCAGCTGATTAATATAGTGAGAGGTAAAACTAGCAAAGGAACCAGAAGACTCCAGTTATGGGGCAGCTCGATCTCCCTTTATAGATATTGGCTGGAACCATATCACATTACAAATGCCAAGTTAGTGGTTTATAATATTAAGTAACTGACACGGAAACCGAGAAACATGAGGTTTATGTAATAAGGTGATCTCTTTCCCCTCCCAAATTCCCTTCATTACCACCACTCCTCCCCTACCCATCTAAGTAAGGTATAAGGTGGAAATGTACTAAAAAAAAAAAAAAAAGGTCATACCACAATGCAAATGCATTCTGGCTTAAAGCATGCTTGTCTGTCCAACTGGGGAGTCTGTATAAAGGTTTGTTCCTTCTATCTATATGGGTGGCAGAGAATAAGCATATTATCTATTTTATGTTTCTTCTTTTCCCTATGCTTTTCTAAACATTTTGCACATCTCAAGATTTTTATCCCATTGACCCCCATTTATAAGGGAAATACACAACCAATCTGAGGTTCATCACTTCTCCAAGAGAAATAACTTGGGGAAATGTAGGTTAAACCACCAATTAAAATAGCAAATGCTGGGCACTGATGTTACTATTGTTATGTACACCTCCCAAGAAGCCCCATTCATGGTGAGCTTTGCTATAGAGTCATTTAATCTTTTATTTCTTCTTGTTTATTGTGAAAAAAAGTTATTTTATTAAAATAGGTATACATTCTAAGACATTGGTCATAAATACATAATGCAGATGTTCTTTGAGGAAGGATCCACTGTGTACTTTCCTTTGGCTCGGCCTTTCTTCTTTCTGGTAGAACAACAGAAGCTGTTCTCTGTAACATGCCAGATCACACATGTTGCACCTGACAGTGCTGAAAGTTTAAGGTGTAGCTGGGAGAGGGGGAGGGAGGAAGTTGTAGGTAGAGTACCTCCCATAGCCTCATTGTCCGCAGGTCTAGCCAGCCTCGCCAGTCCTTCCTCTAACACAGTTATACTCAGCCGATGTCCTTAAGACTCAGCTATTTTCTTGAATATCTGATGTGATCTCATCCCCATCTTGAAGAAAGCAACCCTGGCCTGAATGAGGGCCTTTCTTCTTTCATGTGTGTGTTCCATCCCGAATACCACACCTTGGTCAGTCTTTTTCTATTGTCTGGGGATTAAAATGTACCCTTCAAAATGTGTGTGTGTGTGTGTGTGGGGGGGAGGCGGGGTAGTTGGGCCTCCTAATAGCCATGAAAAGAATTTTACTCATAGAAGTCCTAGTTGTCTCCAGTTTCAAGATGGCACTATGTGGTGAAATTAGCCTTTGCTAGGTTTAAAAGCATAACAAAAAACCTTCACGCCAGATTCTACAAAGATCTCATCTGCCATCACAGCTTCCTTCATGGTATGTAGCAGTAGGAGGGGCACCCCATGCCAGTTCTTTCAAGAGGAGACAGCAGCCAGGAGGAGGTGGAGAGGAACATGGAAGCTGCCATCATGTTGGAATGTGCTCTGTGGCATGGACCTTTTGTTTCTTTTGAATCTGGACACATTACTTACAAACCTCAAGGAATCTGTTTAATATACTGTATTATATTCTTAAAATCATTTTCCTATTAGATTTTTCTAGGAAAGCTTTCCATGAAAAAGGCTTCAGGTAAATTTCTATGTACAATAAGCAGAGGGCTGAAAATACCTGCTTCTGTGCCCCGTCTATCCATGCCTGGCAAGTCTGATACTGTATTTCTGCTTGTATTTAAGATTGGTTATCACACAGTTGAACAGGGTGGCTGCCAGAGCCTCAGACACTCATATAGCAGAGCTGACTGCGCAGAGGTCTGTGTCTTTTAGTGATGGGTACACTGCTTGTGTATTTCTTTTTTTTTTTTTTTTTCTTCATGGTGGTTCTTTTCTGAGCCTAGCAAGAGAGAACTATTTCTAAAGTCCATTTAGGGCAGTTAGAATGTGAAATCAGACTCCCCTGAGGAGGAATCAGACATAGCAGACAGTGTGAACTATAAGCCCTACCACAGGCTTAGACAGAAAAAGATCAAATATCCTTGCCATATGGTGGGAGGATTTTCAGGTCTTGATATTAGAAGTGCTAGCAAGAGAGGGATGCCCCTTGCAGGAAAGGGGAGAAAGATGTGGAAAATAGTTTTTTGGTTACAGATAATTTGCCCTACGTGTTTCTGAGCTTCAAAGCCTCCTTTGTCAAGTACATTAAAAATATCATAACATTTGATTTAGATCCACAGGAAAAGGAAAAATAAAGTCCTAAATCACATTAGAAATTCTGTTGTGCTTTAAAAAAAATCCAAGGTAAAATATAAGTTAAGGTAAATAAAGCAAAACAAAGATCAGTCAATAATGCACATGGTGGATGGAAATAGTTAAAACTATAGACATACAAGTATTAGGAGACTGACTTCAATGTATGCTATCACCCCTGATAGATGGAATTGAAGGTGCTTTATAAGCACACAGTCTTCACATGATATATTGTAATGACTCAGTGGCCCCGAGTAGGTACACTAGAGAGTTAAAACTATAAAATTATTGCAGCCTTAGAACAGGGAACATATACTGTAGGTTTGCTCTGTTTAACTAGCATTGTAGAGTTGTCAAGGGACCTCAGAATTGCTTTTCTCAGATATGCCTTCTAAGAGCACAGGCATACTACATCTTTAAGTAGCTTTGGGTTTTCTTCTTGTTATTGTTTTCTTTCTTGATTAGTTAGACGAGGAAGACATTTACAGAAAATAAAGATGTAGGATCTTTTCTAATTTTTCTTTAAGGTCTTTACATATTAGGGATGTTGAGTTAAAACTACTAATTTGGAAAATTGTCTTCTAAAATAAATAATGGAACATGAATAGATACCAACATAAAAAAGTGTTTAAAGCCAAAAATTCCACTTTAATTTATAGGAAATGATTATTGCAATGCATGTGGTGCATTGTAATTACTAAGCAAGCCGAAGCCTTAATATAATATGTTATGGGTAAGCTGTCATAGTTTTTTTAGCTAGGCTTCTGATTTATGTTGGACAGTAAAGCAAGTCTTTTCTATTCTTTTCAGTTTTGTGGAATCTCTAATTAAACCAAGGTTTTCCTCATCCAGTCTCCCCATTCATGATGAACTTGTATAATTAATCATTGTTATTTTTTTTTTGATAGATTCCTTTTCTACCCCAACTCATGTTTTTTTTTTTTCCTCCCAGCTAATCTATCTATTGTCCTGAGGCCCTGATGATCTCACATCTTCTTTTATCAAAAATCACCTACATTACTAATAGAATGAATAATCTTTCACCCTTACATAACCTCAAGATGGCAATTGGATATTTTTCTAGGTCTTACCCATCCAGGGGTCATGTCCTGCTATGGTACTCATGAGCAATATTTGAAAGATTTAATAGCCAATTCAGCAAAAGCTCTGACCCATCAGTATGGAAAATAAGCCATTAGTGCTGAAGTAGAGCCCTGGAGGCCCCCTGAAGTGCCAGGTACTTGAGTTGCTGAATTGGCTGTGGCATGTGGAGCTTCCTTGGAGAATTTACAGGCTACCCAGGTGGGGGAGCCCAGAGCCATGGCTGTTCACCAGTCTGGACAAAAGGCTTTCATTACTTTTACGAGTGAAATGGCCATGCAGGCGTGCACTAGCTATCTGTCACCCCTGAAGTTGTCCCTGTGGAGATCCATTCCTTCCTCTGCTCCTTGTAGGAGGACACAGTTCATCAGTGCTTTCGTGCCTTGCTACTCCAAATGTGCTCTGTGTACCAGCAGCAGCAGCAGCAGCAGCACCTGGACCTAGTTAGCAGGACAGACCCTCAGGCCCTCGCCCTGATCTACTGAATTAGAACCCTCATTTTATCAAGGTCCCTGGGTGTTCTCTGCACACTCTGAAGTTGAGAAGCTTTGGTCAGCAACTGCCTTCTGGCTAGCCAGGAGGTATGGATGAGTTTCAGTAGCTCTTAATCCAGACCACAGATTAGAAGCACTTGGGAAGCATATTAAAAAAATACATGTACTAGGCCTTATTCCATGAGAATCTAATTTAATATTTCTGGGATAGGGCCCAAGCAATAATGGTATTCTTTAAACTCTCATTATGTAATTATTTTGTGCAGCCTGGGTTAGGGATAATTGGCACCTCTATCTGATGTAACTAGAGTAGGTGTAATTTGTTTTTATCTGGGGGCAAAAATGGGCAGGGCTACATGGAAAGTTTACTTAAATTTGCCACTGGGCTTAAAAAAACATCGAAGTTGTTTTCAATCCGTTCCCCCCCAAAAATTGTACTTTTAGAAAAATTAAGCAACCAGTGTATGTGACTCCTCTGAACAGGAATTTATCTATATGTGTGGTTTTATGCCTAATTACTTTAACACACACACAATTAAGGCCCCCCAGAAAGAATCTGCTGTTATTTTAGTCTGATAGCATCAGGAATTACAATTTCCTTTTATATAACGTATAACTGAGCTCCTATATGAAATTTTCCTGGCATACCCAGAGTTCATTCCCTTATTCTTTGTTTATTTATTCATTTACTTTTTCCTTCAATAATAAAAATGAATCTTCTACGTACTACTAGGAGTATAACTGAGAGAAAGGACCTATTATTCAGGGTATAACGTTGTGCCTCTCATCTGAGATCGGTTTCTCTCAGTATAAAAAAATGACCATTTTCTTTTCCCTGTAAGATGGAAAACTAGACCTGGCTGCAAATTATATTGTTTCTCTATACAAAGAGGAATTGTCAAATACCAAAAGACAGCTCTTCAGCGTCATGCATTTCGGATAATGGTATGTGCTGTTGCATCCCCTTACTTTCTAGATAAGGAATATGAGAGAGGTGATGATTCTAGGTTTTTACTTATACTTTGATTAATTAATTTCACCAGTGACAAGATAGGCTGTTGTGCCAGAGCCTTTGAGATTAGTAATCATCGCCACAAGTTTAAAAACGATAAAAATGTCTTCAAACCAAGTTGGTGCCATGTTCTTTGAAATTCTGAAGGCCATTTCTCTTCCACACTGAAATGGAAGTCTATGCTGACACTGTGTAATTATAAAAACGTCAGACCTATCCTAGATGATTTCTTGATCTCTGTATCGTCAGTTCAGTTTAAAGGTTAATTTATGGTGACAGCATTCTCTTAGGTAGACTGCAGATTCTGGCTCTATGTCTCCAAGATAGCACCAATTAATAATTAATACACAAAGAAAGGAAAGTCTAAGTCAGTAACTCTGGTTCCCTCAGAAACATCTAGTCCTCTTTTTCAGATTAATAACTGACCCTAAAACCATCCCCAAATTCCGAAGAATGACTGGATGATATGCTCCACCTCTCTTTCCTTGTCTTTCATCCATGTGCCATTCAGTTTTTCAGTGCCCACAAAAGTTGTCAGCCCTCATTTAAGCTACCATTTATTCAAAGCTTGTCTGTGCATGTTACTATAGTAACTTGTACCTAAATAATCAAACTTACTCTTTAAAATACCCTTAAAGAATTGCTATTATAGTTCTCATTTTTCAGAATAAAAAAAAAGGCTCAGAGAATTTTTCTACATTACATAGCTACTACTATGTGGCAACACTGGAATTCATTTGGATTTTTCTTTTTCCAAATTTGTTTTGTTAGTTACTGCCCCTCTGGACAATGTTCATGTCACTTTCCTTGTTTTTGTTTTTTTTTTCTTTTCAGTTTTTTCAGTCATTTTACTTTTGTAACATGAAAAGAAAAACCGTGCATCAGGACTCACTGCAAAAACTGCCATTTCTGGGTATTTACCTTGAAAGTTCTTTCTTTCTTTTGAATTTCTTTGAAAATCTGATAGTTCTCAAATAGATATGTATGGTATAACTGAATGTGTAAATTAATTTAAGGGATGCATAATGCTGTTTCAAAAAAGTTTTTAGTTTAGGTAAGTTGACCAAAAAATCATATCAAATAAAATTTTAGGGCTTTAATAATAAGATATGACTACAAGTAACATTTATTTAGCATTTACTGTGTATCAGGCATTGTACCAAGTACTTTAGAGTTATCTCATTTAATTTGTATGACTAACCTTCTAGGCAGATGGTATTATTTCCCCAGTTTATTAATGAGGATGGTTTGACAACTTGCTCATAGCCACACAGCTAGTCAGACATAGGGCTATGTTAGGTATTTTTGGAAGGATATTGGAACATTCATAAAATTGATCAGAAGGCTGGAAAGAGAGTCTGCAAACATACTTGAGTCATTCTCCACTGCCCAGAGAAACACAGCCCAGGTCAGGCCACAGGAAATATTATTTAAGCGCCATACTTGGCTTTGCTGCCCTAGGACATTGTCCATCACCATGGCTGACTTCTGTACCCTGTTGCCTTTGCTGTGAATAATTTCTGTATTTGGAGCATACTAGCAAGGTCCTAAGTCCTAAACAGGAACACCTCATTGGTTGGGTCTAGGTCATATGTCTGTGCCATAGTTGTCAAGGATGAGTAGGAGTCAAGATCTTGCCTCCTGCCAAGACTCCAGAAATGAGGAATTTCCCTCAAATCGAAAGAGAGTTCTAAAATGGGCAGCGCAAATTTCACACAAATCCATTATTTTGATATGCCTCTTTGTCTTTTGGGGCAATTGAGTTACAGACACAGGTACTGTTGCAGTGCCAATACACAGCTACTGAGTTTGCCAAACAAGCCACGCCTTACAATGCTGACTTACAAGGAGCATCAGAGAGCATGTTGTTGATAACTCCAAAGGCCTTCAGCAGTAGAAGAGAATTGGGCAACCATACTAAGAAACACCCTGGCCTGGGGGTAAGTGGCAAAGGTCTGTTTCTCAGCAGCATGGCACACTGAAAAAATAATGATTTGGAGTGAGATCTTTCTTGCATATTTCTTGCTGAAACTACACCTGGTCTTCATGCAAACCTCTTGTGTGGAAGGTCACATCAGAGAAATAGTCTATTGAGTTGGAGTAATCAAGGACAGCCTTCATGACAGAATGGAGGCTTTAAAATAAAGCAGGGTTCCAAAGCAAAGTGAACCCTTGAGAAAAATCTAGAGGCAGTTGGGATCAGGTTATCTTAAGAGTTTCATGCACAGGCCAGTTTAATCCTAGTGAAGACCAAAAGTATGTTCCTATGACAAAGGATAGAGAGGATGCTGTGTTTCTGGAGAACCTTCCGCCTACATGCATTAAAATTTGAAATTAAGCAATACTACCTTCCGCAAATCCAGTCTCACGAAGAAGATTCCCAAGTCAGAGACAGAATGAACTGGTTCTGAGCCAGACTATTTACCTTTTTTTCTCATGTGGGGCTAGATTGCAACTTGTACTCTTCCAAAACACTTGCGATCAAGAAAATAACAGCAATAGGAATGGCTCTTTGTTGACACATGACTCCCATTGTATTTAAAAAAAGAAAAAATCCTAAATTCCTTGCTTCTGTTTGACAGCTGTTTTAAGTGAATGGTTAAACCCAAGATGTGCTATCTAGGGAAACCCTGGCATCTGTGAAGACTGGACTTAGTTGAATGTATTTTCTCACTTCATTCTTATACTTTTGTCTTTTCCTTCCTTTGGCCAGCTCATCACCCTTCATGTTATGTCCATGATACACAGTGTACTGGCTGAGAAGAAACCAGAAAAATAGTTTTTTGGTCTATAGTTATAGTCAAATAATAATATTTAGTGTTTATTTTTTCACTGCTAAACTAAGAGCTAGGTGCCACTATTATATCTAGTTTAGAGATGAAGAACTCAAGGAGTAAAGATTTATGTGACTTGGTTTATGTAAGTTCTTGAAGCAACTTGGCCCAGATGGTAAGCGTTCAACATTCTGAGAGAATCCTGATGGAGGGTGTGTGCTATTTCTGCCCTGCCAATTTCACATTGATGATTGGAGGAACTTCTGGTTTAGGAAGAACCATTGCTTAGGATGAGGAACAACTCTTCCCAGTCTCAGCAGCTCTCTTACTCATCTTGCCTGTTTAGGTGTAAGTGACTGTGTATGGGTGATAGAAACCTCACTGGGAATTAGGAGATTTGGCCCTAAACCCAGCCTTTCTGCTTAGTATTGACGTGAACTTGAGCAAATCAAATAACCAATTTGGTTTACAATTTTCTAACGTGCAAGGAAGAGGTGAGGGAATTAGCAGTAGTATGACAGAATAATACAAAGCATCCAGAAGCTGAAGACAAAGATAATGAGAGATCTAGAAATCATGTAACAGGAGTATGGGTTAAAGGAATCGGGAGAATGTAACGTGGAGACAAGAAGATGAAAGGAAATGAGTTTCTACAAATATATTGAAAGCAAAAGAAGGATAAAAAGTTCTGCATGTTTCTTAAGGAAAAATGTATATAGTTGGCAGAAAATATACAAGAGCAGATTTGAGCACGATAAAATAGCTTACCAAATGATTGGGGCTGTGCAGATGTGAGACTGAATGTCTCAAAATGCATACTTTTCTAATCCTGGGAGTGGTCTGAATCTGAAAAGATGAATTCCTGCAATGCATAAAACATTCAACTGGTTCTGTGGTTCTTAACTGGGTAATTTTGTTCCACAGGGGACATTTGGCAATGCTTGGAAAGATTTTTCATTGTCACAACTTTGAAGGCAGGGGAAGTTGCCACTGACATTAATGGGTGGAGTCCATGGGT
The DNA here is from genome assembly GCF_001890085.2 of Hipposideros armiger. NCBI lineage: Eukaryota > Metazoa > Chordata > Mammalia > Chiroptera > Hipposideridae > Hipposideros > Hipposideros armiger. The sequence continues at coordinate 1,801,867 of NW_017731506.1, forward strand.
GCTGCTGCTAAGCATCCTATATGACAAGCCTCCGCAACAAAAAAAACTTCAAAAAATTATCCAGGCCAAAATATAGATAGTACTAAGAGAAACCTTGAACTTGATGAACTCTAAAGTCGCTTCCAATAATTAGACTCAAAGGTTTTACTGTTTTTCACAAGATTTTCAAAGATGAAAATCACCTTTACATCTAAACAATTTTAAGAAGCTTCAAAAAAACTTAGATTTATTTTAACTTCAATATGTCCTTTCTTCAGTGATACTAGTTCTGTCCGCATCCAAGGTTGTTTAAAATGACTCTTTTTTAAAAATCTGGAACATCATTCGTATGTGTTAATTTAACGCATGATTCTAGATTCTCTTGTTATTTTTGATTTATGTTCCCATTTAGATTAGTTTTAAAATTTATTGTTCAACTATTTCACAGTTTTATATATTTATTATTTTATAGTCTACCTCTTTATGTTCCCAGTATCTCCATATTTACCATGCATATGTTTTCCCTTAAAACCCTTCCCATCATTGTCATTTGTTGATCCTTATTATGGTGTGGTGGATGTTGTGGAAATGGTACTAAGCTAGGAGTGAGGGGACCTGACTGTGTGGCTCGCTGGCGTAGCTGTGGACGAGTTACCCAAGCTTTATGCACATTTTATAACATTTCAGCATAGATCGCTTACACCTTAAGCTTCTTCCAGTGCTAAGATTTTATAGGGAATAGAAAGAAAACATTTATTGAACATTTACAACATGCAAGGGACTTCATACGTTTAATCTTTTAATCCTCACAACAAACCTGTGAAATTGGTATTATTGCACCCATTTTTAATTAATGGGGAAGCATGCTCAAAGGGATTATGCGGGTTGCCCTATAGCACTGAGTTAAATAGTGTTTAGCTTTGATCTAAATGAAAGACAGTTCAAGCATTATTTCTTCTAGGAAGTCATTCTTGATCATTTAGTTTGGCCTGAATTTCTATCCTGGTACTGTTTCAGTACTTACCACATTAAATTGAAATTAACTGGGTATATGTATATTTGTTCTGATAGTCCTGAGAATATCAGTTCCTCATGGGAAGCGACCATGCATTATTCTTCTATCTCCAGCATCAAAAACAGTGACCGGTGCATGGCAGGCATACTAATGTTTGTTAACTGAACAGAATTGAACTCATTGTATCATTCTCCACATTAATGTTGGCCACGATAAACATCCTCATTTTAATAGGCCATGATGAACCTATTAGTACGATGTTTTCAACATTTTCTATTCTCGAGTTGATATTTGTCCCTTGAAAAATGTGCGCCATTTAGCTGATTATCTTTTTTCCTCAGCCAGATCAGCCTTTTCTTGGTTCACTATTTGTATTCAGTTCTTCATTTGGAGTGCCATTGTCAGACAGCTCTCATTTCTTCCACAGTTATTTTTGTGTCCTTTCAATAGACATGCAAGCTCTCTCCCCCTGAGATTGGAAGGCAAATTCGGCTCACAGAAGCCTCTGCCCTACCAAGTTTCTTGTATCTGTGGGTATCTTCATGCTGCATCTATTATTACCTTTCCTTCGTAACTTTCTCTTTGTGCTTAAAAATCTCTTAGAAAAGAAGCAAAATGTGATGTCTGGCCACTCAATTTAAGCCAAAGCTGGGTCTACTAACTGCAGAGGTTGTCTCTATGGGTCAAAGCTTCGGCTTTCTTCTCATGCCTTTCTTCTCCATTTAAAGACAGGGACTTAACATAATAAGCAACTGACCTTCAACCCCAAGAAGATGACCTAGCTTTTGCTGCACACACAGCAAGGATCATATTGCTGTTTTCCTGAGTTTCAAACAATGAAAGCCCCATTCTGGGGATTACCTTTCTAGATGGTATTTTAAGCACCAGTCACTGAACAAAAAAAACAAACTAATAGGCTTCTATAATGGGCAAAAATAAGACCCAGGATATCTGTAATCCAGGGATTGAGGGAGCCTTAATTCCCAAGACTGCTGCCTGCTGAGCAATGTCTCTTTCAAACCTTCTAGGTAGTTATAATGAGCCTAGTTAATTTTATAAACAAATGCCCCACCTCTGACAACAAACAAAACAACCTCCTTGAGTTCTTTTACTAATCTGAATTTTAATAAATAAGAGCAGGGTTGTTTGCCCACAATAAAATGCATAATGCAAGTGGGAAAATCATGTCCCCACATCCACATGGATTAAATAAACAATCACAGAAAGATCTGGAAAACTACTGACTTCAGGAAAAGGAGAGTAAGGAGAATTTGACTCTACTCTCTATGTCTATTTAATTTAGAAACAACTTGTGTGATGACTGACTAAAGCAAGGTGGCCATGTAAACTATTGAGTTCCCTGTTACTGACAGCATTCAAAAGAGTTTCATAGACTAGGACACCGTGATATTTTAAATGGGGATAACACATCAGATGGGGGGATTGGATTAAATACCCCCAAGCCCTTTTTCAGCCCCAGGATTTGATGAGGTCAGATTTCATCAGATGGAGGATACATTTCAGTTAAGGCCAAAGAAAACCGGGACCAGTATACAAGTACTTTTACCTCCTGCTATAATTTCCCTTAGGGCTACATTATCTCTGCCTGACTAACCAAACCAGGGCCCCAGATCTCTGACACTACAGGCAGCAACTTGGCCACTGGATGTGAGTGGAAATATTCAAAGTGATCACTATGAATATGGGTAAGAAACATTATGTTTATAAAAATGTTAATGTACCTTAAGTTATAAATATTTTTGCTCATTTTAATATTTTGGAATATACTTAAAATATTCATTTCCCTAAATATGTTTTAAAAATTTTTTATTAAATTTATTGGGGTGAAACTGTTTAGTAAAATATAGGTTTTAAGTGTACCTTTCTATAATGCATCATCTATAGATTGCATTGTGTTCACCACCCAAAGCCAAATCTCCTTCTGTCACTATACATTTGACCCCCTTTTCTCTATTCTACCACTCCCCTCTTTACCCTCTGGTAAGTACTAAAAGGTTGTCTGTGTCTATGAGTTTTTGTTTCTTTGTTTGTCTTGTTTATTTGTTGCTGTCAGTTTTATATCCCACATATGAGTGAAATCATATGGTTCTCAACCTTTTCTGTCTGACTTATTTCACTTAGCATGATAATCTTAAGATCCTTTCATGTTGCAAATGGCAGCATTTTATCTTTTCTTATGGCAGAGTGGTATTCCATTGTATATATGTACCACATCTTCTTTATCCAATCATCTATTGAAGGACACGCCAGTTGTTTCCATGTCTTGGTACCATGAATAAAGCTGCAATTAACATAGGGGTACATATCGCTTTACAAGTAAATGTTTTCAGAGTTTTTGGGTAGATACCCAGAAGAGGGATTGCTGGGTCATATGGTAATTCTATTCTTAACTTTTTGAGGAACCCTTGTACTGTTTTCCATAGCTGTTGTACCAATTTGCATTTCCACCAGCAGTGTATGAGTATTTCTTTTTCTCCACAGCCTTTCCAACACTTATTATTGTCTTATTGATGACAGCCATTCTAACAGGTGTGAGGTGGTATCTAATTGTGGTTTTGATTTGCATTTCCCTAATAGATATTGAAGTTGAGTATTTGTTTATGTAACTGTTGGCCGTTTGTATGTCTTCTTGGGAGAAGTATCTGTTCAGGTCCTCTGAGCATTTTTTTTTTTTTTAAAGATTTTATTGGGAAATTGGGGGAGGGGAACAGTGCTGGGGAATCGAGGGAAGGGGAACGGACAAGTTGCTGTTGTTTTGTTTTTTAGTCTAGTTGTGGAGGATGTTGCTTCACTGGCCCAAGCTGGCACCATCATTGCGTTCTTCCCAGGCGAGGCAGATCAGTCGCTGGCTTCTGGACGGCCATTCACCGTGGCTGCTGGCCGCTCATGCTGGCTGCTGGCTACACATGGTAGCCCATGGCAACCCATTGCAGCAGGGGCTGCAGCTGGTGACTCACGGCAGCCCAGCTCTAGGTTGAGCTGTTGTACAGCATCTTAGCTGTAGAGGGCAGTGTCACTGGCCCTCATATGTGGTATCCGAACCGGGGCCCTCTGGCATCCCAAACCAGCTCTTAACCAACACGCCACTTGGCTGGCCTTCTTTATATATATATTTTGGATATTAGCCCCCTATTGGAGGTGTAGTTTGCAAATATCTTCTCCCATTCAGTTGGTTGCCTCTTTGTTTTATTGACGGTTTCTTTTGCTTTCATTATTCTTTTCATCCAAACACATTGATCTTTTTGAGAAAACAACTAATATTTTATTGTTAAATTGCTAATTCCCATTTATGGTTGATAGTCATATTAATCCTACCCAATAATACAAAATGTTTTATTTAAAGAAACAGCCACCCTAAATACAACAAACACTTTTTGTGTTTAATTCATTTGCTCTTTCAATAAGACTTTTGATTGGTGTTTGTATGACTCAGTACCTTTTTGGTTAATTGGTTTGTTTAAATGTTTAGAAAAGCTAGGAGTTGAATTCTGCCTTTACAGTGAATAATGTGACTTTTGTTTCAACCTTAAAAATAAAAAAAGGCAAACAATGGTAAATGACACATTTACAAAAATTAGTTATTATTCAGGAAATACATATATAGTAAAACCTTGGTTTGCGAGCATAATTTGTTCCGGAAACATGCTTGTAATCCAAAGCACTTGTATATCAAAGCGAATTTCCCCATAAGAAATAATGGAAACTCAGATGATTCGTTCCACAACCCAAAAATATTCATCTAAAAATGATCACAATACTGTAATATAATACAAAATAACAAAGAAAATACAAAATATAAAGAAAAATAAACAAATTAACCTGAACTCCCCTTTGAAAACATTCGTGGCTGGTGTGAGGGAGACGAGAGAGAGAGAAGGGTTGTTGTGTAGGAGGACTCTCACTATCACTAACAGAATCACTGCTCTCTATTGGCTCAATGGAATTTTTTTCTTTTCGTGCATCTAAGAGGGAACCTATCCAATGACACTTGCTTTTGCTTCCTTTTGAGGATTTCGCGGAAATGTGACATTGCATTGTCGTTAAACAGATTCATCACTCACACTGCTACAGCCTTATTCGGGTGGTGCTTTTCTACAAAATTTTGCAGTTTCCCAAATTTTACACATCATCCTAATCTCATTTGAAGTGAGGGATTCCTCCTCCTTTTTCTCCTCTTCCTCTGCAGACCAGATCTCCTCTATAACTCGGAGCATGGGAGATGATCACCCACAATTCCTCAGAGAGAGAGAGAGAGAGAGAGAGAGAAAACTATTGGCTCAGTTGTGATCATGTGACATTCCGCATCACATATTACTTGTATTGCAAGACATCGCTCGTTTATTAAGTTAAAATTTATTAGAAATGTTTGCTTGTCTTGTGGGACACTCACAGAACAAGTTACTCGCAATTCAAGGTTTTACTGTACTTCAATCTTCATTTATTTAACTTTATGGCAAATTGATTAAAAAATGAAAAATGATGTGATAAGATGTAAGGACAAAACCATACTCTTGACTGCTTTTGCAAACATAATGCTATTCTAAGGCCTCCGCCCATTATAATACCAAGTTAGCACTATCTCGCATGACTGACCTGAAGCACCCCAGGAAGTGGAATGCTACATAGCTTGAACATTCACATCTGTGGAATCCTCAGCTCCATGTACCCAGGAGAACCCATATGCTACTGTTCTATTTTAGTTTTCACGGCACTATTGTTTTTGAAATATTTAGCAACATGATCACAGGCCATATGTGAAATGGAGAAAGAATTTATTATTTGGTTTGTCAGTCCCTATATTTAAAGGGTTTATAGCATGCCAGAAATTCTGGCAACAGCTTCTTGTATAATTAGTTGCCTCATCCTTCAGAGCTAATGGAATGAGTTTGGGGCCAGAGTGAGTTTGTATATAAGAAATATTTCCTCCCCTGGTGCTGTCAGATTCTGTTCCTCTCATCAGGGTAATTGTCAGGGTAATTTTGTTGGGTCTTTCATGAAAAGGAAAAATATTCAGGTTAATATAAAGGAACCAAACAGAGCCTAATAAGCTAGGGGATGTTGAGTACTTTCCTCTTGTTTTTGTTGTTGGGGAGAGGGAGACAGAAGGGAGGCAAGTGAGGATGAGCAGAAAAATACAAATGCAATTTTTCATCTTAATTTATTTTAAAATTGTGAAATAAAGTAATGCCAATAATATAACTGGAAATTTTACAGAGTTGCTAATATCATTTTTAAGAAAAAAAAAATCCTATTTTGTATGAGCATCCTTGCTTTCTTCCAAATCAGACTCATTTTATTCCTAGAGGCCATTGTTTATAATAAAGTAGAAACAATCTTATGAAGTTGATTACTTAAACTCAACCACTTCCTTGGGTCTCTTTTGTGATTCCTCTTTGATAGTATATATATAATCAGAGCTTCAAAGGGTAGCCTAGGGAAGAGAGAAAATTATCTAGGAATACATGTAGTGTAAACTAGGGAAGTAATCAGACCTTAGTCAATTAAGTTTGAGATACAAAATAGAGGGTCAAAATTGCTTCCTCCTGTGGTTGGTCCTAAACTAAACACATATCTCTCCCTTATGTTAGATTATTTGGAAATGCTATTGAAAACTCCAAGTTATAGGTTGAAGCTTTTACTACCACAGTTGAGCTTTTGTCTTACCCTTGCTTTTCCCATCTGTACAGTGGCACTCACCGCTGTCCTCAACCCCCACCTACCCAAACATCTGGTATTTGTAGTTTCTAATAAACTTCTTTCTGTCTCTTTTCCAGTGAGGAAAAACTCTACTTCCTCCCTAATGAGTTTCTGATTTCCTCAAAGGATCCATCATTCAGGCTGCATCTCAGCTTTGGGGGTCACTCTCATCCCATCCCTCCATGTCCTTTTTGCCTTTGAATCACCTCCTTTGCCCTGGACCATGCTTAGATTTGGGTCCTTGGGTGCTGCAGGTTTCTGCTCCAGGAACCCAGGGCCCCTGTTATCAGAGCTGGGCTTTTCTGTTGAGCTCGGGCTCTCCTCATGCTAAGGGCGCACTTGAAACCTCATGTAACAACTCTACCAGCAATGCCTTATTCTAGATGAAGCTCTTTTCCTGCTGCACATGACTCTTTATAGAATTGGTAGAATCTTTCTCTTGGGGCCTTGGAGCCTCTTCGTGCATGGCTTTATGTGTACCTGTCAGTGTCTAGGTGTGTACCTGTCCATGGTTATGTGTCTATAAGAGACTCTGCATGTGTGTGTATATGTGTGTGTGTATGTGTGCATGTATGCACAAAAGACTCACTCTTTCTTAGTTGCCTATCATTAGATGTGTCACGCCCCTAAGGGTTATAAAAATTCGATTTACCTTTACTTGGGATTTGCATTTGATGTCTTCAGGGCTCAGATAGTCACTAGGTTATTGACTCCTGCGTAGAACAAGTGTAGTCCATGTATGAAGTTCTTCCTGATTGTGGATTGTAGCCACAAAACTAAATCACATGCATTTTGTGTCTTCCTCTAGACCGTATTCTGGTCTGTGAACTGCATATTGCTGTTTAATAATGAGATGGGGAGATTACAACAGAATGTAAACCAGCACACCGCTTCCTTCATCAAAAAAGGTTTGCTGTGAGAAAAAATGGCAACTGGACAAAATGCTTTGAGATAGAGTTGACTTACGTTCTCACACAAGCTCCTTACACTAGCAGGACTGCAAACAAATAGTTCCAGGGCCAGTACTTTGTGTAGCAATGCTGTAGGAGAACATTCTTTTTGCTTAAAAAACATTTATTGGAAGCTGGGCCAGGACTGAGCTTTCACCTCCTTTTGTTGTTTAGCTCTTCTCATCTACATCACAGACCTTCCCAGCTTTCCAGGTACATAGGGAATGGGCTTTTGATTCTTGGAGATCCTCCCAAATTTGTCATATCCCCCCTGAAGAAAGTACTATCTTCTGAGTTGGAAACTTAAATTTTAATGTTTTTAACAACACTACATCAAAAGACAAAAAAGATTTTCTATATATATAACAATTGGTTATATTAATAATTTCATATGTTCCCTTTTCTCCTTCCTAGTCCCAAAATATTACCAAGTAATCACTTATAATCATCTTAAAACCCAGTATGGATTTCTAATCTCAGTGTGAGTTTATAAACAATTGAAATAATATGGTGTTTATTATTTTTATGAACAAGTTGTGATTTTAAAAAAAAAAGAAAATTGAGTTAGGACTGACTCAAGATTAAGATAAATTTATCTAAAATCTAAAGTGATTAAAGAGAAAACAAACGCTGTGGACTATGACAATATTAAATGTAAGCTAGAATGTGCCTTTATATTTACTATGCTTTGAAATCTCTGTATCTGTTCTTTGTCTTCAATAACCTTGCCATCTTGAATTTTGTAACAAGATGATAATATGACTAAAATTTATATATGTCCAGGCAGGCATTCAGCTACATAAAAATTCATTATTCTCAGCTAAATAAATAAAAGTGCAAAGAGAATTATTCTCCAGTTCATTTCTCTGTAACATAGGAAGGCCTGGTAATGTATTAAGCATAAAACCCCATTACTATGGGTTGTTATTAAATTTATCATTTTTAAGTGAGTCTGTCTGTACTCTGAAGTCAGATCAGTGACTCTGCATTTTGATTCACATCATTCTTTTGGAGAGATAAAATGGGATTTATCATCTACTTGTTTTTTCTTTTCAATCTTTCTGGTTCTGCATTGCATAAGGCACTTAAGAGCACCATGAGACTAGGATTCTTGAGACTAATTTGAGTTGCTAGCAGAAGTCAGTTTGTATAACCCTCAGTCCATCTAAGTTTTGAACTGGAAATACTATGTCAAGTCTCTCTGACTTCAGGTGGAAGGAAATGACCTACTTTCCTTCACACCGACCTAGCACAGTGTGTATAATGCAGGTGACATTGACGGTTGTGGCTGAAAGAAAGGCCCAGGGCTTCCTAACTAGCTTTAAATGAAAAACTTTTTGTCCTCTACACTCATTCTTATCTTCACAGCCTTCGCCATGGGTGGGAGCCTTAAAGATTTCCAAAGCAGACCCCTGAAATGTTCATTCTAGGTAACAACAGTGCAAAATAGAATACTTTAGTTCCTGAAAGTACCCGCATGGTCAGAACTTCCCCATCTTTAGGTCTAACTTACATGTCATATTTTCTCCCCAGGTATTCCGTCTCTGACTGACTTATCTAAAGTTGCCCACCTGTTAGCCATTTTTCCCCCCTCTATATCTGCTGCTGTATCCTCAAAGCACTTATTAAAATGATTGTTTTTGTTTATTTGCTTATTGTTTGTCTCTTTCTGACTAATATAAACTCTCTGAGGCCAGTGAGGTTTTTTTGTTCATTTGTTCATTTTTTAAACCTCAGGGACTAGCAAAACTTCTGGCATAGGTTACCTCCTCTAATACATTTGAAAATTTGATGAATAAATTCTATATGAGTGAGGTCATCCTTTTGGCTACTTGATATTTTTTGGTAGTATCAAGATATTTGAAAGAACGGCTGGGAGGAAGGGGGATGGTAGAAGAGGGTAAAGGGGGTCAAGTACATGGTGATGGAAGGAGAACTGACTCTGGGTGGTGAACGCACAATGTGATACATAGATGATGTATTATGGAATTGTACACTTGAAACCTGTGTGATTTTACTAACCATTGTCACCCCAATAAATTTTAATAATAAAAAGAACATCTGAAGAGGAATGGAAAATGCATTTTGAAAATCCTGTTACCCTTACCATATGATACAATAGCAGCAGCTGCATGCCTTTTCTCTTTCCAGCAAGTAATATTGAACTGGGAGTTAGCTTCAGATATGTCTCTGAATAGTTAAATCAATGTATTTAGTTTTCTGGTATTTGTTACTTACTGAGGAGCAGCTGATTATCAAGGGGCAAAAGATTTATGCACTCCCCACCTCCAATATTACATGAATGACAGTTTTAAGGTAATGTCTATTTACAAAGTATGTTGTTTTTTTCAATATTCACAATAAAAAAAAAGAAAAGCTGAGATCTTATTCAAAGATATGGAGCAGGTCATACAATACGACTTTCATTTGAATGTAGTGGGAATGAACTGTTTGCTTCTTTAAGTGAAATTAAACATTTAATTTCAACTTCAGTATTACTAATTAGAGTCTTCCTTAAAGATCATGCAGGAAAGAGCAATAACAATTAAGATCTAATTGGGAAAGCATAATTTTTGTCAATTGAACTGTAAAAAATAAAATAGTCAAATTTTTTTTTTAAGTCAATCTGGTCTCTCAGGGAACATAATCAAGAGGCTGTGAAAATTTTTCAGGGAAGAGCACAGCCTTAGGTCATTAGTTATTTCAAAATACTATCTGGAAACCTCAATAATAAGCAATCCCAGAACAAGGTTTAGCATTTGTGTTTGGGCTCGGTCCACCTCCTGATGCCACTTAATTAAAAGCAGTGAGTGAGAAAAGCTATTAAAGGCAAAAATATTGGGTTGTCGGAAAAGTGACGATGCACTTTTTCTGTTTTTCGTTACAAAAATGCTTCATGACTTTTCCGACAACCCAGTAGTAGAGATCAAGATGGAATTTAGATTGGATCAAAGTGACTTGCAAGCTGATACTAGCTGGGACTTTGTGTTAATGGCATTCCCACAACTAATGTTTCAAAAGTTAGGTAGTTAAATTGGTGAAATGGTTATGACACTTTCCAAATTGATCTACAGATTTGACACTATTCCAAACATACTTCAACCAGGATTTTTTGTAGAAATCTACAAGCTGATTCTAAAATTTGTATGCTAACACCCAGGAACTAGAATATATAAACCAGCCGTGAAAAAGAAAAACAAAGTAGGAGGACTACCACTACCTTAATTCAAGACTTATCACAAAGCCATGTTATCAAGAAGGTGTGGTGCTGACATAAAGATGGACACATAGATCCATAGAAGAGAATAGAGAACTCAGGTATAGACCTGCATTGATCTGGTCAACTTTTAATGAGGGACCCAAAGAAGTTCAATGCAGAAAGAAAAGTCTTAACAAAAGGTGCTGGGACAACTGGGTATGAATATGGCAACAAATGAGGCTCAACCCCTACTTTCACTACACACAAAAATAATAATTAGAGATGGATCATAGGCCTAAACAAAAAAGTTAAAAACTGTAAAACTGGACTGGAGGAATATCTTTATGAGTTTATGTACAGGTAAAAGTTTCTTAGAACAAGAAGGCAGTAACCATAAAAAAAACAAAAAACTTGATAAATTATAATTCATCAAAATTTAAAACTTCTCATCAAAATACATAATTTAGAAAGTAAATTGGCAACCCACACAATAGAAGAAAGTATTTGTAAAATATACAGTGCTGAAAATGACTAGTGTTCAGGATTACTAAAAAATACCTATAGTTCAACAATAAAGGGATTAAAATCCTAATAAAAGTGGGCAAGTGAGTTGAGCAGACACTTTACCAAGGAATGTATACAAAAGGCCAGTAAGTATGTGAAAACCTTTATTTTTATTAACCTTTACTAATCTCTAGGGAATTTCAACTTAAAACCCTGATGAGATACTGTGACATAACCCACCAAATAGCTAAAATTTACAGACTGACCTCACCTAATAGTGAAGAGGATGTGAAGCAAGTGGAATCTGTTATGTTGTTGATGGGAGACTAAAATGATACAATCACTTTGCAAAATGATCTGGTGATATCTTGTAAAACTAAATACATATACACCTACCTTGTTATTAATTCTACTCAAGTATTTTTCCAAGAGAGATGAGAGCACATATCTACAAAATAATTTGTGTAAAAGCGTTCCTAGCAGTTTTTTTCACTGGTGAACACCTCAGGGGTTCATCAACTGTGATATATTAATACAATGAAACATGTTCAGCAAACAAGAGTGAACTACTGATGGAGAGAAAAATGTGGCTGAATCTCTAAAACATTATCTTGAGAGAAAGCCTTACATAAAAAAGAACATACTGTGAGTTTTCATTTATACTAAGTTCTATTATAGGCAAACTAATCTTTGTGAAAACAAAAAACAGAATTGTGGTTGCCCCTGGTGGGGTTCAGGTAGTGAGGCAGATCCTTACTTGGAAAGGTCATGAGGGAACTTTCTGGGACGATGATAATGTTCTATATCTTAGTAAGAGTTTGGGTTACTTAAGTGTATGTATTTATCAAAACTTGTAATTTATACACAATGTAGTATAAAAATATTACCTAAAACAAATAAAAATTTAAAATTTACATAAGCGTTTAGCTTCTTGTAAAATAGTATTTCTTAATCGAGGCTCCATGACAACCCTAGATGAGCTTCAGTATATCTATAAACTCTATGAAATTATATATAAACTTTGGAAGGGGAATTCAAAGAGTTTGTGAAGTTTTCAAGGTGAACTTTACCCTTTTGTGACCTCCCTCACAAATTTTAAGAAACATCTATATAATTATTTTGCAGATTAATAAAATGCTTCATAAATTTATTTTGAAGATAGAATACTATTAACTTTTAAGTTAGGATTTATTTAGAAATTTTTTGGTATTGTACTTTTTTATTTTTTACATCCATTTTTTGGTGGTGATTTACCCATCATTTAATCAATGAACAGCAATTCTGATATACAGTAAAACCTTGGATTGAGAGTAACGTGGTTTGCGAGTGTTCTGCAAGATGAGCAAACATTTCTAATACATTTTAATGTGGTAAACGAGTGCTGTCTTGCAGTATGAGTAGTTTGTTTCTGGAACGAATTACTCTCACAAACCAAGGTATTACTGTATTTCCCAATATTCTAAAGGTGGTGCTACTGAATAAATGTACTCATATTTTGATGTCTATTTTGCAAGCCAAATAACCATAGATTTTATATATATACTATATATAAATATATAGTGTATATATTTATATGTACTATATAAATATATAGTGTATATTATATATTATGCTCAAAGATTCAAAATTGAGTTGCTCAAGGTCAATATCATAACAAAGATTTACTCCCAAGCTGATGTTTATGATTTCTTGTGTTTATTAGGTTATATTGTCTACCCGCTGACATTTGTTAATTGTCAGTTTTATGTTGAGTTCTGACTCTAATCATAATTGCTAAATTTCTTTGTTCATGAAAAATCAAGTATATCTACTTCATGCATTCTGTGTTTAGGAAGAATCATTAAGGCTGCAATTAGTATTTCATAATGGTTTCCAGAAATAGTTCCCAACTACTAACACTTGTTAAAAATTGTGATGTTTTGGGGTGGCCGGTTAGCTGAGATGGTGAGAGCGCAGGCTTGTAACACCAAGGTTGCCGGTTTGATTCCCACTTGGGCCAAGGAGCTGCGCCCTCCACAACTATTAGATTGAAATAACTACTTGAGTTGGAGCTGATGAGTCCTTGAGAAACACATTGTTCCCCAATAAAATTCCTTAAAAAAAATTTTTGTGATGTTTTAAAATTAAGAAAGAGTACTGGATTTGTGAGAACTCTTTGCTTACCCCTCCTGCCAATTTGAGTCTAATTGTCAGTGGTCTTTTGAGGCCCATTGATTTACTAGAGTAACTACATTCAAGAATTCAGAAACATGTTGTTTTGATTTTAAAATGCAGGTGCCAAATCTGTGGCCTCATATTCGCCAAAAAGAAAAACAAAATCACTCAAATAATTAAAACAGGAAAAGCTTAATAACTAATCAAATCAAACTATTTTTATATTTCATTAAGTACATGCTACAATGTATCAAGGGTAATAAAATTGATCTACTCAGAATGTAAGAAAAAATGATACCTGTGTCCATTATTTGAAGCGGCTACAAATACGAAATATTTCATTGCAGTAAATTATGTTAATAATAGCCGATGACTGACTATCTTGCCCTCAGATCTGATCCATGTCCAAATGCTGTATTGCTTTTGATAAAGGGCAAATTTAGGTAGAGTCCATGTTCCGTTTCACATTGTATTAAAACCATGACCATCAATTTTAGCAGAGTGCCATATTTGATCTTAATAGTAACATGATTTTAAAGGTCAGCTTTAGCTATGCCCATAAAAAATGTTATGAAACAAGAAATGCTTTGACTAAGTTAGATTTTATTTGCTTTTTTAAAAGCAAAACTTTTAATCATGTAAAAATGCATCACTCTGTTCCTCTTTTGTGACTAGCTGAATTACTTGCTCATGAAAATCCAATTGCCTTGAAAAAAGAGTATATAGGAAAATTGTTAAATGGGTAGCATAGGAGTGATTAATTAATCATTAATCATGAAATATTTAAGCTTAATACCTTCACAAAATTGTGCCAATACTGAAATAAAAGTTCTCAATAAAGGAGTCTCATTAATGAGTTTCCTGCGGTGGCAGGTTCCCTGGACTTCCCAGCCTCTTCTACAAAACTGATTGATTCATGGAAAAACAAAAAACAAAAAGTATCTTGCCTGTTGTAATTAAGATTACAGTCCTTCTTAATTATTCATGGGAGGTCAGCTGTCTATATTTCTATGACTTGAAATGTTTTTCCACCATTTGAAGCCCTTCCTATTATTTGCCATTATTCTAGTGCCTAGAAATGTGTTGCCAAATAGTCTGCAAAGTAGAAAAGGTAGATGCGTTAGCCTATACAGATAATGTGTGTGCAGTTTACACTCAGGCAAAGGAAACCTATTGACAGACTGACACTACTACTTCTAGTAGTAATGATAGTCCTGATCCATAAGCGTTTAAATAAAATTCACTTGAATTGGGATCTGGGAAGTTAATTATCAACACCACTTACCATGAGAAAGACTACATTGCTTGTGTTTGTCTGTGTGTATGTGTGAAGCTATATTGCGATGTCAGGGCAACAACTTGAACTGACAGCACAAACTCCTTCAAAATAAGTAGCTTTCAGAGGAGGCAGTTTATTTCTAGCTTAGTTCTTTATTATGTATATTTAGTAGGGTCACATTAGCACCTTGTACAATTACTCTAGGCAGAAAGGAGACAGCTGGAATTCTTAAAGACTTTTTGTCATTTTTTAATGTTTCTTTTTGTTTGAGATTAATAGGTAGTTTACGAATCTATATAAAGCAGTTTGAAAGGGATCACTAGCATGCCTTTCGGCAGCTGAGATACAGGAAAATGAACATTTCCACATCGCGTTCTATTGCTATAATGGAACTTAGAGTGCCTATGTAACCCAATTATCAGCCTAAAACTTTTCACTCTCCTTGGCAAACTTGTTTCTCTAATTTTTGTCTTGCAACTGGAGATATTGTAGTATAATTGGCCTTTATATCTGCTGGAGTTATAGCAATAGTGTGCCCAGATGCCATCTAGAGAAAGTATCTAAATGTGCCCTACCCCTCCATTTGCACTTATTTTCTTCCTTTTAAATTACCTATGGGATACAGTGGGGGATATCTCAGATACTGATTGTGTTCAAAATCTACTTGGGCAGTAATTTTGTTGGCATGGGTTAATTCATTACACTCTCATTTTGGAGGGATAGAGTTTAGCTCTGAAAGGATAGGTTTTAAAGTCAGAGTAACTGGTCCACGTGCAGCCACTATTGTCATGAGAAGAAAAGCCTATGACATTAACTAGAGGAAGGAAAGCACCAGGCAAAGTAAAAGATTTTCAGTGGTAGATTGTCACATGGCTGGAGGTACCCATCATGACCTTTGTTAATGTATTTATTTTTCATTAGTTTAACCAATTTCTGTCGAATGTTATCAGGCACCATTCAGGTGCTAGACATTTGTAATTAAAAGATGAATACATAATCTCTTATTTAAGATTCTTCTAATTGAGAAGCCTAGAGTTTGAACATTTGTATCTCATACACTGCATATGATGATGCTATCATAAAAGTATGTACAAGATACTTTTGGAGCACAAGGAATGGGTACCTGGCTTAAATCGGAGATTCACAGAGATCATTTTAAAAGAATTGATTATAGTTGATCTTCAACCCAGTGGTAAAATATGTCAAAAGAATGCACACCATATTTAAGCACCTAGAAGTAATCCAGAAGGATGCCGAAGATAGAGGGGTAGAGAGATGTATGAAGAGATGGAATTTGAGGAGTTCCATCCAGGGCTGGATCACACAAGGCCTTGCATGTCCCACTGAAGATTGATATCCTAAAGTTTAGGGCATTCACTGAAGAAGTTAATTTAGCTATGGCCAGTTTTGCATCTTAGAATCCCTCTAGCTGCAAGATGGAGAAGGGATTGGACAGGGATAGGACTGGAAACTCAGGACCAGTGAGAAAGTTGCTTTCATAATCTAAGCAAGAACTAAATGAACAGCAACAGTGATAGAGATAACCTACTGACTTCAAAAAGTATTAATGTGGTAGAACTGAGATTAGTTGTTAATTAATTGGATGTGAAGAATAAGCTACAGAGGGAATTCATGGATAATGCTTAGATTTCTCTCTTGAATATGCTACCAGTTACTGAGACTGGGGACATAGGAGTCTTGGAGTAAGGTGGGGAAGAGACAGAGCTCTACTATGGTAAGACTTTTTAGTATTCTGGGAAAACAGACTAACAAAAGTTAGTCTCTTAAAAATGGATGTCTAATTAGTTGAAGAGATTAATTTAAAGGATAATAAAAATACAGAAAGGCATCTGAGAAAATTTTACAGATGAGCCATGAGTTCACATACACACTCCCTTCCCTTTCTACCCTTATTCCTTTCTCTGTCTTATCACAGGACAATATAGAAGGTCATAGAAAGGAAAATATAGAAAGGAGGACAAAACAGGGCATAGATGGAAAACGAGCAGCTATCTAGTGAAGGGAGGATAGCAGGAGTTGGCCCTCAAGAGAGCAGCGTTCTTATCCAAGTGTTGCTGAATATTGACTTTCTGGCTTGACTAATTTGACATTTCTAGGTCTGTTTTATCTCTAAATCAGTGTTGGCCTAGTTGATCTCTGTGGATCCTTCTAGCTCTGTTACTTTTTCATTATGGGAGGAAAGAGTGGAATGAGTGGAAAAGGTTAATGGAACCAAGGAATAGGCAAAGAACCTCAGAGCAAGAGCTATGCTATGTTCTTCCAATAATTTAAAATAGAAAAAAAAATTAATGATAATTTTACCTAATAAATGGGTTAAGGAGAGACAGAATTTGGGGACCAGGGGACTGACAGCAGGGTGATGGGGCTGGTAGAGGAAGTAAGGACAATACTATGTGACAATTGTGTTTTATTATTTTGCCTACACACGATATAGGCAGGGATAGGGAGGCCACAGCCTTCGGAAAGATTAAATCCTTCCCTTTACTATTGCCAACGTTGTACACGATGGGGAAATACCTCACAGTACATTTTATAGTCATTTCTCATGATCTAAGATATAAATTTGCTACAATTCACATTTTTGTTCAAAATGAGTCACAACAGCATAATTCTATTTTAATGTTTTTTTTGGGTTTTTTTTTTTTAGTTTTTGGAAAGACAGCTCAAAATAACAGTTGCTTAAACAGGATACAAGGAGCCTGGCATATGGAATACATCGTGGAGCAAGGTTAATATATTAGCCCCGAACTCTGTATCTCTCACACTGGAAGATTGGGAGTTGGGGTGTAAACTAACATTCTAACATTTTCTGCTGCTCTAGCTGCAACCATTCTGTCCATAGTCCAGTTAGCAGAATCAAGGAAAGAGGGAAAAGTGTATACGCCCTTCCTTTCATGACGCCATCTTGAAATTATGTTCACTGCTTCTACCCCTTTGTCAGAACTTAGTCACATGGCAACTCCTGGCTCGAAAGGAGGCTGGACAACACAGTCTTCATTGGAGTGACCATATGCTCGCTAACATTTGGAGATTCTATTATTAAAGGAAAAAGAGGAGAAGGATAGTGGGAGCAGCTAGTAATCTCTGCCAAACATACTCCTTCAAAATATTCAGGAAAAGTCAGGTATCTTTAAATTGTATTGGAATCTCTCTCTCTCTCTCTCTCTCTCTCTCTCTCTCTCTCTCTCTCTCTCTCTCTCTCTCTCTGTATCTGGCCAATTTAGCATGATTTTTGGTTAAAGCTCTTTTAAAATCATTTTTTCTAAGGTTATCAGTATAGTACATGTGATTTTAAGCCACAATAAAGTGGAGATTTTAAAGAAAGCAATGAAGGGTATTTATTGATCATAAACAAACTTATTGTTATCAAGCTTGTCTATTAAAATATTTTAAATGTTTTATAGCATTATTGTAGACTTTGGAGTTTATAGTTAGTTAATTCCTGTGTTTGACGTTCAGGTTTTATAAACCCTAAATTCTTCTCACATAGAGGACCAGCTTTGCATTACATTTTCCATCCTCTAGCTGTTTTTTTCTAAAGTAAAATTTTGGTAACAAAATTATTCAGTTTTTTTATTATTCAGTTCCTGGATAACATTCATGCTTCTTATATTAATAAAAATTGATTTAGATACACTGGCTCCTACAAATGTTAGTTTTGTCTGTTTTGCTTGATTTTCCTAATGAATCATATTTTTACATACAGTACTTGTTAAATAAGTAAGATTTCCTGATATTTTGTATTATTGTTTATTATTAATTTTAATACCAGAGCCTTAACTAAAAAATGAAGACGGAGGATTAAAAAGTGTTATCTTTGTCTACTGGCTCTGAAATAAGTTTATGGCATTAAATTTCATTTGCAAAGCTATTGTTTTTCTTAAAGGGGGGTTGTTGAAGTGGTCCTGACATGGATTATTTCTGTGTCTAATTTTTTCATCTGGAATTTGGCAAAAACAAGTCCTATGAGATCAGTATTTCATGTGTCTCTTGCACTTTTATTTTCTCTGATCCAGCACTAGATGTAAAATTGTTTAGAAGATCTTTATCTTGATTTCCAAAGGGGCTGTCCAGATCCAGGAAAAATAGTCTTAAGTTGCAAGAAGGTAACAAGGAAAAAAAAGGGAGGGCTACTAAAGTAACAAGGAGACATACACAAAAAGGCCCTAAAACGATTCTAGATTCTAGATTATTCCAGGACAGTTGCATTGACCTTGGCTATGTGTCCTGTTCCTCTCATTGGAAAGCTTGATGATGCACCCAGATCACCGATTCACTTTTACTTGAGCTAATACAGTGGCTTCATTCTGGAAGATCGTTTTCTTTTGATTGCCATCTGCTGCCCAGGATTTTCCCAGCATGCTTGCAGTTCTGATCCCATTGCAAAGTGTGCTGCCCTGCTCAGGTCAGCCTATATTGCAGATACTGTAATGGCACAATCCTCTTTAATCCATAAAAGGACTACATCAATGTCAGAAAGATAAAACATGTAGCATAAGAAAAATGCATTCATTCCCAAAGCTATTGAAAGGCAAAGATAGTTGTAGGGGTAATTCATAGCACCCTTAAAAATTGACAAAGTTATGGCAACTGGGCTATATTCATGGTAGCCCTGATCACAAGTGGGTTCACCTGATGCTAGCTAATTGCATGTGAACAACAAAACAAGAGTGAGATGGTGAGCAAAAACATCTTATCAGTTGATGTAACAGTTCTAAGCAAGGAAATGCAATTTCCTGTTTGCTGAGAAGGAGCCTGTGTAAATCTTGGTGACGTATTTTATATCCCTGTTAATGAAATGTGTTTTAGTAATCTAACTGCTGCTATCCTGGTCTTGGCCACAATGCAAAACTGCTATGTTTTAGAAGTCTGTGTTTGTTAAAGAAAAGTCAAGTAGTTTTCAGAGAGTTAAACTTTGCTAGCTAGTGTGTGCTTTCCCTGTCAAAAATAATTGATACAGCAGGCTCTTTCGTTTAAAGAGTGCTGTCTTAAGGAAGGGGAATGTGCTGGGAGGGCAAGGGTGCTGGCTCGATTGGCCATTAAATTAAGGAACAAAAATGATAAGGATTCAAAAGGAATCAGTATTTAAGCAATCAGTCATGAGGGCAGTATAATGAAGTGGAGGCTCTTAGCTACTGTGGTTTGAGGGCTAGATTGTCATTTTTTAGCTGTACTACTACTGGAAACCACTCCACTTCCCCAAACCTAATTTTTTTCTGTAAATAGTTTCTAACCAATTATTTTATAGAATTAGGAGGATTAAGTGAAATTATAAACACAAGGGTCCCTCATAGTAGGCACTGAGCAAATGCGAGTAAATGTTGCCAAGCATGGTGCTCGGCATGTGTTGTAAACATGAATGGTGTTATGTTTGGTTCCTACAATTTCGTTTTTATAATAGGCCTAATCAGCCATCAGCAAGCATAGCCAGCCGTTTCAAACACAAAGCTGATTGTTTCCTTTACAATTCTAGAAGAAAGTGTGTCAAAAGATTTTTCTAAGAAATTAAGAGAATGTGATCTGATGTACCAAAATTCGTAGATCTAAGATTCCAAGTTTCTAAAATCTTTTAATCCAAGGAGCTGCAGTAATGCTACTCCCGAAATAAGGCATCATAACATCTTCAGATATTTGGCATAGTCCTATAACCTGGGATTCTGCAAAGCCACTTGATCATGTCTTAGACAGTTTACAATAACTACATAATCCATACATAAAGGAGAACATCACTTTTTTTGACTGTTTGCCAAAGTATTATTGTTTAAATAAATATTTGCTTATTCATAACTTATATACATTACATAAAATGTTTCTATGTTCCTAAAGGTGACTTTAAATATTTTATAAGATAATAAAACTAATAGATTTTTAAATTTATTATCATTTTCTCTCCATTACTATTTTAACATATTACTAAACATTTTGTCTCCCACAGTGATTTCTAAATTTCTAGACTTTTAACCAATTGCAGAGTTGATTTAATAATAATTCTCTGTTCATTGCATTTGTTTTTATTATAATTTGTTAGTTTTGTTCTTCCATTTCCCAACCTCACTTCTGTTTCCTCCACACCCTATGTAGCCTTGAGAGATATACCATAAAATTTTACATATGTATGTTCTATTTTTTAAAAAATAATACTGCAGCATTGATTTTATTCTTTCAACTCAGTTTTTTTTTCAGTTAATGATGTTTTTTGAAATACATTTATATTAATTGACATAGCACTGTCTTCTTACTGCTCCGTGGTGCTCCATAGTGTACATTCACCTGATTTTATTGATCTAGTTTCCTGGAGTTGAGTACCTGGATTACCCCTGATTCCTTGCTATCATAGCAACCCTGAAGTGGAAACATTCATGCATAACCCCTTATGAAACTGAGCATTTCTCTCAGTTACAAACTCAGGAGTGGAATGATTGAACAGATGCTATATAAAAACACAATTGCACTATGTTCTATCAAATCGTTCCTGATATGGCTTTACCAACTTGTATTCTCAACAGAACTACATAAAGGTTCCCAATGAAAATTCTTTTTTATTTTTTCATCTTGAGTAAATTGATGGGAAAAGGAAGACTTGGCCA
>NW_017731506.1:1823932-1833919 GCF_001890085.2 Hipposideros armiger
TATATATATATATATATATATATATATATATATATATATCTTCAGTCCTCACATTTTTAAAAATCTTTTTTTTAAACTTTTGATGTTCTTATAATAACTTCTTTCATTTTGAAACTTGTTTCACTTCGTTTTTTGATCCTTTACTATTCTCACTCTCCCTCTTTTTTCTCCATCATGTCTATATTTGCTTCGCTTGTTCTACTTCTCCCATGTCCTACTTCTCTTGTTGTCTAACATCAGACATTTTCAGGGCACAGTTGTTGGTCTTCCACCATGTAAAATTTTAGATATAGGTCATAAAGGCTAATTGCACAAGTAAGTACAGGGTGAGTGTAGGTGGGGTTGGATGCAGTTCCTCCTTTAAATAACTTGTCCCAGAGTTTTAGGTACAAAAATTCATTGTGTTTCAAAATTGAAGCAACCTTCATGCATAATATATCTTTTAACTTATGTTAATTTCTGAGCAACATTTTAATGGTGATACTACTAAACCTGGCTACATGCAGAATAGAAGACCTACAATAGAATAATGAAGGGTCTGAAATCTATTTGATAAGAGGAATGATTAAAGAAGTTAGGAGTCTTTACCTTGGGAACAGAAGACCCAAGATATGCTTGATAACTGACTTCAAATGTTTGTATACATGTTTAGCATGTGGAAGAGAAAAACTTATTTTGTGGTGTTCCAAGTGACAGTGGTTGTACAAATGGATAGCACTTTTGAAATGAAATATTTAAATAAGGAAATATGATATAATAAATACAACTATAAAACATATTGCTTTGTGAAAAAAAATGTTTTGTTTCACTAAAATTAGAGAGGAGAAAATCATCTCTCATGGATGCTGTATTGAATAAAATCTTGAATTAGATTACTTCTGTAATCCTTTGCCACTCAAAGCTTCTCAGTTCCCCCTGGTTCTTTCAATAGTAGGGCCATTTTTCTATTCAACTAACTCCAAATTTCAGAATAATTTTCAATTTATTTTAATCTAACTCCTTAAAAATGCTTATTCATTCCCAAAATGGCTTTCACAGCTTTCTCTGCTACTTTGTTTTTCTTAACTTTATTCCTCTAGGTTGGTGCAGGGGACTTCTGGTGGTCCAGTCTGGTCCCCAGTCTTATCTGCATTAAAACAGTTGACCTGCAAGGCAAACACCCTTTAACATTATGCTCAGCATATGGTCCTAGGTATAAGCTCTGCAGAAACCTTCTGCTTTGCTGATTTTACCTAACTCAAAGCTCAATCACCTGGCTGCACTGTAAAGGTTTTACTGCATTTTACTACTATGTTCCTTCTTTCCACCTGTTTAAACTCATTTGTTTGCTCTCATTTTCTACAACAGATACTCCTGAGGTGGTGTTCCACATGCTTCAGAGGCTCACTGGGTCCAAAACTGGTGTTTCTAGTCTCAAGACTCTTACTTCTGCTTCCCATAGCCCATGTTTTGACATACATTTTTCACTGCTCTTTCTCTTTTTGAGAGAAAAGCAACCTCAGGTAGTACCAGTAGTGACAGCAACAAAAACTAGGTCTCTATGATACAAAATGGTAGCCACCTTATTGCAAAAATAGGCTTAATTTATCATAAATAGCTCTTAATTTATCATGAAGTGCCTTTAGCTAAGGGAATGAAATTCAAGTAATGTGTGTTTTACTTACCCCTAACTCAATGCTAATTCATAATTTGACAAGCCAAAATATGAAATGAGACAGATATAGCAATGTGTCTGTGTTAGGTGTATACTCTGTCCAAAAGCAATGGTGTTCAATCCTCATTATTTATGGATTCTGTATTTGTGAATTCATTTACTAGCTAAATTTTATTTGTAATCCCAAAACCAATATTTGTGGACATGTGCAGAGTGGCAATAAATTTGAGTTGCATGACTCACATGTTTCTAGCTGGAGTCGAACGGTGATACTCTGCCTTGTTGTTTCAGCTCTCATATTGTAAATGAGTGTCTTGTTATGACCCATTTAATGCTACAGTTTTGTACTTTATGATGGTGATTTTGCTGTTTAAAATAATGCATTCATAGCACTGAAATGCTGTCTAATGGTTTCTAAGCTCAAGATGGCCGTGATGCACCTTAGGGAGAAATATGTGTTAGATAACCTTCATTCAATCATAAATTATAGCACTGTTGGTCAGCAGTTCAATGTTAAGAAATCAACTACTTGTATATATGTATATGTGCATATAAATAAAGTGTCTTTAAACTAAATATACATAAAACAAGGTGATCAGTTGATGAAGATATTGTGACCTGAGTCTTTCAGGGACCTAACTATATTTTTCTTAGGAGCAGTGTTTCAGTATTCACTGATGCATTGTTCACAGTGATTTCATAGAGCGTAACTATAGCAAATAAGAATTGACTATACTATTACTAGCATGCGTAAGATACTCATAAATATGTAAAGACATAATTAGCATTCTCTACTCCTTTAGTTAAAAAAAAATGTCGTTTGGAGAAAGGGAGTAGAAGAAAGTAGACACGCCTTTTTTGCCAGCCAAATGTAGTCAAGACATAATCCAAAAAACAAGTGGTGCACCAAGCTATGTGCAACCTGCCAAAGATGAAAAACCTACATTTAAATTAGCAAAAAGAAAAAAATAGGAGAAGAAGGAGGTGGAGGAGCAAGGAGGAGAAGGGGGGGAAATACAGTTAAGAAAATGGTGCGTCCAGTAAATCAATGGTGAAATCTAAAGATTGTTAGGCTGATGAAAATGAAAACTGTAGTTCAACTGGCAAAGAGGCTTATAATGGCTGTGCTGTTTAAAGCTTGTGTTCCATTTGACTTTAGAGCAATGAAAGATACAGAAAACAGTATACAATAACCACAATTGCATTTTTGTGGAAACTGTCTTAAGAAATGTTTTTCAAGTTACCGTTCCAACGTTCTGTTTTGATCTCTAACACATGCTGACCCCCGCCCCAACAACTAGCCTGAGAAATGGAAACTGGAGGCAGAAGGAAGGGGGACTTGATGTGGTTATACAGGGGCAGATGCACAGGTTGCTGTGTTGTCTACACTTTGTAGGGAGAGAAGCAAAGCACCCCCAGCAGGGACTGAGAAGACACAAGGGAGAGAATAAGGAAGGGAGTGAGCAGTGTGTGAAACTGCTATGACAACAGCGTCTTAGCGTGTGAATTCCCTTCTTTTCTAAACCTCACCACCTACATGGGGTTAGAATCAGCAGACCATCACAAGTTTTCTTTAGAAAAGCTAATTATAGGGAACTAAGAAAATTTTGTGCTGGGTAGTATTTTGATTGTTGTGAGCAGAATAGTCCTGGGTATAGTCACTCGCCTTACTCCCTCCCACTTCTCACCTCTGAATCTTCCTTTCAGTCAGAGTTTTACTCCATTATATAATTTTGATAATGAAGCTGTTGGAATATAAAAGGAGCCTCTTTAAGGGTGGTCTCCTTTCGTAACTGCAGCGATGTATCTTTGAACGGATACGGTTTCTATTGAATTATATCTGTGATGTCTGCACCATCTGAAATAAAGGGCCATTATAATTGTTCAGGTGTGTGAGGCTCTGACTTAAAGAAAGAGGGATTGGTATAACTTTTTTACTAATAATTAGTTCTCATATGGTTGAATGGATGCGGAAAAAATTATTTTATGTTCAGTGGACTTGGATTCTAATATAATCTGAAGAATTGGGCGGGGGAGATACCCTGGGAGTTTGCACTCAAGAGAAGGCAGAAAAAGGACAAGGGAACACTTCTCAATTTTGTCCTGTTACACATTTTGGATTTGATGAAGAAAATTTCCTCTAGCCTGTAACAGCATGTGTTCAGAAGGTGCAGAGCATAGTAAGAAGTAGAAACACCTGACATCAAAGAGACCACACAGATTTCAACTTTCGTTAGGGGTTTCAGACCTGGAGTGTCTGGCAAGGTGCTTGCTTAATAGCTGCTCTAACCTTTCACTCTGGGTTGCTCCCCTTAGTTTGCTTTTCTTCCTGACTTGCTGTATGCCTGAGACTTGATGAAATGGTTTACTCAAGTTGAGAGCCTTCAAATGATTGATTAGTTGATCTTTAAGACGACTCCCACCCAGCCCTGAGACTCCTGTGCTTGTCAGTATTGTGAAGTATTTATGAACTTCTCATAGCTGGTTCACAATTGGGTTGGGATTGCAAATGACAGTAGCAGATGTAATACAGGTCTTCTGCTAAACAAGCCAATGATGTGTCCCATGAGAAGAATGGGTTAGGGCATTGATCATGATTGATTTTAAAATGACATTCAATTAATATGGATATTCATGGACATTAGTGTCTGTAACTGAATATTGTGATATCCATCATGCTCTGAAACCTGAGACAAGGATACCTGCTTTATATAGCTCATTTACCTTGGAATTCTCATAAGCAACCTAATTTCTATGAAGCAGCATCTATACAAAGAGTTGAAGCAATTATTTGAACATGTGTATCTGTTTTTCGTTTACATTCTTTAGGAGGCAAAGTTATTGCATGTGATTTCACTGAAGTAATCAACAGTATGTGAGCTAAGTGTAGCTAATGATATCACATTGTATATCAAGAACCTTATTGTCATTTTCTTTTCCAGAATTTACTGGCTGAAAGCATTCCTCACAGAGAAATTTTTCCTTAGTGACTAATTCACTGGGGTTTCTCTCAATTTAGAATTTTGTCTTTATGACCAAAAGCTATTTTCCATATGAATCCACTTGAGATGTCACTTTTTCCAAACTTGCTGCCCTGTTCTTGACAAAGAGCCATTTGTGCAATTCCTGAATATATCCTCCAACAATTGGGTTCTCTTAGAAGATGCTGTCACATATCCACCTCACTTACCAATCTTCATGGTGTCCCTGAAGATAAGAGAAGGCTTATATTAGTCAAATAATTTCTCAGTGCAAATCCAAACGACATTACAACTTGGCTCTCCAGACTGTGACAGGAATATTCTGAATGAACATAATGAGCATAATTTATTTGATGAGGAGGAACCTGCTACATATTGATATTTTATAATGTTGACTGGCTATCACTGTATGGCAATCATGATAATGATGATGATGGTGATGATGGTGATTTGTCACTTCCTGAGCACCTTCTATGTGCCACATTCTATGTTCAGTTCCCTATAAGAATGATTTTGTTTAATTCTCACATTAGCCATACAAGGTGATTTTTATTATCCCTATTTTCTAGATAGGAATACAAAACTCATTGAGGCTATGCAAAGTAATAGACTCTCTGGTCAACTAGACCATTACTTCTCAAATTGTATGGGGCACAGTTACCTGGGAATATTGTTACATTTTTAGATTCTGATTCAGTGGTTCTGGGATGGGGCCTGGGATTCTGCATTTTAAACAAGCTCCTGGGTGTGGCTTAAGTCTGGTGGTCTAAGAACCATAGTTTGAAAGCAAAGAACCTTTAAGCGCATTGCCTTGGACAAATAGAACAAGTCAGCTTGTCTGCACAGCCCAGGTAGGGGTGACACTGAAGGTGAGCAGGCTCTTAGCCAGAGAAACATACCCTGAGAGTTACAAGGGATCTTTGTGATCGCCCTCATTTTTTTAAAGATAAACATTGTGAGACCATAAAATAATTTACCTAAATCTACTTCATTAATGGCAGAGCTCAGAGTAGAAACCAAATGCCCAGGCTCTGAGTCACATGGTTTCAACTACTGCCTTTTGCTGCCTGTCTTCCTTGAGAAGGTGTGATAGGTTTTTGGTTGGCTTCTCTGAATCATTTAAACCAGATATATATATATATATCTTTATGTCCTCTTTCTGCTAAAGGGGGAATTCAAGGTGTGTTTGTGTGTGAAATCCTGATTAATTGGGTTTCCTGTTAATTTGGATCTGGTCTAACAGGGCTTTCTGTTCTAAGACCAAACTATCTGTTTAAATCTTCCTTGAGTGTTTGAATCCTCAAGCCAAGGCCAGTTCAGCAAGCATTCGATTTTATTGTACTTCCAAAATTAATGACGGGACTACTTTGCAGCATTCAGGAACATCTCTCCTTTGCTCATCCTTCGGCATATCTGTAGTGAGCATCTACCATGTACACCAGGTGCTCTGGTGGGTGCTGAAGATAGAGCTATAAATACAAAAGTTTCTCCCCTCAAGATGCTCCTAGAAGTGAAGAAGGTTATCACTTAACGTGTGTTTGTTTTCTAGTGCTCTGCAAAAAGTTGTCACAAACTTAGCTTAAAACAACATCCATTTTTGATCTCATAGTTCTGTATGTCAGAAGTCTAGAATTACAGAATTAGGACTTCTTAGCAATGGTCAGACAAAAGGCCAGGGTTTCCTGTTTTAATAAATAGTCTAGGAAATATTCATAAAATGAAAGCCTCATCCCCAGCATCCCTTCCTCTATTACATAAAAGAGTCTTATCTTGCCCCGAAGGCATGCCTGTGCTTCATTCTGTGTAACTTGCTTTCAGGAATTCTGTTCTTTCTAATGTGGAAAGATAGCAATCAGGTTGCATATTATAAAAACGTTTGTACCTACCACCCCTATGGTGTCTAATTTTTGAAAAATAAAACAGTAGTTTGAATAGAACACTAAGAAGTTTTATTTTAAACATGGACTACAAGGTTTTACACCCATTCCCTGTTCTTCCCCCCTTTTCTGTGCTGGTGTGATTTATTAATGCTATCTTTGTAAAGCAGAAGACTAGTACATAAAGGAATTGTTGAAAAATGCTATTTTTGGTTTGCTAAATTCTATGGAAATATAGCCTGAAGGCAATCCACTAAAGAAAAACACCAGGTGCTGTTCCATTTCTCCCTTCTGCCAGGGCTTTGGACCTATTAAGGACACCAACTTGGAGGGGCTCGTGTTGCTGCCACTTTTAGCCAGTTTCCTCCTTTGTGTCCCTCTAAAGGTAAATATAATGGGTGCATAGCAGTCACTTTCAGTTCCATTTTTATTCTCATACCTTCTGAGTTATAAGATTATAGTCTGTATGAGTATCAAGCTGCTCAACAGGAGGTGTGAAAAATTATGATAGGTATCAATGTATTTCCTTGTGAGATCCACAGAGGGCAGAATAAATGTCTCAGCAACCCTTTATTGTATAGCAACCAACAAGGGAAGAACAAAATCAATAACTTCCATTGTTCACATGGCACCATTGCAAGAATTGTTTTTGCTTGTGAAAGAGAACCCATACACAGGAGATTAAACCAAAAAAAAAAAAAGTATAGCATGTAGCTAATAGCATCACTGTTTTATGGGAAATAATAGGTTGTATTCAACTTTCACAAAACAGAATTCAAGATTCAAAGCTGAGTAGATAATGACCTGCTATGCAGCCTGTGCATTGTATAAGCACTGTGCAGGTGATAGAAATTCTTACATTTCTACCTCTCCTTCCTACTGATTATAATCTGCCAAAAAAAAAAAAGTCATTGAAAACTAGCTAAACTCTTTCAATATCTTCGATGAAGGATCTATTTGAATTAAATACAGGCTCAGATTTCAGGGTATTACAAATAAAAAGTCCAAAATCAGAAACTATTTCAAGTCAAAAGCATATGTTTTCACATATCCAATGTTGTTCATGTTATCTTAAGTTTAGAGAGAAATATATGTAATGATTTTTAATGTTTAATTATCGCTCTCCAGAATGATATGTTCATAAGTTAAATAAAAAATCAAGAATTGACTTAGTGGATTTGTTTGAGCCAACACTTGACCTAAATTATTTCATAGGGGCTTTTGGATTCTTTTACTTCTACTAGAAGTAGCTACATTAATCTATTCCATTAATTCTGTGAAAGCCATACATGATTGTGGGTGAGTTCAAGCATTTGCATGCTAATGTTAAAAATACAAATAAATAAAAACAAAACAAATAAAAAAGCTACCAGCAAAATTGCAAAAACACTAGAAAGCAAATACCCACATCACCACTACACTAGTTCAAAACAATTTAAAAGTTTTTAGTATTATCTATGTATCTATTGGTATATTTTAAATAGTTGAATTCATAATGCAGCTCTATTTTTTCTAACTTGTTTTTCATTTAACATCACATAAAGGACATTGTTCCATGTTGGCCCATGAGCTTCAAAATTACCATGGAAGTTTTGCATAGCAATCAATTTCTTTATTTACTTAACAGTTTCCTAATTAGTGGTCCAATCATTCATTTCTAATGTAACTATTGAAAAAAAGCACAGTGAATATATTCCCCTTATATTATTTAAAATATACATTTAACACATTTTATTTAAAAATCACACATAAAAAACACTTGCCTTTTATAAAGAATTCAAGTAACTCAAGAAAGTATACAGAAATGAAAGGTAATATGCAACAAAGCATAAACAAATAAAAACCACATGCCACCACTTATAAGCTAATCATCATATAGTGAGACCTTGATGCCAGACATAATCTTTTTGTATATGTGCAAATTATAAATGCAGAGATAGATATATAGTTTATTTTATTTTATTTTTGTAATACTGGATTATAATTATATTATTATAATTTAACATTACATCTAATTTATAATAAAATAATTGCATTTAGTTTTTTGAAATACAGAAAAAAATACCACAAAGGAATCTCAAGGAATTACTGTATTTCAAATAAAGTATTACCATAAGATTTTCTTTTCTAAGATCATTCTAAATAAAAGAGAGTAGGAAGCAACATTGAAATTAGAATAGTCACTTTTTTCAATTCTACTTTTTTTTTGTTTTGTTTTGTTTTTTTTTTTTAAAGATTTTATTGGGGAATCAGGGGGATGGGAACAGCACTGGGAATCAGGGAAAGGGGAACAGACAAGCTGCTGTCCTTTTGTTCTTCAGTCTAGTTGTGGAGGACGTTGCTTCACTGGCCCACGTTGGTATTATCATTGCGCTCTTCCCAGCTGAGGCAGATCGGTCCCCGGCCACCAGATTGCCACTCATGGCGGCTCTTGGCAGCTCACACCGGCTGCTGGCCGCTCATGCTGGCTGTCAGCCACTCAGGATAGCTTATGGCAGCCCACTGCAGCCTAGCCATCTCTGGCGACTCACGGCAGCCCAGCTCCAGGTCGAGCTGTTGTTCATCATCTTAGCTATGGAGGGCAGCGTCACTGGCCCTCATGTGGGATCCAAACTGGGGCCCTGCTGCTCAGAGCTGGCATCCCAAGCCAGCTCTTAAGCAACGCGCCACTCGGCCAGCCCCAATTCTATGTTTTAACTTTAAACAACTCTGATTAATTTCTAGCTATGCAAATGTAAATATAGAACCTAAAACCACCTCCTTATTTTCTTCTTTCATCTTCTGATTTTGTTAGGTTTTTTTACTAAATTTTTTACTGTATTATATAAAATTATATAAATTATATAAATTTATGTAAATTTATAAAAAATATATATATTTATATATAAACATACAAGTATATTTTATTGTTAACCATAATTCCTATAATTCTTAGTATTTGTATTATTTTCATGTTTAAAATATTCAAATCTCACTACTAAAACTTATAATATTTTTTTTCCTGAGTCATTAATTGGATTTAGTTTTCAAATTGTCATTCCAGGAAGGATTCAGGTTATATATATTTGAGGTTTCCACCTGTTGTTGCTTGAACAACATGGCTAGGTTTCATTATCTTGGGTGACAAACAGATCTCATTGTGTTCTGTCAACTGATGGTGGCTGCGTAGAAATTTGAGGCTGTCCTAATGTTTACCCTTTTTTTTAATGCTTTATGTTTGCTGTTTAGATGCCTAGAAATTTCACCCACATTTACACCTGCATAGGTACAAAATGAGATATATTCCAGATTATTAACCATCTTGTTTGTGATAGGAAAATGTTGAAAATTTCCCAAATGTTCACTGGTAAGGGCTGGTTAAATAATTTATATACATGCATATGCAATAGAATACTGTGTGCCCAGAAATAGATTGAAAAAGTTGTTTACGTATCAATGTGAAGAAATTTCTGAAAGAAAAAAAATGCAAAAAAAA
>NW_017731506.1:1836159-1838022 GCF_001890085.2 Hipposideros armiger
CCAGTGAAGCAACATCCTCCACAACTAGACTGAAGAACAAAACAACAGCAACTTGTCTGTTCCCCTTCCCCGATTCCCCAGCGCTGTTCCCCTCCTCCAATTCCCCAATAAAATCTTTAAAAATAATAATAATAATAAAATAAAATAAAATAGGTGCAGTTGTCCAATTCCTGACTTCATCAGTGCACGAATACCTAAACAATAGATAATTCCCTTCACTTTTGCATTATATAGTGATAGCTAATATTGGTGTAGTCAGCTTGACACAATCTAGCCCTTGAATTCTTGGCCTGCTGAAGCCAGCTACCCAGGTGACTGAAAAGCTGTGTGAGTGTGTCACTCTTATTTGCTCTGCACTCTGGTTATTCATTTTATTGAGTGACCTCTTGGTGCCTGGGTAGAATAGAATGAAAATGGAACAGTACCAGAACTTTTCTCCAAAGAATGCTTTTCTCCCCTAAATGACAGCTACAAGGGAAGAAAGTATAGCAATTTTTTCCTTCATAATGGAAATGAACATAAGGAATGGTTTTTTTGGGACGAGTCTGGGGTTGAAGCAAGAGGTGATTATCCCTCCTCCAGACTTTTTTATTATTATTATTGGGAAACAGTGTGTTTTTACAGGGCACACCAGCTCCAAGTCAAGTAGTTGTTTCAATCTAATTGTGGAGGGTGCAGCTCAGTGGCCCATGCTGAGGATTGAACTGGCAGCCTTGGTGTTATGAGCACTGCGCTCTAACCAACTGAGCCAACCAGCCTCCCCTCCCCCCTTTTAACTGGTGCTGTTTGCAGCATCTAGGACTGGCTAATGGCCAGTGTGCTTGAAGCAAGGTCAAATCCCAGTGTTTTAGTGGATACCATTGATTTCTGGGACACCAGTCAAGGAAAAATTGAACTCTCCAAGGAGAAACACAGGATTTTACAGCTAGAAACAGGGTGTGAAATGTTATTACTTTTTAAACATCCTTCATAATTCTGTCAAGTATCTGAAAGGGAACAGATTGACAGGATTTTAGAACATTAAGGTCCAATAGAAATTGCCAGACCCTTTGGGGTTCTCATAACACTAGCAGAGGGTTTGTGAACCGCTTTACAAAGTTAAAAAGACTAATAAAAATTGTATCCAGATTAGGAATAAACTCTTCCCCTCCAAAGCATGAAGTTGCTTTGGTTTTGGTTACGTTTGGTGAGGTGGCAGAGTTTTAGGCTCATCAAAGCTCTAATTAGCAGTTGTATGTCTTTGATTAAGAGCAGTAAATAAATAAGTTATTACTGAAATGTGGTTGGCAAAATCCTTTAAAGCGTGGGGGACTCTGGAAGAAAATAATAAAAGTTGTTTGATGGTAAAAGATTAGGAACTGTTTATCTTGAACTGCACTGACCTGTGTGGTAGCCAAAAGACACATGTAGCTATTTAAGTTTAAATTAATTAGGTTAATGAATTAAAAATTCAGTTCCTCAGTCACACTAACCACATTTCAAGTGCTCAATAGCCACACCTGGCTAGTGGTATTGGACAGCACAGACATACCATGCTTAAGACATTTTATTGGACAACACTGAAGACCAACACTTTTGGATAGGCCAGAATTTCTTCAAACATAAAAACAAAAAAACAACAAAAAATGTATCCTTGGGCCGGCCGAGTGGCGCGTTGGTTAAGAACTGGCTTGGGATGCCAGAGGGCCCCGGCTCGGATCCCACATGAGGGCCAGTGACACTGCCCTCCACAGCTGAGATGCTGAACAACAGCTCGACCTGGAGCTGGGCTGCTGTGAGTCGCCGGCGACGGTGTAGGCTGCAGCCCCTGTGGCAGTGGGCTGCCATAAGCTACCGTGTGTAGCCAGCAGCCAGCGTGAGCGG
>NW_017731506.1:1839553-1847532 GCF_001890085.2 Hipposideros armiger
CGAGTTCTTAACCATCGCGCCACGCGGCCGGCCCCGGGTAGTAAGTTTTTTGAGTCCTTGTATGTCTAATAATTTGTTTGTCTTCCTACTTGATTACATATTAGGATGAAAGAGAATTCTAGATCTAATTGTTTTGTATCAGAACTTAATATTTAGGTTGTGTTTTCTTTCAGTATCCAGTATTGCTTATGCCTGACCCTCCAATTCTAGAACCCCCATGCATCTCTTTTTCTACAGCTCAGGTGTGTTCACCCTTTAATACCCTCTCATTTGGCAAACCATATCATTTGTCAATTAGCATGGTTGTTGATGTGGTAAGGACAGACCAAAGAGATAATGTTCTTTTCATGTCCTGTTGGTAAATTATCTTGTTAAGTAAGTAATGGTTCCTGAAAGTAATCTTGGATATGTCAATTACTTAACTCAGTAAGAAACTCAATTGACTCCTTAGAAGTGATTTGATATTTTTAATCTTTGTTGTGTATTTCCTTCATCTCTGCACACAGAATTCCATGAAAATATATGGAGCATAAAACATTTTTGCTTCTGCAAGAGAAAAGGGAATACTTGCTCCCCAAATTTCCTACAATGAAAATGTTTCTTTATTTAGGGAAAGATGGGCATTGATAGATGAACCTTCTGGGAATGGATTTTAACAATAAACATATCATGGTAATCAGAGTTATGAGATTTATTACATAAGAAATTCATCTGGTTTATTCTGTCCTTTACATCAAGACTACCCCATAGTGTTTTAGGAGCTGTCTTTTGGATATCCCTATGGATTCTAAATGTAAGAAACCAAATGGTTTCTTTTGATAGGTCATTTCTTCTAGCCTGAACATTCTTCTGTTATATATGTTAACTTTTTATGTAAAGGAATGAATCATAAAAAACTAGGCAAATGTAACTTTCCTCAATTATATGCATTGAAAAATTCACAGCTGGCCAGAGAAAATGAGTATTTAATAGTTTGTTTGTGGGAGTAATTTAAATAAAATCAAATAGATTTGTTTTTGGTTGGTATGGGTGTGGGCTACTAAAGGGAAAAAAATGGAAGAAATATTGATGACATTCAGTAAAAAAAAATAAAATAAATTAAGTAGAAAGTCAGAAAGCCAAAACAGACGATGTAGAAATAAATGTTAATGGCTAGAATGATAAGTTGGCTATCATATGTTCTCTTATCTTTGTTCACAGAGATTGAGAAAATTGAGAAATCCTACAAATTTTATATATGTACAAGTATATATGTGGCAGTTATAACTTATGATCTACCATGGTATAGAAATGTGTAATAAATAGAAGATACTGATTAATGAAATAAATTATGTTAGTACCTTAGTTTGGCCTCGATTTTGTTCCCATAGCAAGCTTGGTATCCAGGGCAAGAGATAGTAGGACTTTTGAAAGAGGTTAATTCACTTACGCAAGGTAAATAGCTTGTGAGTAGAAACTCTCTGGCTAAAACCCATATCATTTGCTCAGAATTTACTGTTTCATTATGATTATTGTTGTTCCTGTTCCTCTCACCCCAGTAGGGAGAGAGAGAGAACTAATGAACTGACACTCACATGAAATAATAATGTGACAATTTAGTGCTCAGCTCTGTGATGGTGACGGTAGACTAAGGGAATGATGACACTGAATGATATAGTCATTGCGAGCTGAATGAAAAGCAGAGAATTGGTGCTGGAATATACAGGTCATGTCAGAGCCCATTTACCTTTATGAATTCTGGTGCTAGAACAAAGTGTATCTCATCTGTGAGCCTTTTGCATAGATTGACTTAGAGGCTTTTATTAGGATGGCTTGAAAAAAATTTCTTTTCAATATGAAATTTTCTGGATTATGTTGCTCTTACCAATCACTATATTAAAGTACGAATGTAGTAATAATACAAAATGGTCACAAAGCTACTCAATATACAGGAAGAGATTTTCATCATGTTCATCTTCGTAAGAATTTCTTAAATAAAACAGAAAAAGCATGTATCAAAAAGGAAACAACTTATAAAATAGATTCCATTTTAATTTGAAATAATTGTATAATCAAGATAACATTTAAAGTGAAAAAGACAAAGGATTCAGAGAATATATTTTCTATAAGTATAAATGACATATATATATATATATATATGTGTGTGTGTGTATGTGTGTGTGTGTGTGTGTGTGTGTGTGATGTATTTATGGGTATAAATTAGTATCAAGAATTTCTACAAATAGTAAAACAAAAACATTATGACTCAATTTAGAAATATAAATGGGCAAATGAATAGCTATCATCATGGTAAAATATCTCTAACTTCACTAGTAATTCTGGAAATTAAAATGAAAACTATATCTCTTTTCGTATGTCATATTGGGAAAAACAAACAAACACAAAGCAATACAACATGTTGAAGAGGCCATTGGGAAAAAAGAACTCTTAACACTGTTGGAAGTTGTATAAATTGCTACAGCTAATTAGGAAAACAATATGACAAAATGACCGAAATTCAAAATGCACATGCCTTTTGACCTAGCATTGCCATTTGTAAGGATGTCCTCCAAAGAAACTTCCATCATTTGTATAAGAAGATATCTGTAGAGTGCGACATTGTAGTATGTGTAATAGAGAAAATTTGGAAACCACACAAATTATTCATCAGCAAACAAAATAATAAATGATGGTATATTCATTAAGTGGAATCCTATGTACAGCAGCTAAAATAAGTATTCTGGAATAGATATATAATATTCAATAGAGATTTCCAAAATGTAAGTAGAATGAAGCAAGTAAGGTACATTTTATGTATAGTATGATATAATTTGTAAAATTTATAAAATACATGAAACAAGTTGTATAATGTTTCTGGATACATATCCAGGTAGTTGAAGTATAAAAACATGTACTAGTTACTTACATTACTTACAATGATGATTGTCTCTGACAAAAAAAAGTAGATCATAGGAGATTTAAGATTTGTCTATAACATTTTATCTTTAAACCCTCCCTCAGAAAACCCCTTCAAATAACTGTTTTGTCTTAATAGTACTTTATTTTGGAGGATTCCTTAAGTATTTTTAATTTTAAAAAAGTAAAAGAAAATTGTTTTACATTGGATGGAAGGAGAAGCCTGAAATTACAGAGCAGGCAACCTTCCTAACCTAAAAATCTCTGTGTCCTGTTGGATAACAGTCTGTCTGGCAGCATTCAGTAGTACTACCTGGCAATTGTTCCTATTAGAAACATTGCACAAAGAAGGAATATTTGTAAATCTGCACCCTTGACCATATGTGGGTTGTTCCTAAGTGTTCCTTTTTTCTGCCCTATTGTAGAATATGTGTCTTTTGATCTCTTTATCTTCTTATTTTAAACCTCACTTACTCTTCTCCTCCATTACAGTTTAGCGCCATATTAAAACCTGCCAGACCAAACTTGGCAGACCAAAACTGCAGTACCTATGGGGCTAATCAAATGTGTCGTTTTACTTTACCTTTCTATCCATAGACAATGGTCAGTTCTAATACCAGGCTCATATCTAGGCATTGTTTAGCTTTCTGGGGACATTCACACACTAAATGTTAAAAGTGACTCTGAAGATGAGTACTAAACTTATGAACTTGGATTTAGAGAGGATTTTATGAATTTGACCTCAAAGGCAAGGGAAGTAAAAGCAAAAATAAATGAATGGGACTATATCAAACTAAAAAGCATCTGCACAGTAAAAGAAACCATCAACAAAATAAAGAGGCAACCAACTGAATGGGAGAAGATATTTCCAAACAACACCTCCAAAATATATAAAGAACTCACACAACTCAACAACAACAAAACAATTTAATTAAAAAATAGCAGAGGATCTGAACAGAAATTTCTCCCAAGAAGACATACAAATGGCCAACAGATATATGAAAAATTCTCAACTTCACTAGCAAATCAAAACCACAGTAAGATACCACCTCATACCCTTCACAATTGCTATTATCAATAAGACAAGTAATAACAAATGTTGGAGAGGTTGTGGAGAGAAAGGAACCATCATACACTGCTGGTGGAAATGTACATTGGTACAGCCACTATGGAAAACAGTATGGAGTTTCCTCAAAAAACTAGGAATAGAACTACCATACGACCCAGCAATCCCTTTTCTGGGTGTTTACGCAAAATACTTGAAAACATTTATCCATAAAGATGTATGTACCCTTAGTTCATTGCAGCATTATTCACGGTGGCCAAGACATGGAAACAACCGAAGTGTCCTTTGATAGATAATTGGATAAAAAAAGATGTGGTACATATATATAGTAAATGGAATATTACTTGGCCATAAAAAGAGATGAGATACTGCAATTTGCAACAAGTATGGATCTTCAGATTATCCTGATAAGCGAAATAAGTCAGAAAAAGTTGAGAACCATATGATACCACTCATATGTGGTTATAAAACTGAAAGCAACAAACAAGACAAACAAAAATTCATAGACATAGATAACAGTTTAGTGGTTACCAGAGGGTAAGAGGGGAGGAGGTTGGTAGAAGAGGGAAATGGGGGTCAAATGTATGGTGATAGAAGGAGAACTGACTCTGGGTTGTGAACACACAGTGCTACTTATAGATGATATATTACAGAATTGTACACTTGAACCCTATATATTTTTACTAAGCAATGTTACCCCAATATATTTAATAAAACATTTTAAAAGATACTAAACAAAGAAAACAGTGACCCAGAAGCTAAACAATGTTTTACAAGAAATCAGTATTGCATAGATATTACTTTGTAGGTAGGCTCTGGAGTTAGCTGGTTTGGCTCAACCTCTAACAAACTGTAGCACTTTGAGCAAGTTACTTCATCACTTTAAACCTCAATCACTTCATTTATAAAATGGGGGTCATATCAGTAGCTACCTCAAAGGTTCTTGTGAGAATTAAATGAGTTGTTAAGTATTTACTCATGGCCTTGATGCATGGTATGCATTCAATAAGTATTCAGTATTATGTTTGGAGACTTAGGGCATACTAGCATGGTATGGCATGGTATTGACTGTCTGTATTCATGCTTGCAGTACGTGGGTAGTCGTTCATTCATTGTAACTAAATCACCAGAACATATCCATACTATGCAGCTCCAATACTGATAAATGAACTAGGAATACTTTTACACACCACAGAGATGAATGCCCAGGAATAAATGACATCGTGCAATTGAAACAACAAATTCCATGCAAATAAGTTCCTTCAAAAAATTCAAAAGCCTAATCATTTTGATTATTTTTTAATAGCAATGTGAAGTTCTGCATTTACCGCCTGATAGAACTCCTGAAATGCATTGTTCAACTCAAAAGGAGCCTAGGTTTCTGAATAGGACACTATAAACCTGATTTCAACAGATTGAAAACAAGATGTGACAAGCAGTTTGACAGTGGCCCTCCACTAATTTCCGCTATTTGTAAAGAGGCACATCTGAATGGAAATAGCTCTGCAGAATGGATCAGTATGGTTGAGGCCATGTCAGTCCCCACATAAAACCTCAGTACAGGGGAAAATAAGCATCCATTGATTTCCTTTGAAAGCTCCCTGAGTCCGGGGAAAGCAGCCAATATGGGTTACCAGCTGCTCTCTGCTGGAAATCCTTTGTGGAAGGGTATGAGGAGCAGGATAAAGCTATAGAAAGCTGGTGGATATAAAAAGGAAACACACACACACACACACACACANTATGTGAATACAAAACCAGGGAAGAATTGTTAAGAAGTTAAGGAAAGAGATTACATGTCATGGAGATGGGTAGTGGGAATATGGTTGCAGAGGTGAGAATCAGACTTTTTTATTGTGTACCATTTTGTAATTTAATATTTGAATAATATAAAAACAAAATAATAAAAACGACTTTAAAAATACTAACAAAAGCATATTCATCAGGCAGAAATTGGAATGTGATGTGGTGCTCAGTGTTTTAAAGATGGATCTGTATGATGGTTCATATGCAGATTTATTTATGATTACAGTTCTCTGGAAATACCATCTATTTTAGCAGCTATTTAGCAAGCAGGAAACTCAGCTCAATATTCTGCAATTACCCCATTCCCCTCAAATGTGCTGCTTCTTTTTTTTTTGGCGGGGGGAGCAGTTAAATCTCATGGTTTTGGAAGTCTGTGGGCATTATTTATGTTCTGTGAGGAAATACTAAATAAGAATCAGCTCCCTTCTGACTTTTGTAGACTCCCTAAACATTTCTGACAATTATTCACTGTTGATATGGTTCTAGTCATGTTAACAATAAGCAGAATGGATTAGGTGTAGCTATCATAAAATAAAGTTAGCTCTATGACTACCAACAGATGCTTTTTCCATATCATACATAGTACTTAATTTGGGAGAAGAATGAGTTTCTTGATAGCAGGGCTATGAAACCTCTAATATTTCAAATTAAACAGTAGCCACAGTAAAGTATTTACCTGCAATCTTTATCTGTTGGATTGCTGGGTTGGTTTTTTTTTTTTCTATAAAATAATTTAAAAATCTCATATAGAGTGAACATCTGATATGGTCCAGGCACAATAAATGAAATAAGCAAGCACAAGATATGATCCTTGCTTTCAAGAACTGTGCAATAAATTTAGTGTCACAAAAATTTAACTACTTCAAATGATTATACAAACATTTACATTACCTCAGAAATGATATCATATCATTATTCCAAGAAATTCTTATGTTCTCATAATATATTTTTATATTTAATGAGTTATCTTGACTATCATTCTCTTTTTTTATACCTAAATTCCTAAACTCATTGAAAGTATTAAAATGATGACAAAGTCCCATCATTTTGCTCTAGGAATAAACTTCATTATCAGTTTCATCAAATTCATTGTGTGCTCTATCTTGATTAGTGACCAGAGACAATAATCTGACAGGTAGGGTTGGAAAACAGAAGAAACTTGGGTGAAAGAAAGCAATTAGAAATTCTTAAAATACTCTGCGTGTGATAGCATAAACCTGTATGGAATTAGTGGCAGTGAGAATAGAAATGAGAGTTGAAAATGCTATTTCAGGAATAGAACCTGTGGGATATGGGGGCTGGATTGAGGCGGAGGGCAGAGAAATCAATGGTAAATGAGAAGGTGGACTACTAGAATTAGTAGGGAATGAAAGAAGGAAATATAAAATCATGTCTCCAGCTTGTCTTAGCTTCTTGAAGACAAGGGCCATGGATATTTATTTATTCTTTCAACAAATATTCAAACAAATTTATAAGAATTTGCTTGATGCCACACACTGAACTAGGTG
Organism: Hipposideros armiger; assembly: GCF_001890085.2. Lineage (NCBI taxonomy): Eukaryota > Metazoa > Chordata > Mammalia > Chiroptera > Hipposideridae > Hipposideros > Hipposideros armiger. The sequence continues at coordinate 1,846,829 of NW_017731506.1, forward strand.
TTAGTAACATAAAAAATTAAAAGGCACAATTTCTATTTTTAAACGTCTCCTACTCTAATAGACCGAAAAGGAGATAAGGCGGTAATTACTATAAAGCTATAATGAAATATCACAAATGTCATGATAGAGAAATGAGAGTGCCATTTTCCTCCATTTCTCATGTGTTCAGTATTCAATTGCTAAATAAAGGTGAAAGTTATTGTTTGCTATTTTCTTCCTTTAGAGCAATGAATGAGGACTTTGCTATATATGGCCCCAAGAATAGGCTGATAAGATCTCAACTATCCAATAGTGACAGGCAAGGTCATGATTAGTGTTCAGACTAATGCTTCTTTTTTCTCCTTCTCTGACTTGACAACGAAAAAAAATTGTTTAAAATTCCAAATCACAGCAAATGACTATATTTTTCAAGTAAAAATCAATTATAAATAATTCCTTTGTAGGTGAGTATGTATATACTTGGTTCAGAACCACAAGCTCCCACCACCACTACCTAGGTTTCAGCAATTGTCAAGTGTCCCGTCTTCCTCTCATGCAAACCTGCTTTTTGAAGGTGCTCACCCCATAGACCTTGCTTAAAATAGGTGCAGTGCTCATAACACCAGTTGGTGAGCGGCCGTCCAGAAGCCGGCGACTGATCTGCCTCGCCTGGGAAGAGCGCAATGATGGTGCCAACTTGGGCCAGTGAAGCAACATCCTCCACA
>NW_017731506.1:1849327-1850719 GCF_001890085.2 Hipposideros armiger
GCTACCGTGTGTAGCCAGCAGCCAGCGTGAGCGGCCAGCAGCCGCAGTGAGCGGCCATCCAGAGACCGGCGACTGATCTGCCTCAATTGGGAAGAGCGCAATGATGGTGCCAACTTGGGCCAGTGAAGCAACATCCTCCACAACTATACTGAAAAACAAAACAACAACTTGTCTACTTGTCTGTTCCCCTTCCCCGATTCCCAACGCTGTTCCCCTCCCCTCAATTCCCCAATAAAATCTTAAAAAAAAAATGTATCCTTTCTTTCTCTGTCTATATTTTTAATTATAAAAATAGCAGTATATGAGATGGTGAAAACTAAAACCATACTAACTGGCAAAATAGAAACCAAATCTTCTTGCTTCTTCCACCAAATCTCTTCCATCACCATTTGTGTGTAATATGTCTGGTGAGGCTGCCTACCTCCACAATTCTATATAATCTACTTGCATATGTATTTATTGATTTATCAACTACGAATAGTAGTTATAGGCTCTCCAATATATAATATTATACATTTGATTCACTCTTAACATCTCACCCAGAATACTTCTGTCAGATCCATTTTAAAATAGTCTACTGTTTGTTATAATGATCATACATAGTAAGAACATTATGGTTATCATTAAGAACATAACATAATAACATAATGTATTAATAACTTTGATTCCTAAAAATTATATCACTTTACCTACTACTGTTTATGATGAGAAAATGTATACCTCCCTCCATTTTCCTCCACTTTTCTTCCTTTCAATATCTTGCAATCTTGATATGCCATATTATGTTAGATAATCAACATTTATAAGACACAGTTTAGATTTCCAAACTTTGTCTATAGTTTGAGTCTAAAATTGGAGCCCAAAATTAATATCTTGAAAATTGTGATTATGTAAATTTTTTTAATTATAGCATCAAGTAGTGTGAATGATGTAAAGTGATGGATACATTTTCCTTTGCTATGACCTGTTCCTATAATGGACACCATGCTTATCATAAATTTACAGAAGAATCTGATGCTGTCTTTCTATTCTAAATTGAGATATTTTCTTGTGTGGCGCATTGCCCACATTCTAAGATTACCTTTGATTCCTGAGGTGTGTATTTTACTTTTTAAACCCATTACATGTCTTCCTCTTCTTTGGATTCTTTTTTCATTTTGCTGCAAAATATTCTCATGAAATTCTTTCAGAAAGGGTTTTTGGGTAGTAAGTTTTGTTTTTTTTTTAAGATTTTTATTGGGTAATTGGGGGTAAGGGAAATTGGGGGAAGGGGAACAGACAAGTTGCTGTCGTTTTTTGTTCTTCAATCTAGTTGTGGAGGACGCTGCTTCACTGGCCCAAGTTGGCACCATCATTGCGCTCTTCCCTGGCGAGGAAGATCAGTCGCCGGCT
>NW_017731506.1:1857794-1869529 GCF_001890085.2 Hipposideros armiger
CACACACACACACACTCACACACCACCTCCCAGGACTCAGGATAGAAGAGGTGGGGATGACTGCCTGAGCCATGCTTCATTCCTCAAACTAAGCATGCTTCTTTCTCCGAAAATGGAGAGGGTGGGAGGGACGCTTCAACAAACCCCACCTTTATTTATGCAACACATTGGGAACGGTTCCAATGGGAATTTCTCATGCTCTTTCACGTTCCCTGAATTCTGTTGGTGGTGAGTTCTTGTTTTCTTTAAAGTGCTCTGATCTAATAAGTATTTGCCTCCAATCTGGAACAAATACTCAGTGTGATTGCAAGTCCTCATTTACATAATTGCATTATGACCATAATTTTAGGAGGATAATAAATGAGGAATATTTTGATGTTGGCTGGCTCTCATGCAAAAAAACTACTCCCAGATTTCTTTCTGAGCACCTCCATGACAATTTTGCGGAGTAAATGACACTAAAAATTTTTTTTCAAGATTGAGTAGTGGGCAACCATTCTTGGTTTCTAATTTAGACACTCCAAGCAGTGTGTCTTACAATGTAATCAAGTCTTCATAAAGGTGTTCCAAGAAAGCACTGAACAATACGTTTCAGATGTCCTCTGAAGTTTCAGATATTTGGCAGTGTCTCTCTGCTATAGGGAGAAGTTGGACAGGATTAAAAAGCATTTTTTCCAAAGCAGTTTGGTTGCCTGCCTAGAGATTCATTGGTTAATGTGGATTATCAAGGGGGCAGAATTGTCCTATGACACAAATAGCAAGCCACTAGATAAAAATAAATTTTGTAAATAATAAAAAAATAAGGCATCTTATAAAGAATATCTGAACCCTATTGAATTTTGCTGTATTTCTCTTTTTAATGGTATGTAAAAAGTTATTTAACGAGTAAATTTAAAAAAGTTATTTGTAGCTTAAATATAAAAATTGTTATACATAGGGATATATTTAAAGCAATTTTTAAATTATAGTTTTTTTAAATTTATTTGTATCTTACTGACAATAAATGTTATTTCTATTGAAAACATGAGCACCAATTTAAAATTTTACTTAAAACATAAAAACAGCTATTGAGCTTACTAGTATAAACAGAGTTCCAGGGAAATATACAATGTATGATGTTTTTAGGACTCAGGATCAATCAGCCATCTATACCTGACATGTTAATGACAAATGATGTATTCATTTTCTTCAAGAGACCTGCCACATCTCTATATGACAGCTATTTTATTGTATATTTACTGGAAAGTAAGGCCATTTCACTAAAAATATTTTGTAATTTAAATGTTTCACTAAATCATCTTGGTTTTCTCACGAATTCATGCAATTAAGTCAAATTTCTCTGTGCTACATATCATGATCACTTTTACATGCTTCTTTCTTTTTATTCCTGTGACTTGTATCCTTCTTTCTACAGCTCCCTTCCTCAGTCCTTATTATCTTTAATACAGAGATGTGATGTGGCTGCAGGGTGTTCAGGAGCCAGCGCTAGTCCCTGTAGGTACTGAGCTAAGCCAACTGAATCATTGATAATGCAGGGAAATACTGGTTGCCCTGTGTGATATGAAGAAATACAGCTTTCTGATAGGTTCTGTGTCCAGCATGTGGGTATTGACCACCAAAACAGGTTTTAAAAATCACCTGGTGGCTCTGAATCCTATAGAACACAGGTTTTGACCTCAAAACAAATTACAATTCAAACTTTAAATAAAATGAAGTCACCATTTTATAGTCTCTGAATCAGCAGAGTAGGAATGGATGCTAGTTCTTTTCTTTCTCATGTTTCCGATTCTCTTAGTTTGCAATTAATAGATGATATTAGCCTATGAGGTATACAGGCAATTTGGAAGCCCTGATTCTACATGGGTGAAGGAACTCCTAGGGGTTGTGTAGTGCTGAACTGTATGAGATTTGGTTCTTGCACCCACAACATGAAATTTAACAGTTCCCACACCAGAGTCACATGGGCAATAATGGGAGGTCAAAAGCATGACAGTAAGTAGCTAAGAGCCACCATCCTCCCCAATATTCAGAAAAAAACTGTACACTTACCCTAGAAATAATTACTTATCCAAAAGCAGTATTTTATTACTTACCAAATATCTCAGTGACAACTCATTTCAAAATTCATACTTACTATTTTTTATTTATTTGTACATGCCCCTTCGACATTACATCTGTGATTACTTTTATTTTACTTGAAAACTATCCCTAACGTCTTCTTAAGAGACTGACTGCTATTCTTGAATTCTTTCAGGATATATTCATCTGCAAAAATTGGTATTGCACCTTCATTATCAAAGGACATTTTCTTGGGTAAAAGAAAATTTAGTTAACAATTATTTCTGACAGGAATTTAAGGATATCACATCAATCCATTGTTCTCTGGTTGTCACTGTTTCTGTTGAGAGGTTGGCTATTTGTCACACCATTAAAGGTCTTTAAAATTTTGTTTGCTTTCTACTCTGGATATTTTAAACTTTCTCTCTGTCATGTTTTCCTCAATTAATCTAGGATGTGCTTGGATGATTGGGGTTCATGGGACTTGTTGAATGTGTGGAGTGATATCTAATCACCAGTTTTGGAAAGTTTATTATAAAGTCCTCAGCCATTACTTTCAAGGGAGTACTTCTGTTCCATTCCTTCTCTCCTATTTATCCAGGAATTAACTTACAAATATTTTTAACTTCTCAATCTATTATTTATGTCTATTACTCTCTCATAAGTTTTCATCATCTTAGCTCTTAATTTTTCATTCTGGAGAGTTTATGCTGACCAGTTTTCGAATGTATCAATTTTCTCTTCAGCTGTGTTTAATCAACTATTAACCTGATCTATTGAAATCTTAATTTAGGCTACTGCATTTTTTATTTCTAGTATATCTTTTTAAGTTTTTTCCTTAAAGAATTTTCAATATGTATTTTTTTATCTTTCTGCATGCAGCAAATAAACTATTTCACATTCTGTCAGTCTATCTATATTCTCCTATGGGACTGTTTATATTGTTTGATATTTTTGCTGAGTTTTTCTTGTTTGTTTGTTTGTTTTTTAGCTGAGCCATCCTGCCACCTGTTGGCAGCTCAGCGGCTGCTCAGCTCAGACCGGTACTCGAACCGCTGTTGCTCAGAGCTCAAACTCTTGAGCAAGCTCTTAACCAACTGAGCCACTCGGCTGGCCCTCTGAGTTTTTCTTTTTACATGATTGCTGATATTGTTTTGTGCCTGATATTTTATTTCAAAATTGTTTGTAAAGATAATTTGAAGCTCAGGACAAATATCTTCCACCAGAAGTAATTTTAATTTGTTTTTGCCATTTAACTGGGAATCCTAACATACTAGGATTGCCTGAATAAAGTTTAGGAACTAAAAATATTTGAGCTGAGTTGCAGTTCTTGCAAGTAGCCATCTGCATCTGGTTTATTCTTACTTTTAGAAAGAACATTTTAGTCCCTCACTTAAAAAGGAGAAGGTTTAATAGCCCTTCATTTCTCATAGGCCTAGACTCAAATGACTTCCCCCCTAGCCCTGTATAGCTGTGACTCACAAGTAATATCTAGCCTCTCAGTATCTCAGAAGCAGGAGTGAAAGTAACCTTAAAAGCAAGGCTCATGTTGTTCAGCTGGAATCCTTCTCCAGATCTGGGCCAGTAATTCTTTGTAAACTCTGTAGTTTTCTGAAGCCTTAAAGAAATTATTTAGTTGTGCCTAACTTTTATAATTGTCGTTAATGAGACGATCACCGCAGTTTCCTAGTCTACTATTAACAGAAGCTGTAGTACAAGTCAAATCAAATCTTAATTCAAAATTAAGATTCTTTGCACAGTATGGCCATTCCCCATTTTATAGACCCAAATAGGTGTATATATTCAATGAATGTTAGTGAGTAGCTTTTTAATTTTTAAAATTATTTTTCTCAACTCATTCAATTTCCTTAGAACTTTTAAATTCTAAATTATATATTTCACATGCCTTTCTTTTAAAATATTTCTTCTGCTTTCTGGCTTCTCTCATTAGAATCACTAATTTTACTATCTAGTTTTCCTTACATCCACCATCAAGTTACTATGTGACCTGAACTGCTCATGATAAGTAGAATGTTGTCAGTTCCATAAAGACATAATATTGGCATGGGTTTCATCATCAAGCAATAAAAGTACAAGAGGAATTTAATGAAATAGAAACCAGTGATTATATAGAGAGGGTAACATACCAAACATTGATTATTTAAATAGCTCATAAAACATACAACTCCAGAAAGGTTAATCAAAGAAATAAAAGGATATATATAAAAATATTACAAATGAAAAAAGTAAGTACAGATGATTCAGAAGTTATAAAGAAAAAGTTGAAATTGTGAATGCTTTTACGCCAATAAATTTGAAAATCTGGGTGAAATTAATATATTTCTAGGAGAATATAACTTATTAAAACTGATTCTGAGAGAAATAGAAATCCTGTATGTGTTACTTAAGACTTTTCATACAGAAACCACAGATCTAAAAATGTTAAAGACAAATTATTAATAATCTCAAGAAACAGTCTTTTCAATCTTATAACAGTTCTTCCAAAATTATAAACAAAGGGAATGTCTCATATTTATTTAGGCCAATATAATCTTGATATTTAAATTTGAATTCTGTCAAGTGTTACTGAGGATGTGGAGAAATGGAAAATATTATATACTGCTACTGGAAGTATACACCAATACATTCATTTTGCAAAAGCTGAACATCTACAATTACATTCCTAGCTATATATTCTAAGTAGAGATTTTTCAGATCTTAAGAGCTTTACATTATAACCATGTACACAGACATGCATACAGATAAAATGTCAGAAAACATTCATTACTCTTATGTTTAATGCTTTAATATTTTTAGTACTGTTCTATATTTTCATAAGATTTTGGTTATGTTGTACTAAATTGATTTCATGTTTCATTAATTGTTCTCAAATCTCAGTTTGAATAACTACACTAGAGAAACTTGTATTAAAGAACATGTACAAATAATATTATTCATCAAACTAGCAAAATATGAAAAATTTCCAAATGTTAATCAATAATGAGATATATTAATAAATAGGTGTTATATAGTAGAATATTATAAATCAATCAAAAGATATAAATAACATTGCACTCATCAATAAGAATGAATCTCAAAACATGATATTGAGCTAGAAAAACAAATTATAAGAGAACACATATTGTATAATTCCATTGACATTAAGTGCAAAACCAGATAAATTACAGAAGAAGCTTCTATGGGTTCCCTGAAAGAAGCGTTTTTTTTCTCTTGTAGTTTTCAGATTTCAAAAAATCTAAACACAAAATCTTATGCTGCAAGTGGCTGAATTACAATGCAAATTGAGTTCACATCCTTGCAATATCTCTTAGTTTAAAGTTAGAATAATGTTAAGAGAGAGTTGGACCAAAAAAATTGGGATGGAGAAGTCTCAACAGATTCCATGAAGGTGAGCCAGTTATTTTAGTTACAATAGCTTTAGTATCTTGATGTTGAGCTGACAATAATTGAGTTAATCTCAATAATTTCATGTGATTATATCATCAGTATGAGATAAATGAGAAAATATAAGAATATAATGCTATGATAATGAGAAAAAGACAACATAATTTTGCATGAGCTAAACTTAATAGAAGATTGCCTTGACAATATGTTCTTATTAGTCATCCACAGACAAGTCAACTATGTTTAACTTATGTATTTGTATGAAAAACTTCATCAAAATTAGCATTAAACCAACCTGTCCTTTCATTTTACAAAGACTTAAATACCCACAGTATACTAGCTATTGTATTATGAACTAACTAAAAAATTTACTATTATTCCAATATAGTTAAAAATAACATTTTCATTATAGAAACTACATCTCTTTGTGAAATTTGAAATTGTATTTCCATAGTTTCCCTCTGATGCACTTACTCACCAATGTGTAGCTAATTTGCTTTCTAATTTTTGAATTAGCTGTCATTGGCTATCTTTTTTTTTTTTCTTTCTTTCCTAACTGAGCCATCCTGCCACCTTTTGGCAGCTCAGCAGCAGCTCAGCTCGGGCCAGTACTCGAACCGTTGTTGCTCAGAGCTCAAACTCTTGAGCGAGCTCTTAACCAACTGAGCCACTCGGCCAGCCCTTGTCATTGACTGTCTTCATCTCTTCCACATTATTTATGGATCTCTGCCTTTAGGCTTCCATTAATAGTTTGCAGACATCTTGTAGCTATGTTTTTATTATGTCACTTCACAGCAGTTTTAGGAAGGAAGGGTATAACAAAATTATAATTGAAATGTTATTATTGATTGCTATTTGCATCAAATTGCTTACACCTATTTAGATAGTAGACTTCTTGACTTTTTAGAAGGTTTTTCTGAAAACCTTCATTGCATACCTAAGTGAGTCATGAGTAAAGAAATAAAAAACAAAATATTCAACCTTATTAAGACCAACGAAGTTAAGTTTACCTGCTTGTGGAAGAGTGCCCAAATCACTGTATGCAGTGTAGACAATGATCCCAAGTTCAGAAGCAAGCCTATCTTTTTAATACATTGAAAGTCAGAAAGAAAGCACTAGGGCAGTAGTTAGAATGCATGTTGTCTCCTTAGACACATTAAAACTATTTATATACTTAAAATTTATATTTCTGATAATAGACTATTTATAGCTTAATTGAATTGTATTTGTTTTGTGTTTTATATTTCTGTATGGGTGAACATCAAGGTCAGGACCAAAGGGATTAGGTCAGGCCCATTGTAATACGACTGGATTGATGTCACAGAAAAGAGTTAACTGGAAGTAGCCACATAAACCTTAAGTGTCATTGTTTCAAAGAAACCAAATAAAAATAAAAATTATACATAAATGTCGACAGTGTGGTGCTCATCATCCCTGTGCTTAACCTTGGGAGAGCAAGGAAAAACGGCATACTCTGAATTACCACTGTAGAAGAAGTATATAAAATAATTATCAGATAGAACAAAAGCTTTAGAGAATCACATTAAAAAATGATATTTTTCTCTATCAGGTATCACTTTGAAATATAATCTTCTGGTGAAATATTGATGGATAGCTTTTTCAGTCAGGTGGTCATTGAAGACAATAATATCAGAAGTCATAAGAATTACAGAGTAGCTTACAATTTTTTTTTTTTAAAGATTTTTTTATTGGGGAATTGGGGGGATGGGAACAGTGCTGGGGAATTAGGGGGAGGGGAACAGACAAGTTGGTGTTGTTTTGTTCTTCAGTCTAGTTGTGGAGGACGTTGCTTCACTGGCCCAAGTTGGCACCATCATTGCGCTCTTCCCGGGCGAGGCAGATCAGTCGCCAGCTTCTGGACGGCCGCTCACGGCGGCTGCTGGCCTCTCACACTGGCTGCTGGCTACACATGGTAGCCCATAGCAACCCACTGCAACAGGGGCTGCAGCCTGTGCCATTGCCTGTGACTCACGGCAGCCCAGCTCCAAGTTGAGCTGTTGTTCAGCATCTTAGCTGTAGAGGGAAGTGTCACTGGCCCTCATATGGGATCTGAACCGGGGCCCTCTGGCGTCCCAAGCCAGCTCTTAACCAACATGCCACTCTGCCGGCCCTACAATTTTTGTGCCTTTTGTCTCTGCTCAAGAATACCTAATAGGTTTTATCAATATCTCTTTACACTCTAATCTTATATTGTCTCTCTGAATAACACATCTAAGTTGTGTCTTTACTCTTCCTATTCATATTTCCTGCTACCAAATATGTCAGAATGTAATTATGAATTTTGGTGAACTTTTATCACAGTTATATTTATTTTCAGTGCCCAGCATAGTGCTTAGTATAAAACGGGGGTTCAATAAATGTCAACATAAGTGATGACAAACTTTTTCTATGAAGGCCACCTTGTGTATAGCAGGGGTGCAAAATATATATATACACATGACTTGTATTCTTTTGTTATTGGTATATACTGAGTATTACAATTTTAATACAGTTTTTTCCTTTCTTAAAATATGTATACGTTTTTTGGGCACCATCTGTATTTTAGACTTTGCATGGTCTCTGTCACAAGTACTCAACTCTACCTCTGTAGTGAGAAAGCAGCACAAAATAATACAAAAACAAATGGGAATGGCTGGGGTCTAATAAAACTTTATTTATAAATATGGGAGGAGGGCCAGATTGGCCCATGAGCTGTAGTTTGCCAACTGCTTATTTAATGAATGTATGAATGAATAAATTGTTAGTAACCAAAAAAATGGCTTCTTAACTTTGAGAAAGAAAAATAGATTGTGTTAATATTATTAAAGTATCATTTACAGATACTTGAGGTTTAACTAAGTAAAAGAAAAATATGAGAGATGATGATATAAAAATGTCAGAGTTTTCTGGAATAATAGTCTCAAAAATTCAATAATGTACATTTTACTCAGAGACAGGTTTCCTGAAAATGATAATGAGGAACTTAGCAGATCCACAAGCATTGAGGGTAGATGTCAATCCATTCCTTGTGGAGAAAGGCTATATCCTAATCAGTATGGAAAAAAAAAAAATGAAGAACAAGAAAAGACATGCTGGTCCCAAACTGGCAGAGAATGAAAATAATTGAACAATGACAGAGCAAGAAATTATTTTAAATATAATTTTTGTGTTAATTTGTGGTCTACTCTTTTTAAAGTTGCTCATAAAAAGAGTTGCCAAGTTATGTAAAATATGCTCGGAAGACTTGCTCCAGTAACATTCCAGAATATAGTTTATAGCATCCATGGTGAATACAGTCTCTAATTATCCCCATACATCACATTCTTGGCAGTAATGACATTTTAGCAGGTTCCAAAGGCCATGCATTCTCTTCTGCATTTTTTACTCGGGCGTGAATATGCTCAGTTTTAAAATGGCGTTGGCCAAATAGCCCAAATTTTAGCAAAATATCTGCATACTTACTTTGGAGAAGGACCACAGATGGCCCTTTTTGGAAGTGATAAGCTATACCAACACAGAAATGATATCTTCTTGTCTGGTATCCCATTACTAACAGCAGCATTATGTAAGACAGACACAGTTTAGATGGCAGCATGACAGTTCCCTGAGATGCTGTGCAGAGAATTATCACATCGGACATATTCAAACCTTGATACATGTCACAATGAGGACACACTTAGTTTTTCTTATTTCCCAAGGTGATTCAAGTAGACTAGAAATCTGGTAGCTTGCAGTACAAACATGGGACAGCAGAAGAGCATGCGATCTTTGATTAAGTATCTTTAAGCACAGGGTGGTCTTTGTGCCACTTGCGGTAGAAAGAGATTGCCAGGGATGTTTCACTCAAACTGTTTGCTCCAAAAGTGATTTTTCCTGGGTTGTTTTCAGATGTCTGAATATGCAGGGGCTTTGATGAAATGTGGACTTGAGCTGCTTTCAGCTTCAAATTAGTCTGAATTACCCTTGGGATACTTTCAGGACACTAGGTGTGCAAATGCTGCAGGACGGGAGAAATATGGAGATAACCTGGACATGAGAGTCAAAAGTCCTTATTGGGGGAAGCAGTGGCAGAGATATAAAACTGAATCCTTTTATTGAACATGTTAGAGGGGGAAAAGGGTGATAGCCCCCAAAGGTGAGGCTGGGAAGCACATACCTCTGTTTGAGGGTTTCGCCATCATGTTGCCTGGGTGTGGGTGCGTGAATGCATCGGGGAGGAGGGTGAGTGTGGCGCCTAGGGAAGTAAGGTTCTCCAGATTTTCCCACTAAGTTTAATTCCCATTAAGTTGCCATCTCAACTCAACAGCCTACAAGAGCTACAAATCTCAAAAGTGCCTATAAGACAGAGAGTTTTTGTTCTGCAAACGGCTCTTTTTCATAATTTAACTCCTTCAGTACTTTTAATAATAAAATGTTAGATTAATCATGAGAGTCACAAAATACTAAGTATTACTTGTATAATTAGTATGGGATTAAATTTATACCCAGTGGCATAATTAATGTATATGCCAGCATTTCCTTCTTTTTAAAAGTTTGTTTCAGGTACACAAAACAACATAGTGGTTAGGCATTTATACACTTTACAAAGTGATAACCCCAATATCTGTTACCCATCTGACACTGAATGTAGTTGCTAAAATGTTATTGACTATATTCCCTATGCTCTACTTTATATCCCCCTGGCTATTTTTTAAAATTATAGTTAACATTCAATATTATTTTATATTAATATTTTATATTATTTTATAAAACTGTTTTATATTAATATAGTTTCAGGTGTACAGGGTAGTGGTTAGACATGTATATAATTTATACATGTTTTGTACCTATCTGACACTATACATGGTTTTTAAAATATTATTGACTATATTCTCCATACTGTACTTTATAGCCCCATGACTTTTATAACTAATTTGTACTTCTTAATCCCTTTACCTTTCACACCTAGCTCCCCAACCCCCTCCCATCTAGTAACCATCAGTTTTTTCTCTGTATCTATTGGTCTGCTTCTGTTTTGTTTGTTCATTTATTTTGTTTTTTAGATTCCACATATAAATGAGATCATATGGGGTCTTTCGCAGTATGGCTTATTTCATGAAGCATAATGCTTTCTAAGTCCATCCATGTTGTTGCAAAAGGCACAATTTCATTCTTTATCTAATCATCTTCTTTATCCATACACTCTTCTGTATCAAATCGTCTATTTATGGACATTTCTGTTGTTTCCATATCTAGGCTATTGTCAGTAGCATTGCAGTGTAAATATAGGTGCATACATTTTTTAAAATTAGTGTTTTGGACTTCCTTGTATAAATGCTCAGGAGTGGAATTGCTGGCAAAGGAAGTAAGAATAATCAATGGGGTAAAGACAGTCTATTCAATAAATGGTGCTGGGAAAACTGGACACATACATGCAAAAAAATGAAAGTGGACCACATTCTTACACCATGTACAAGAATAAACCCAAAATGGATTAAATACTAAATGAAAGATCAGAAATCATAAAACTCCTAGAAGAAAACACAAGCAGTAAAATGCCAGACATTACTCTTCGTAATATTTTTACTGATGTATCTCCTTGGACAAAGGAAGAAAAACAAAAAATAAGCAAATGGGACTACATCAAACTAAAAAAAAAATTGTACAACAAAGGAAACCACCAACAAAACAAAAAGACAGCCTACTCAATTGGAGAAGATATTTGCCAGTGATACATCAGATAAGGGGTTAATACCCAAAATTTATAAAAATCCCCAAACAATCCAATTAAGAAATGGGCAGAGGACCTGAATAGACATTTCTTCAAAGAGGACTGACACATGGCCAAGAGACATATGAAAAGATGCTCCATGTCACTAATCATCATATAAACACAAATAAAAACCCCAATGAGATAGTACCTCACACCTGTCAGAATGGCCATTGTCAATAAATCAACAAACAATTGTTGGTGCTGAGGTGGAGAAAAGGAAACCCTCAGGCACTGTAGGTGGGATTGCAAATTGGTGTATACAGTATGGAAAACAGTATGGAGGCTCTTCAAAAATTAAAAATAAAATAAAATAAGGGCCGGCTGAGTGGCTCAGTTGGTTAAGAGCTCACTCAAGAGTGTGAGCTCTGAGCAACAGCGGTTTGATTCCCAGCCTGAGCTGAGCTGCCGTGGAGCTGCCAACAGGTGTCAGGATATAATGGCTCAGCTAAAAAGAAAGGAAGGAAGGAAGGAAGGAAGGAAGGAAGGAAGGAAGGAAGGAAGGAAGGAAGGAAGGAAGGAA
>NW_017731506.1:1869569-1926561 GCF_001890085.2 Hipposideros armiger
GAAGGAAGGAAGGAAGGAAGGAAGGAAGGAAGGAAGGAAGGAAGGAAGGAAGGAAGGAAGGAAGGAAGGGAAGAAAGAAAGAAAAAACATTTCCTTTCAAATGAAAAAATATGTTTAATAATACTGTTGTGATATAAAAATTTTCTGAATTCATTTAAAATTTATAATGAACAATTATAAAAGAATAATAAATACAAACTTTACAGATAGTATTCAAATTAATCTATTATATTAACTAAAATTTATCCATCTGAAAAAAAAGCATTACATCTCACAGTTGTGTTCTATTTTACTATTTTAAATTTTAAACACAAGTGAAAGCTTGTTTAAAAAAGTGGTTACATAGAAAGACAGAATTAACATACTCATGTTCTGTCTCTTCATCTTAATTATCAGCATTCTAATAATTTTTATTTAGAATCAACTATTTAAGCACAGAAATATGTAGTATCTCAGAGGTAGAGATACTAAACGCGGGCAAGACAAGGTTGAACAATTTTGAATCATTACACACTTACTCTCCAATGCACATGTGTGTCTGAGTCCATACCTGTCATCTATCAGGGCCGACAGGATATAAGTTATTGTTCAAATTGACTCCCCTGTAGAACATACTTTTCTCTATTGGGTAAGTAGTAAAAATGTGCTAGTTTGAGGGTTAAATAAATATTATTTAAACTCAACAATAACTAAAGCAATTGTTTAGAACTTAGACCAATAAAATATTTTTTTTTCCAGGAAAAGTATTTACCACTGATAAAATTTAAAATTTCTGATTCATAGCATAATAAAAGGGGGTTGATTTTTGGTTAGGTTGTTGTGGTTTATAAACTTTCTAGAAATGGTGAACAAGCCTTATTGTGCCCCTTCAGGTTGAATCAGGGAGGGGGTGATTATAAAATCTTACATCCTGCAAAGGTGGCTATTTAACTAGAATGTATTAGCTCTCCATAGAAAAGTGCCAGATATAAGTTAAAACAGGCATGTTCAGAAACTGTTGGCTTTGGTCTCAGTGAACTTGAATTTTATCTCAATGATTACTAATAGGTGATAAATATACTGGTGATTGTTTTAAACCATTTCCAAGCTTATTTTCTCATGTGGAGAGAATATGAATATACATATATGAGTGACAACTGGGTGACAGCAAAAAAAAAAAAAGATTTGTCCAATGAGCGCCAAGAGAAAGAAAAGAGCTGAGATAAAATCAAGACAAAGAGAGAAAGATATCTTTGGAAGACAAATCAGATGTGTGCTCTTCCTAATCCCCATACAATCAAGAAATAGATCGCACATGTGTATCTGAGGAGAGGGACCAATTAATAGGAATCTGGTCCTAGCATACATTTGGTTTACATGCTTTTAATTGTTTCTCTACAAATGTGTGTAAGGATAAACATTTGCACCATGAGGAAATCTAGTCTGTTTCCCATTTTTTTTTTGAGCTGTATTTAAATAGCATGTTCATATTCTATGACCTCTAATCAGAAGGGAATTTAAGTTGCTTTGTCTATCCACAGTATTTTGAGGCGTTTTATACTCAGGGCTGTAAATTGTATATTTAAAATCTTTTATTGGAAAAGATGTCCTCCTTTGTGTATGAGTGTATCAACAATCATAGAAAGAGGCAGACCCATCCCAAAAGGAGTGCGCTGACCAGAATGTATAATTTGTCTCACATGCTCCAAATAAAGTCAAAACATTAGTCATTTAAACCTGAGTAGATGGAGTTCTCCAACTGTTTTCCATAACAAACCCTCAGAGGGGATCTCAAATTCCACAACAACTTAGAATGATGATTTCAAGTCCTTATTGTACAGAATAAAAATTCATTAATAACTCCAAAAATCTTTTAAAGCCAACCCACAAATATTTTCTTCATGATGTACTGTCGCAACAACAGGACAAAAGTTTTATTTTTCAGTGTCTTTTCCAATGATATCAATCTGAGTATAGTTTGGGTCAAAAAATTATCCACACACCTTACATTTGTACACCTCATGCCTCTTTAGGATTTCATATTTGTTTTTCTTAACAGTGTTGAACATTTTGAATCCCATTTGCCCCTTGTATAAAAGACACATAAATCCAGCTCCAAGGGCAAAGGTATTATAAACATATGGATACTTATACTCCAATTTCCCTGCGCTTATTGAAAGCTCAATTTAAATTCTCATAAAGAGAAGTAAGAACGGTTTTACAGTTTAGGTTTTCCTGTTGGTTTTCTGTCTATTAAACTTAAAGAAAACTAAGAAGTAGAGCAAAACGTAAAAGCAGCAGTCAATCAGAGTATCCTTATTTGGTGACCATGCTCTTCTGTACACTTTGTGAGTAGGGTAAAATCAAGGCATCCTCATTCAATAGCCTCACAGTTACCTAGATTTAGATTGGAGGTGTTATTACCCTCCCCGACTGAATGATCAAACTGCTCTTTCTAAACACAAACACTATCCTTTCACAGCTCACTTTGTACATTACCTGTCTCTCACTCTGTTATGTGATTGGGTGATAAGCACTGCCCCACTTCATTTGGTTGAAAGCTCTGAAATATGTTAGGGTTTGCATGTTCTGTAGAACTGTGGTTATCAGTCATTTTTAGCTGAAGGAACCCTCTGATTATCTGATGAAAGTGATGTACATACACATAAAATGATACATACAAATTCAGGGGGTTCATAGACCCCTAAAATCCATTGCTCTGGGGAATGCATTATGTGTGTCTCGTTACTCTCAAGGGGCACACAGCATCTCATAGTGCAGGTTACTTAGATAATGTGATAGCCACCAGCCTTATGCAAGTGAACTAACGTCCTTTTAAACCTTAAATAGATGTATCTTCGGACTCTTCCTAAGATAAAAACAAATAATTATTATCTCACTTTTTTTTTTTTTAAAGATTTTTATTGGGGAATTGGGGGATGGGAAACAGTGCTGGGGAATTGGGGGAAGGGGAACAGACAAGTTGCTGTTCTTAACCATCGCACCACTCGGCCGGCCCAATTGTCTCACTTTTTAAACATTTATCAGTATAAAATAAAAGTTATAAAAGGAAGGCCTTTTTTTTTTTTTGGTCCTATGCCACCACCTAAATTAAAGATTTGGAGTTTTTATTTATTTTAAAAAAACAAAAAGTGGTATCGATTTGAACAAAACCTATTTATTTCCTAAATCTGAAACAGAACAAANCTGGCTGCTGGCCGCTCATGCTGGCTGCTGGCTACACACAGTAGCCCATGGCAACCCACTGTAGCAGGAGCTGCAGCCTACGCCATCACCGGCGACTCACAGCAGCCCAGCTCCAGGTTGAACTGTTGTTCAGCATCTTAGCTGTAGAGGACAGTGTCACTGGCCCTCATGTGGGATACGAACCGGGGCCCTCTGGCGTCCCAAGCCAGTTCTTAACCATCGCACCACTCGGCCGGCCCAATTGTCTCACTTTTTAAACATTTATCAGTATAAAATAAAACACATTTTAGGAAGGCCTTTTTTTTTTTTTTGTCCTGCATGTTGCTTCTGCAAAAACAAAGTACCTTTTATGAACATAGCAGTTATCAGGTCATCACCTGCCTCTGGAGTGCAAAATCACCAGAGGTCACAAAGCAAACGTCCAAACAAGCAAAGGATCTGGTACTGTGCAAACCCAACAGCCTTTATCTTGTCACTGAAATCCAGGTGAATCCTAGAACACCTAATAGGTAACCATGAATTAGTTATAAGTGAAAAGGAAAACCCCATGTTGAAATATGGGGTAATGTTAATTTTTTCTCTTGCAAACTCTGTTATTTGTTTGGGCTCACATATTCTGAATCAAAAGTAAAAATGTGCTTTTTGGAGTGGAAATGGGTCCAATATGTAGAAAACACATAATTTATTTCTAACATCATTTAAATGTGCATGCCTGTTCCTTTTACAATAATCGTTTTTTTTTCCAAATGTGCAACCAGTGCCAATGAAATTATTATGCATGATCCTTGGACTTGTTCATGGATCTGTTTCATTTATTATAGCTGATGTAGTAAAAAATTGGAATCTATATATATTTCTAATATAATAATTTTCTATGAGCATCATTTAAAAAATGCTGGCTCTCTCTCGAATCCTGTGTTGAGCACCTGCATCAGTTCACTTAATACCTTGTAAGAACGGCCTTACGAAGAGGCTAGTATTGTCCCTGATTTAGGGGGAAACAGACACACAGAGAAACTGGGTTGCCGCAGGCAATACACTGAGTCACACTGGAGGTGGGATGTAAAGCCAGGCCCCCTGATCCACAGCTTGGGCTCTTACCCACCATCTGTCATGTGTGATATGGTGTACATTATTCACCTGAAATTATCTAAACAGCTTTCCTCCCTCACGTGTCTTCCCACCTTGCTTGGCAGAGGTGTTCGAGTGAATGATGATAAAGACAGTCTCTGTTTGAAAGATCAAGGACCCAAATTCCCCATAGTTGTTGGCTTGCAGGAGCAACATTACAAAATGGGTCTCTTCAAATTCTAAGGCAAATGTCAGGGTTGGTGACTATGAGTATACTATTTCTTTATTTTGTAGAGTTCATGTCCCCTGATTTATAAAGTGACTTCTTAGACCAGAATTTTATGAGGAAGTCCGATTGCTTCAACTTAACTCCTCTCATTTCAATGAGTGGTTGCATGGACTGACCCACCCGAGAACTATTGATTCATTGGTAATGCCAAAAGTTAAGGGAAGTCAGTCCAATGATGAGGTAATTCAAAGGCTTCTGAGTTAAAGAACTTGCTATATGTTCATGAGTGCAAAGAAGCATAGCAGGAAAAGCTTGCCACTATTGCTCTTTTTTACAGTTGGTAAAATGATTAAACAGAAAGTTAGCGTGCAGTTTATTTTCCACCAACAATTGAAGGGATTACCTATTTCCCTACAGTTTGCTAGCATAGAATGTTATAGTAAAGTGTCATACTGATAGATGAAAAGAATAGTGTCTTTTTTTATTTGCATTATTTTAATAACACCATGTCTCAACACATTTTTGGCATTGTGTATATCTTTGTTCCATAACATGTTCCATAAAGTGAGAAGTCACATTTTCACCACTTTTTTCCTGTTGTATTATTTCATCTTTTCCTTAATCATTTTTACGGGTCTTTTGTAAAGTAAAGAAAATGACCTTTGTCATATTGTCGCTAATATATTTTCAGTTTATCATTATTCTTTTGACTGTATTTTTCTTACCATGTCGAAAATTTTTACTTTCTAGATTTAAAAATAGAAACAGCCTTATTGAGGCATAATTAATATACCAAAAAAACTGGACATAATGTATAAAAATTGATGAGTTTGGAGATACGCATACATTCATGAAATCATCAACACAATCAAGGTGATAAGCACACCCATGTTCTATTTAGAAAAACCCTCTCTGTTTGAAAATAATAAACAAATTCAATTTTTAATAGAACTCTATATTAGTTTCCTAGGTATAACAAAATACTATAAACAAAGTTGGAGGCCTAAAACCACAATGATTTATTGTCTCATTGTTGT
The DNA here is from genome assembly GCF_001890085.2 of Hipposideros armiger. Lineage (NCBI taxonomy): Eukaryota > Metazoa > Chordata > Mammalia > Chiroptera > Hipposideridae > Hipposideros > Hipposideros armiger. The sequence continues at coordinate 1,875,093 of NW_017731506.1, forward strand.
GGAGTCTAGACATCTGAAATCAAGGTGCCAGCAGGGCCTTGCCCTCCCTGAAGGACACTTTCTTGACTTTTCCAAGCTTCTGGTGGATGCCAGACAGTCCTTTGTTGCCAATACAAGAGATAACAAATGTTGACGAGGATGTGGAGGAAAAGGAACCCTTGTACACTCTTGGTGGGAATGTAAATTGGTACATACAGCCATTATCAAAAACAGGATGGCAGTTCCTCAAAAAATCAAAAATAGAACTACCATATGATCCAACAATCCCACTTCTGGGTATATATCCAAAGGAAGTGAAATCAGTATCTCAGAGAGATATCTGCACTGCACTCCCCCCCACCCCATGTTCATGGCAACATTATTCACAATAGCCAGGATAAGGAAACAACATCTCAGTGTCAGAACTGTGAGAAAATAAGTATTGTTATTTAAATCACCCTGTCTGTGAAGATTTATTATGACTGGCCCCAGGAACCTAATACATAAATGAGAAAAAAATTCTACTTACACAATTCCTTAAAACAGCTTGCTGTTCAGATGCTAATCAGTGGAATTACTCCTTTAATCCCACTCTGCCCCACTAGTTTGCAATGCCATCCTTATAATTAATCGAAGTCCTATATTTATTGGAATTTACTTGAGTCTCTATTCTGGTCCCTTAACCTCTTTTTATTTCTACAGCTCCAAAGTGCTTTAATATGTTGACATAAGGCAGGTTTAACATATTAATATGTCAGGTTTTAATATTAGTAGTTATTTTGATATCTAGTAGGACTATTCCCTTTTCATCAATCACCTTTTCTCAGAATTGTTTTAAATATTTCTTTCCCCTTTCTTTTCAGATAGGAACTTGATAAAAGTTTGCCTTTTGTTATTTAATTATAATCACACTTCATACATGAGTGTGTATTAGTTTGGAATGAATCAACACTTTTATAGTCTTCCTAACCACAAAAAAACACATTATGTCCTTCCATTTAGTTAAATATAATTTTATGTCATTTAGTATATTTTATAGTTTTCTCCATATGTCTTGCACATTATCTTTATTTCAATGTAGTTTTTTTGTTTGTGAGTGCCATTGTAAATGGAATATTCTCTTCTATTATAGCACTTATATGGTTCATTTTGATGTATGAATATGATTACATTTTAATGACTTCTATTATTCTTTCTAATATTTTGCAGTTGACTCCTGAGATTGCTAGGTAGACAGTTATATCATCTTATAAGTTTTTGTCCTCCAATTCAGTTTTTACCACTTTACTGTTTTCTATCATCAGTTTGTGCTGGCTAGTTCTATCAGTCAGGGTTCTTAGTGAAGCAGTACCAAGTGATTCGGATTCCCTAATCATAAAAGGAATTTAGACAATGATTTACGTGGAAGGATTGTTATAGGCTAGCTTTGCATATTCTATTCTAAGTCTCCTTTTCCATTTACTGTGTTGTCTTCTACAGAAACATTGACCCATATCTAAGGCAAATAATTCCTTCAAGCAGAAGTCTGAAATTAAGAATTTAAGTGATGTGCCCAAAGATATGTACTTTGAGACAAGCTTTTGAAAAATTTAGATGATGTTTCCTTACCTCCAACCTAAATATAGAAAATACTGTACTTAAATACAGCACTTGTACTGTACAGAATCTTCCCTTGCTTAAACTTTCTTCTGTGCTGCAACAAGCAAAGTGTGTCACCAGGTGAACTCTTTTCATTCCCTTTAGACTATAGTGAATGCTCCTTAAATGACACTTGCTTTTTTTAATCCAAAACTTTTACTTTGGAGATGCCGTATAGGTATAAGGCAATTGTTTAACCTGGTGACTTTTGATCTCACGGCCCCATGTAGGAGTCAGAGTAAGAAAGCATAGCCAGAGGAGTTGAGATATGACCAGAGAGTTTTAAATTAGAGTGCTTTTATCATTGTAAATAGGTCCTAATTTATGCTTTGTTTACTTTGTATGTATCTCCAAATTAACTTTGAACCTCAAAAATTTGAGTGCTCAGTTTATTTACCTGGCATCACAAGTTTTATCTATTTGTAAATCAATCAATCAATCAATCCAAGGTTTTTTCAGAAAATTTGGCATTTAAATAGGATCATACTGACTTTCATGGGGTTAATAATTCATGTATTTTATTGCATTGGGGGCATTTCAGTGTGTCCATTTTACCTATATTTTCTGTGCAGTCAGTAAATTTTTTTAGCTCTTAAAATCCATGGAATGAAATATAGGTTTGAAAAACCATAATACTATCAATACATTCATATTTATATAGCTCTTTTCATGACAAACATTCTAACATGCTTTCCAGTAAAATAAAATAAAATACAGCATGAAGAGAATATGGATGATTACAAGTCAAAAGATCACTTTAAAAGACAAATCAAATAAATCTCTTTGGCAAAGTGATTGACCAGTTTATACAAAAGATAGCTGCGCCACTTAGGTGACCTCAAGCTTGGGAAACTGGAGAATTAGCAGAAGCCTGTCAGCAATTAGGAAGGTATTACAGTTAACAAGTCAAATTCAGCGAAGCCTTTCCACTCACTCAGATAAGACAGTCCTTGTCCTATTAGACTATAAACTACCAGGGCTTCCATCTGTGGGACGTTTTCATAAGTCTATTAATATAACTTTGTAATTCTAAACATATAAGGGTAAAAAAGCTGATAAAATGCAGTCATAAGGCATCTTCAATTTATCATGGGATATTATTTTCTTCACACATCACAGAAACAAATTATTGCTATAAATTATGCTAATTTCTTTCTATGATGAGGTCATTCATGAGTGAAAGATAAATCTGGAGGACAAATGCCCTTTAATGCGTACCTATTGCTTCTCTAATTGTGGGTTGTCTCCACCTAATTTCTTTTAAAAGTGCATGGTTCTATAAAAAGATATTCTTCAATTTAAAATGTTTTCAGTTCTTCTTTGAATAGAAATGATGAAAAAAGGGAAATGAGTGCAGTAATAACACAAGATGTTGCTAAAGTTCATAGTCTCAGAGACGCAGTGATGGAAGAGGCTGGAAGTTCAGATAACCCTGAAATATTGTGCTGGAACCTTTCAAACAACTAAAATTCTCCCATTGACCATGAAAACTTATTTCGTTTTTCTTAGGTTTGACCCCTTCATTCTGTAAAAAATGTTATTCTAATGATAGGTTGCTGATTTTTTTCCCCTTCAACCTGGGAAATCCTAGCAAAAAAGGGACCAATCACCATTTGTTTTAGCTACATCTTTATTTATCTTAATAGGAAGGACTAAGAATGAGAAATAATCAAGAGTGATCATCACACATTAGGATTCAGTCACATTTCACTAAGGATCAGGGTTTTTCAGATATGATTGCACATTTTAGCAATAAAACCTATTGGCTTAGTTATCTCCTTCTCTTGGGAGCTACCTTCCTAAGTGAAAGAATATTCATGGTAAGTCAAACTTTACTAATTGAAGAATCTTGATTCCCAATATATTGCCCTTGCAATGTTTCCCTATTCCATTGAGAATCTCATTGTCTGACTAACATTTTAAAGGTTTATAAGATAAAATATATTATGATCTGGCCCCTTCATGAATTCCAGACACATGTCTTATCGCTCAGTTACTCTCATGCTGTAATCTAATAACAGAGGACTGATGTAGTACCATGAATCTACCATGCTGTTCCTCTGTCCATCTGTTCCCTGTCTGGAATGCCTTATGTTGCCTTCCTCCACCCTGCCTAACTTCTAGTCTCCCTTTAAGAATTGACTTAAGTGTCAACTCTTCTTGAGATATTTTATGACATTTCCTTTCTTTGGGTGAGACCAAGATACAGGCCCTCTTGGATAGATATTCTCACAAGTCCTTATGTGTTCTTATATTACTAGATTATTATTATAACTGGCTGAGTCATAGAATGTGAGCTTCTGAAAGTCGACTCTTGAGTTGATTTACCTTTGCAATCTAAGCACCTATCTGGATTTGTGACATTTAATAGAAGCTTAACAAGTATGTGAATGAATAAGTGATGTCACCAGGCAAAGAGTTTAACTTTAGATAATTCCTACACAGGCAAACTCAATGCATCTGTGTTGCCTTTCCTGAGACACTCATTTCCTTCTTTTAAATAGCTCGCTATAACTAATAGCATTGCCAGATCTTTGTATCAGGCCCCTAAAAGTAAAGGAACTCAGTTTCTACCTTAACAGTGTTTACATTACAACCATTAGATAACCCCAGAGGCTATTTGAAAATTAAATTAAGAAGCAAAACAAAACAAAACCCAAACCTTGGGAAAAATAAATCTATACAAGATATTTGCATTTGGCTGAAAGGTCTGCTCATGCCCTGAAATTTGTGGATCCCAGTCAGCCTTTTTGCTGGGTTATCATAATACTTGCTTATAAATCCAGAATGTAGTTAAGCTTCCTTTTTAAATGGGTATGCCGTTTATTCATCCCAAATTATAGCCTTTTAACATTTATGCCTTCCAACATGCTTTGCTTGATAAATTATGTCTACTTTTTTTCAGGCAGGTTTCTACAAAAGAAGCTTAGATTTTTGACACTGCTATTCCATTATTGACCTCTGTTTTGTACTTTCCCAACTTGAGGAGTAATTGGTAGCATTAACGTGATGGTTTACAGCTTTTATTTTCCCTCATTGTCCTTTGATCATGGATAGGAACTGGGTATATACTAAGACCTTGGGCTGTTGATGTTCATCATTATCATCTATTGTAGCATTTTTCAACAGTTAAGTTCTTGATCTTTGCATCCAAATTACCTGGCTGATTGTTAAAAGGCAGATATTGGAACCCCACTGCAAAGTGAATCAGTCATAATTTCTAATTGTGAGCCAAGGACTATATATTTGTGTCATAGGATTTTTTAAATTGTACCACTAATCTAGAAAGGCATGCTTTGATATATAATAATTATGATTTTAAGTGGAGTAAGTTATGAATGTTTTATATGGAGATATATGAGGTATGATCAAGAAATACGGTGAATGCTGCTGCCAAGTGCCATCCAACAGAAAGGCAGGGATCTTCAATATGGGAAGTAGGGCATGGAACCTTAGTAACAGTGTGTGACAAGTTTCAACTTGTTCTGTGCAGTCAGTTGGGTGTGAGCTAAGGTTGAGAAAGGGTGTGTTTTAAAGTAAATCGTGGGTCATAAACAACACATGAAATTTTGTTTCAAACTGCAAAAAAGCACTAAAGAAACACACCAAATGTTAAAATTAGTTTATAGAGGTGCTGCAGTCACCTTGATCTGGCACTGTGCAACTTCTGGCTTTTCCCCAAAGTCAAAATGACCATGAAAGGGAAACGTTTTGAATCAATTCAGGACATTGAGGCAGCCACAGCAGTGCAACTAAAGACACTCACGAAAGAGGACTTCCAGAACTGCTTCAGAAAGTGGCAAGAATGATGGAATAAGTGTGTTCCAAGCTAGGAGGAGTACTTTGAGGGGGATTAATGGCAATGTGTCTTTTACTGTAATAATTTCTTTCTAATTCAAACATCACCGTATTGTTTGATCACACCTCATAATTATCATTCAGTAAGTGTTTGTTGACAATTTACTATGTACCAAACTTTTAGTAGGGGTCTATGGAGGTGAAAAGGGGAATTAAGAGGGTTTGGGGGGTTGCCACACAACACATGTATAAACAGCTGTATACTTCTAAAAAGATTTTGCCCCTCCACCCCACACACATACTCTAAAATACTGGAAGCTAAGCATTTTCTTATATGCAGATGACAAAGTTCTAATACCAAGCTTGAAATAGTCTCCATAGCAGAAAGGATCACACATCAACTCTTCTAAAACTAAGGTCTCATGTTTCTTTCAACAGACCTCATTTTCAAACTGGTGCATAAGTGATCATGTCTGCTCTATGACAGACCATCTCAACCTGTTAATGGCTAGGAATCCAGCTTGCAACAAACAATTTTATCTCCAAGACATATCAGGTAGTTATATTGCTTAAAGCTCTATACTTAAAATGGGTGCTTCCTAAACATTTGAATTACTATTTAATGGGCAAGGCAGATGGTTTGGTTTTAGTTGCTTTAAAATTTTCACTGCTGTAAATTACAGTTCTGGTTTGTGGCATAGAATTTGGGGTTCTCACCTGCCTTGTTGTCTGTGTATTGTGGTAACCACTCTTCCAGAAGGGACCTTTTGCCTTGCCAATGGGGTCTTTTATACATCCCCTCAGAGTATGTGTGGCTTGGCCTTCCGTGTAGGTGCTTCTTTGTAACATACCTGTTAATCAACTCAGTTTTCATAGAAGAATGACAGTTCTACTCCTGGCTTGGCACGTTGATAAAACATTTGGCTGGTCACTTAACTGTCACCCTGAACTCCAGGAGCACATTTGAGCAGATCATCTTCACTGCACTGCCACACAATGGCCATTAAAAACTTGGCTGAGAGATACAGCTTTCTCAATAATGTAAAATCTATCATTGGAGTAACCAGATCACCACATGTTATCAACATCCCTGTGCTATCAATTTTATTATATTGCCTCTTTGGCTTGCTGTCTGTTTATATTGAAGAATGTCATCAGAAACAATATCATGGCGCTCTGCGATGTATATACTATAAGGATTAAGTTTCTGGTTCACCGTCAATACAGAGTATCCTTCTCATAAGGATCCAGGAGAGAGATTTCTCTGTGCTTCTCTAGGGCATTTGGTATATTTTCATTTTATGAACATAGTAAATTATACAACTAGTCATGTTTTCCTCTTCTGGCTGACTGGTAGAAAGGGAATGACAAATTTGAGATCTCTCTTTACTATGTGCATAGGATTTTATGGCATAAATGTTGTAAACTTATCTCCTGGCACCTTCTTATTTATTATCTTTAGTTTTTCATTGCCTCAACTTTCTTCCCAACCAAAATATATTTCATTTTTCTACTCTGTGTGTTTCTTCATGAGATGTCCTAAATTATTTCTGGAGCAAGGTAAGCTAGAGAGTTGGGTTTTTGTTTGTTTGTTTTTAAAGATTAGGAATGATTAGTAAAGATTAAATTGAAAGCCTTCAACTTATAACAATAAAGAATCCAAAGAAAGTTAGTGAGATAAGAAGGTTAACATTTAAATAGAAAATGAGGCAAAGAGAACTGGAAAGTTTGATAAAAGAATGGACTTTGGTAAACATTAGAAATGGAGGCCCAGCTCAATAACAAAATCACATGGTAGACTTTGACAGTAGGAGAAGGTAAGAAAGACTTGTAGAAATGGAATTATTTACAGGGAATAAGCCAAGGTTATATATCCCTACAGGTATCAGAGACTGTTTTGCACTGAGAAATGGGGACAGGACATATATTTTCCACATTTGGTTTTTGTAATGTCAGCTGCTCTCTTTTTATCACAAACATTGTTTCTACAATAGGGAGTACCAGACTCAGGCATAGATGAATTAAATAATCAGCTCCAATGAGTTTTGACCAGTTTACTATGGACAGCTTTAGTTGTTTTGGTTGCTGTTCCTATAATACTTGATAATGTCAGGTTTGACTAGTTAAAGTTTATGATCAAAACAGATCATATTTATGGGAAAGCCATTTCATATTGCTGACAGAATCACTGTTGAATATCAGGGCTCAAAAATATCTTAGGGCTGGCCGAGTGGCGCGATGGTTAAGAACTGGCTTGGGACACCAGAGGGCCCCGATTCGGATCCCACATATGAGGTCCAGTGACACTGCCCTCCACAGCTAAGATGCTGAACAACAGCTCAACCTGGAGCTGGGCTGCCATGAGTCCCCAGTGATGGCGTAGGCTGCAGCCCCTGTGGCAGTGGGTTGCCATGCGCTACCGTATGTAGCCAGCAGCCAGCGTGAGTGGCCAGCAGACGCAGTGAGCGGCCGTCCAGAAGCCGGCGACTGATCTGCCTCACCCGGGAAGAGCGCAATGATGATGCCAACTTGGGCCAGTGAAGCAACGTCCTCCACAACTAGACTGAAGAACAAAACAACAGCAACTTGTCTGTTCCCCTTCCCCCAATTCCCCAGCACTGTTCCCATCCCCGCAATTCCCCAATAAAAATCTTAAAAAAAAAAAAAAAATCTTAGAGAACGTCCAGTCTAATCTGTTTATTAACAGTTGCTGAAATTGGGGCTCAGACAAGTTGTTACTTGGCCAAGATGGCAACCAATTAGGTGAAGAATCAGAACTACAACAGATATCACTTGGTTCACGAACCAGCAATAACTCAGAATGTCTCAATTATTATAAGTCTCTCTGTTAAAGGCTTTGTATCATGTTCTTCACAGAGACCAAGACTTATGTCTACTAGCTGCTAAAATCAGAGAAAGAAGTTGCTGTTATTACTGATTATTTGGAAATGCCATTCACAGTCTTGTCTCTTTCCAGTGCCTGGAAGTGAGGTGGGCTGAAGGTAGGATTTGAGGAGAAGATAGTAGAGGCAGTTTAAGACAAAGCTGTGACAGAATGGACCTTATGATTAGAGGTAGCTAATAGAGATAAATATAGGGAGATCTATGCTGGCTTGTTAAGTGCACAATGAAGTCATTATCTTGATAATTTAGGTAAAGGACCATATTTTTGCCTAAAATTAAGATGAATGGGTCTAATGGGGTTTTAAGGATTTCATTATCTAAATAATTATCTCATTTTTAAAAATTTAATTTTGCTAGTGTAGACAAAGCAATAGTTATTACATTTCTGCAGTTACAGATTAAGACATTTTGCTCTTACAAAGCAAATTGTGATTGAGAGCTTAGAATTTAGTGCATTTGTTTATTGTAAGCAACCTGGAGAGGTCAATTGATAGTAATATTATTTCTTCAACACAGGAATTTTGTTGTTGTTTGTTTCATTGTACATTGTTTTAGTTGCTGGAGTTTCTAATCATCTAGGTAATGGCCTCACCTGCATTTATTTTATTGCATTAAGTGGACCATATTTACATGAAGCTGAGAATATGGACCTAAGAATTCTTTCTGGTGTTTGACTTTTAATCTCTATAAATCTACATGATTAAATCTACATGAAGTAACAGCAAAAAACAGTACTACTCCCTTTGTTCATACCTTCTGGTAATAATGACCGCTCACATTTTACAAAAGGCTTCCCAACACATTGTCTTTTGAGTCTCATAACTTCATGAGGCCAGCAGAGCAGGTTCAGTGATCTCATTTTACGGGCAGGAAAGCTGAGACCCAGAGAAGTGATTTCATGTGTCTGAGTCAGAAAGTAAGTCGGGGTGAAATATGGACTAGAATCCAGGTCCCCTTCCTGTTGGCCCAGTACCTTTGACAATCCCATTGTCAAGCCATGGTCCTGGGCCATGTAACCTCTCAGCTGACTCAATTCTAAAGGCATGACATCATACATTCCTGTTTCTAGCCCCTTTCTTCCAACCTCATCTCCAATTTACTTGTTCATTTCGATAGAGTAAGCTTCCTGAAGTGTAATTTAATATTGAAGACAATTGCCATGTGCCTTTATTGTTGATGCTACAATGAGAGCCTGTGGAGCATCTATACTCACACATGTTCAACCTGGAAGTATGGAGAAGCTAACGTCATATGGAGAGAACTTTGGACTACTGAGAGTTGGAAGCCATTGTGAAAAATTTCCCATTCTCACTCCACTTTTCTCCACCCACTGACGGCTGGTTCTGAAATAAAGTAGGGCTTATGGGGAAGGGTTCCCAAGGATGGAGCACCTGGTTGTATTTGGCAGCACCAGTTATAAAATGTATCCTCATATTGGCTCTTCCCACTTCCCTGCTTCACTCCTCTTAATCCCTTACTCCTGTTTCCTAAGGTTGTATGGCCTAATATAATAATAAGACATGAGTCTTCCATCTCAGGCTTTGATTTCTGGGGAAGCCAAACTAAGACGCAAGGTTCATCTCTGTCTCATTCTTTGGCTTACAGGGTTCTCCTTTACAGTCCCACCGGGATTACCATACGGCTTCTTCCTGTTGATCCAAATCTCCCGCCTCCTTCAAAATAGAGGTAACATTCTACTTGTTCCAGGATTGTTTTCTGTGATGCCCCTGATCCCACGTAATTATTTTTTCTCAGAAACCTTCCATCTTTACACTTAACAACAACAAAAAACAACAACAACCAAAAACACCACAATATGCTTGTTTCTTTTGTGACCAATATTTGGAGATAACTTTGTATAAACTGACCTTCTTTGCTAATTTGTGAACACCTTTAATTCCTTGTGTTGTTTATCTTTGTATCCCAAGCACCTGACATGAAGTGTTCAGTGATTATTTACCCAATTGCACATAGTCTAACGGGGTAACAGCGAAGAGTGAATTGCGCATTCTGATCAACTTAGCCATCCATCTAATTGGCAAAAGACCAATTTGAATGTAGCACAACTGAAGGAGTGTGGCAGTGCAGTTCTGCTCTAGTCTGTTAGTTGTTCTGTGTCGATGTGAGAATAGTTGAGAATTATAAACTTTGTCCTTCTTTATGTCATGTTTTTTTATTTGCACAGTCTTTGACTATACCACAGCATTTGGAAATCAAAGACAAGGAGGATACTTAAAGGCTCTAAGCATTTTTATTCTGCATCTCACGTTAAATATAGTTTATCTAAACTTTCATTTTTATCAAATGAAAAATTAGGCATAAAAATATTTGCAGAGCTGAAAAAATGCTCCATGGTCTATGCACATAAGGAGGTGGCACAGTGAAAATTCTAGGGACAAGATAAGCTCTACGTAAACAAAGCAACTTTGCCATACTGTATTGGGTGGGATATTTGGGAAGTTTTTCATTTTGTTTTGTTGTAAACATCCATACATACAAAATGGATTGAGCACCCTAACACTTAGTGTCTTTGTGTGTGTGTGTGTTGCTTTTTAGCTCAGAGTAAAGTTATATCAAGAGCATGAAAATTTAAAAATCCTATTCCAGTTTTTCTGTTACTGTATAGATAAGCCTAATATCAAAGGATCTGTGGTAGTGGAAATATGGCTTAATATTAGACATTAATGAGCTAAATTTCTCCAGTATCTAAATCACTTCTTAGTCTTAAGAACTTACCAAGACAAATTCTTTCAAGACTGTTGAGTTTCCACTTAGGACACTTTTTTTTTTTCCACTAGCAAATTAGGTGCTTGCATTGGGTGGAGGTGGTCTCTTTGCTTAGCTTTATGTTTCCCTCAGGAAGAGGCTTGGGAAACTATAATAGTTGGCCTTTGAGCCACTGAGATATGTGGATTGTTGGAAAAGTCATGACGCATTTTTGCAATGAAAAACATAGCAAAAATACGTCATGACCTTTTCGACAACCCAATACGTCTCAGAAAAAATTATTTATCTGATTGGAGACTTTGGGAGAAGTTGAGCCTACCCTGTTCAGCCTCTCTTTCTCTTTTTTCTCTGGAAACCAGCTGGTGTCAGGATGCACACATTCTTCTCTGAGCCTCCATGCTGAAGGTTCTAAATGTGACGGCCCTGCTAGTACAGAGGGGGCCTGGACTGGGATGCATGAGTCTCTCTAATTCAAAGGTGAATCCCACTCGCCTTGTTTACCTAAACCACAGGAACCGATCTATTAGTTTAATTGAGAATGAAGGTGATTTGAAAATATCCATCTCTCTGACTCTCATGACTCTCTCTATTGGTTCTGAATATAGGCAGGTAGGAGAAGGGGCAATTATTTACAGGCTGCATCAAACCCAGACAGAGCTGTCTTTACTTTCTCAGTGGTAGCGGTAAAGTTACCTCAGTGCTCAAGGAACCGGAAATACTCATGAGCCTAAGTGGTAATTCCGCTGACTGCAACATCCCCTAGATGATGAAGGAGTGGAATGGTTTCAGCAAGAAATTGTAAATAGTAAATAATTGTAATTGTACATAAGCCAATTCATTAACTCTAAAATTAATCCTTTTTCAGTGTGGTCAGCATTGATAAATGTAAAAAATGCTAATGCTCCTCTGAAGACAAATGAAAATGTGCTCCTTTTGTGATTAGACAGATTCAGCACAGTTTAAAAGACGAGAAGGGTTGTATTGGAAAGCACCATGTTTAACGCTGTTAGTTAACTCTGCACCCTTTATTCTGCAGAGCCATTTGAATTCATTTTTTCAGACTAAACACTCAGTATTGCCCTCCAGCTAACAGCTCTGGAGATGAAAGGTATCATTTATAAACTGGTTCCATTTGCCTTTAAAGCTTCAGATTCTCTCATCCATCCCTTCCCCCAACTCCCCTTGACATCAATTTGAAAAGAAAAGATTATTCAGCTTAAAACAGGATCTTGTAAACATTAGAAACGTTTTCTGGAATGACACAATCTATTTGTTTTTTTATGATTTTGAGTTGTCCTGTGGGGTTTTAGGGAGAAGTGTTTCTACTCTAGAAATCGGTGTATTTGGAAAACAACGTTATTTACCCATCCAAGGTTTTTGATAAACTCTTTGCTTCAGTCCTTGAAAAAGTCTTTACAATACATTTTAGAACTATATGTACAACTTTACCAAAAAGTAGGCACTGCTATAATTTTTACTAGGTGCTCCAGTAGAGCAAGCCCTGGGTATTTGGTCAGGAACATGTGGCACAGAAATTGCTTTTATGCTCCTTCTCCACCTACTCCCAGACAGGCATATGTATATATATATATATATATATATATATATATATATATATATGTATGTATATATACACACTCATGATTAAAAGCTCTTGAAAGGACATCATTTAAATAGCCTTCTGGCAGGATAAACTAGTACTGAACTTTTGAGTCTCTGACCCTTTGTGAGTAATCTGTTCTTGATTGTTTCATAATAAAAAGCATCATTTGCATATATATTAATTATTGACCCCTCACATAAGTCATTATACATTTTTTTAAAACTTTGCTGTGACTTTCTTCTTCTGGGAGTTTATTTCTTGCTCTTTTCCTCTTAGTATCCCATGCTTCAACTAGATGCTAATAGGTGAAAACCACTTTCCTGACTGAATCCAATGCAGCAATAAGACTGTTTGATGAGTCACTGTTTCTCTTGTGCCAATCATAAAACATTTCTTAAAATAAAAAAATCAGGAATGAATGAACATTTTACCTTTGTCTGAGACTTACACAGGAAGGAAGGAAAACACTCTAGTGTCTGGCCATGTCATTTATGTGATTTTGTAAAAGATCTTGTTTCCCGAGTTATCGTGATCTATGGGACCTTTTGATCAATGGGTTAGAAACTGCTCCTGCACTCTCATTTTAAGAATAAATTGCTCATGTGTGACACCCACAACTGTGGGATGGGGGAAAGAAAATTGAGCTTATGAGTTGAACACATGAAAATGAACAGATATGAGCAGACTTTGGTTGAGCTTAGTACTCTTTCCAGTATAAGGCTTTTATAAGAAAACCCTCTTCCCCTCTAGAAAATTTCCATGTGACTACGATGGCCATGACCCTGTCCTTTCTTTTAGTCATGGGTCTGGTGAATGTGAAATTATTTTGGTATGTCGATCTGAAATGTCTCGTGAATACGCTCGAGTTATCAAATAGAGGTCAGAAACAAGGCAGCCTGGTCTGTCACCTTTCAAAAAAAAAGATAAGATTTGAGGAGAGCACAGTTTCCGAGTGGGATAATTCAACAGAATTTGCAATGAGGAGGGTCTCAGGGTTGGAATATAGATGCTGCCAATCAAAATGGAAAAGAGCAGTTGGGGAGAAATGAGTGCAGGCTGCTTCAGGCAGAGCTGCTCATTACTCATGCTTTCTTCACTATTAAAATGTATTCCTAGGTCTTTCACTGTGCAAAAGTGATTTTAGTCAAAATGCATTAAAACTATAATAGAATAAATAGAAGAAATACCAGTTTTTCTGCTTGGCGCTCTACTTGGATTTAGGATGTATTATTTTTGCAGTTTGTATATAAAGTTCTCTTCAATAGAGTCTCCTGAATTTCAAGTAGCCTCTTTCTTAAGGAGCGCCTTTCAAAGTTGAGTTTAACGATAATGGAAATACAACATGAAAACACAGGATAAATGAGAGTGGTTATTTCTCTGCGTCACTCTGTGTGTTCCTATAGAAACCTCTCCAATTTTACCTGCCCTTTATTGACCAGATGTATTTTTCGTGATTGCTTAGAGCAGAATAGAAAATGGAAAAGAGGGGGGGAAAAATGGAGGAGGGAATGAGAATTAAGCAATCCTTCATTCTTTTTCTATCCCAAGTTAACTGGCTGTAAGTGCCCCCATGCTTTAAAATAAATGTGATGCTTTGTTTTTTGTTTTTTTCCCCTTGAATCACTGCACCTGAGGTCCAAGGTCCAGGAAGTCCACAGGAACAGTCAGACTTATATTCTTACTCAAAGTATTTGAATTCTTAGACAACTGCAGGCCTTTGACTATGTATGTTTGCCAAACGCAGGCTATATTTACCCTGCTTATACTTGCAGCAACTGCGCTGTCAGAGAAGTGTAAATATTAATGAAGGATGTTCTCAGGAAAGGATATTCAGTGAGTCCTCTTTATCTGTCAAAACTGACTCAATCAGTACACACTTTCTGGACAGATCAAATGTTTATAGAGCCATAAATGGACATTTATCTGGCAATTTTTGTATTCCTACCAAATGGCTTTCTTTATTAGGCCTATGCATTTTAATACATCGTTGGTGATTCTGTGGAGAAATTAAACATTATTTTTTTAAATGAAGATAAGGATGAAATAGGATATATAGCTAGTGGTCCCTTCAAGGGTTGTTTGGATATGAAATGTAATTACTGGCTTAAATTAAATTCCTCAAATAGAATTTTATCCTTGCCTGCTAAGATATATTACAAGCCTATTATAAAAGGATTCATTATTAAATTAATTGTGATATAACATGATATATATGCATGAAGAGATATCAGTGTTAAATTCTCCAAAATATTAACAGATGATGAGATTGCTTTCTTTTCTGTGCCTTTTCCCTTCAAAACAAAACAGGTTTATAACAAGAAGTATACCAAACATACTTTGTTTTCCAGAAAATAAAAATGCAGCTATTTGAGAAGAAAAAAAACTTGCATAATATATGCACACTCAAACACACTCATACAGACACACCTAAGTTAAATAATTCTCAAGCACAGGAGGAAACTAGCTTTCATTGATGTGACTGCTAAATGGCAATAAATCCATCTATTATAAAATTAACCATATTATGTTTAGCTTACATGTGTAGCAAGACTTTTATTGCTTCCCAACGTCAAGCTTATTAAGCAATTTCAATATACATTTATTATATATAGGATAGTTAAAATCCTAAAATGTGACACAGGAATTTTAAAAGAATTTGAATATCAGCTAAATTTGAAAGCTGAAGACCCAAAGAGCTAAAAGCAGCAGAGAAGAAAGAAGCTTTGAGACTACAAAGAAGAAAATCTATTCCTCTCTCTTTTCCAGAAACGTCCAGAGGGCTAGTGAGAGCTCAGCCAATAAAAACATCTACTGCCCTGAGACACTACAGTCAAGTTAATGGAAACCTTACTTCACAAACTCTCTCATATTTACTCAATCCCTGTTTTGGGTTGTGAGACCCAGTTAACACAAATCAGGCCTGATCTTAGGAATAGATGGCCTGCTAGCAAGAATCTAGGTGATCCCCAATAACAGTCACTTTCCCTTTCCTTTCTATTATTTCAAATATTTCTCTCTTGTCAGTATCCACAATCCTACCAGGTAATTAATGTCCATTATGTATCTGATCATAGGATCATCCATTTTAGCTTTGATTCTTATCAAAATATAATTAATCCAGAAAAACAAAACAAAACAAACCTGTAATTGAAGTTGGTATTTATGGTATATGTCTGAAAATGGGTTTAACTGAAGGAATTAAAGAAAACCTAAATGTCCTGGCTAATCTTGTTGTTTATCTTTTACATACCTTACTATCATACTTATCACATTGTATTTTAATTTTATAACTATTCATGTATCCCCCAAATCCAGCAATGGATTTGGACTTGGAAATTAGTAGGTGTTCAGACATGGTTTGGTTTTACATTTTTGTCTGTCTGTCTGTTTTTGAGGATTCAATACATAAGGAGCTACAAAAAGGGTTAACCCCTCAGTCAGGGATTATTTGATTCCCTAAAACACAATAGAGGAAGCTCATAGATATCAGTTACCTTTTGGTCTATTCAGCATCTTTTCCATTTGGAGAGTGCCCTCTCCGTACCTGATGGGGCTGACAACCACATAGCTTCACTTTCAGTACTAAAGTGTTCAGCAATTATGCTAGGCTGTCCAGAGTACCCTATCTCTCTGGACTCACCGATTGAATCAAGAGTGGTAAAATGACTCAAGACAAGCCAATCAGAATTATTTTCGAGGAATTGACATGGGTACTGGGTTTTAAGGTTTTTTTCTCTAGAAACCCAAACCACTGAAGATCATTAAGGATTATCATTGCTGACACTTTGCATGGAACACAGCAGTGAGAGGAAGGGAGAGTCAAGGAGGAAGAGAAAATAATATAGATTTCCTAATGACATCATTAAATTCCTGGATCAAACCATACCTGAAGATAAAGATAAATCCATAGATATTCCAGGCTACGAGTCAATATGTTATTTTTGTTTTGCTTGTTTTTATTTATGTTTGAGTAGAGTCTATCACTTATAACCTAAAAAAATCTTGACAGCTCCATGGAGTTTTACAAAAATCCAAGAATGAGAAGCAAGATACAGTTGGGAGACACACAGCAGCTGGAGCCAAAACTACCCTCTCCATTCTTTGTGGAGCTGATGGCCTCTAGCCTCTGCTTTTTATTGAAAATTTGTCTTCAGTGTTCTTCTTCTTCCTGCAAACCTACTTTGTATGTATACTTGTGACTTCACTACTTCTACATAACAGTGGCTTACACGTCACATGTAACCTAGAGTGAGGGCCAGGATTACTACCAGTCCTCAAAGTGCTGTGAAGCTTATTTTCTCAGCTTTCTACCTGACTTTCAGTTCAACTAGCCACTGTTATTTTCTCTAATAATTTTCAGATGGTTACCATCATCTTTTAGAATCACTCTTCCAGTGTTCCCATTCAAAGTCGCCGAAAAAAAAAAATCTGTTTAGATCCTCCAGGTCTTGCCTCCTCCCTCCAAGTAATCATTACTTGTGTGGGATCACAAGGTATACTCTCTTTTCTGGGTTCACCCCTAGAGTAAGGACTGTGACACTGGGTAACCTAAAGAAGGTTGCCTGATGGGAAGCTAATGAGCAGCAGCTAAGACATGCATAATGATAATAATGATGATAATAATGGCCTTATCCCAGAACCAGAGGGATCTAACACAATCTATCAGGTTCCCGTGCCTTGTCTTTCTTCCAATCCCATAAACAATAGTTCTTGTTTCAAAGCTGTGGCCTTGAATGGCCTGATAATTCCTTATTTGTTCTTTCTGAGCATGGATAAAACCCACACCACAGGGCCTGAAATCTGGCCTTCTAAGCAGCCCCCGAGGTGGCTGATGTCATGAACTGAAAGCCTGGAGAATTAAAGCTCTTTGGGACCAAATTTGACTAATGGCAGATAGGAGAGGCATTCAGAAAATGTGTATTTTCCATCTTCTCTCTGTGGGACTGTTCCAAAGCACAGCTTTTTCATACAGCCTGTCAGGAGATGTTTTTGGTGCTTGGGATCAATGGCCCCAACTGGGCTATGTCTCTGCATCTTGTCAGGAAGAAGTCGCCTGTAGGTAGCACATCATCTCTTAATTTCTTCCCATCCTTCCTGGACCCACTTTCCTTTGCTCGCTTTGGCCGGTTGAGAGTTCTTCTCCCTAAATACAGCTCTAATACTTAAACTTTATTTCATGCTCTATTCTCTAGAGGACACAGAATATTAATTAAAGACTTTATACCACCAGCTTTTTGCTGTGAAATCCTTATAATGACAGGACATAGTTAATATTACCTATGTTTCAAATGAGATTCATCGGTCAAGGTTCCAGCAGGAAATACTGGTACTCTCACATTGGGATAATTCCGAGGGTTTATTTACAGAGGAACTATTTACAATTTTGGGTTGGGGCAGGTAAATCACATTTAGTGCAGGAATTGGGATCTGGCGACAGCCGAGGAACTGTTGCCACCTCTAGACCTGAAGGTATGGGGGGGCGTAAGCAGTTACCAGAACTTAGAAGAGAGTTGTGTCAGGAGTGACAGTGCAGCCACCCTTGACGAGTGGACATAGACGGGGATATAAAGATCCTGCCATCACTTGCCTCCGGCCCTCTGCTCATCTGCCCCAGTTTCCTTTTTGCCACACCCCACCAGCATCTGAAGACAGTGGCTCCTCTTAATGTAACCCCTAGGAGTCATGACTCTGGGACGGGCAGCAAGGACGGAGAGTGAACCTGCTGCACAACAGCATTTATTTGACAGAATGGAGTGGTGGAAATTCAGGAAAAATGTAGCATTTGCCTAAGGTCACATAGCTAACAGAAATTTTGGGTTGTTTTTTAGTTTAAAATGGTGCCTTATGTAAGTCCTGTTGGAAAGGGTCCAATGTACACCTAGGATCCAATCTACTAGATTATTTGTTTTGATGCACTCTTTCAATTCAAACGGATGCAAGTCAGCAGCAGTCAGTTCTCTGGTTAGCTCAACAAGTCCAGAACTGGAATCTCACCACACATTATTATCATTATTTGCTCCTGGTCACAAGGGTGGAAATGCCTATTAACTGAATTCTTTCTCTACTCACAGAATTTTGTTTCTTCTTCTGAAAACTTAAACTCAGCAAGTCTTAGAGGTTATTAGAATAAAATTAACACATTTGGCAGTAATTTATTACATTTGTACTTATTGTCCAGATAAAGTATTCTTCAGAATTAATAATATAAACATGGTGGCTTTATAAATAAATGTAGTTTTGCATAATATATTTTTAATGTTTATGCTTGCTAGAGCTTTATTTCACCCATTTCCTCTTAGAAATAGTATGTTAAAATATACTTGGCCAGCTCTTTCACCTTTCAAGAGGATTCTTTGTCATCGGCCATATCACGTACACCCTCTTCTCTTTTCCCTCGCTGATTTTCCTCACAGTTAAATTAATTCCACCAAAGACATTCCACCCCCACCCCTTCATCTTCTGTCCTCTTCCACTTTAATCTTATTTCCACACTTTAGTTACATCTCTGATTTCTCTAAAATTATCCGTTAAAGGGTTTTGATACACTGACTTTGGGCACACATTAGCACAGCATTGTCCCATAGCCCTTAGGATTCCAGCTATGAGATATTTGCGTCATGTGTGCGATTGCGATTAAATGGCAAACCAGTAGGTCCCCCTGAAAGACTAGGCTGAGGTAAATTTACGTCATGGAAGTTTAACACTTTTCTGTAATAATGCCGAACTATCTTTTCATTAATAAAAAGCTACACCAGTTCACAGAAACATATGATTACAAATGTATATCATCTGTAATCCATCTACTTTTCAAATTAAGAAACAAATACCCAGTCCAGTAAGGTGACTATTTATAGGTCACATAGCTACTGATGGCTGTGTGAACTTCTCTTTTTTTAGAGTTTCTGAAAATCAAAGAAATTTTGTAATACACTGTAGTAGCTCAATATCCTAATATCCCAGGAGCATAAGTCACACTGTACTCAATGACCAAGGTCTGGGCATCACCACACAACTCCCTAGAGTTTCCAAAGCTAACATCTTCAGGAATTGCTCTCTCCAAACTAGATTTTGTTTCCCCACACATTCTTCACCAAAGGCTCATTTAAAGGAACTGTTTTATGGACTAAACTTAAGTATATCTCTTCTTGTACATGTAAAATAAAGAATAAATTACTAACAAAATACCAAGAATTTTATTGCCTGCTAGTTTGATGCTTCTCCTGAATCCGTGTGTCAAAGACACTAATGTCAGGGATAATTGACTGTGCTTCCATCTCCTTCAGTAATAACAACAGCAAAGAGAGGCTTTGTATAAGGAAGGTGATTACTGCAGGACACAGAAAACACCCTCAGGAATTTTTTCCTGCAATACCTTATGGGTTCTGCCAAATTCTCTCTCTTAAGACTTAGTAGCTGAATTCTGAGCGGTCTCAAGCATCTGACCTATTTTGAGACTTTCATCATTTCTCTTGCATTATCTTAGCCTGTGATGAGGATTGGTCTTTGTAAATATTCAGGACAAATCAAAATATAACACAAATATGAAATGGTAAAAACAAACCAAAAAACTTCCTCCTGACCAGTTGTATCACTATGATTTCCTCTTCTTTTCCTTCCCATTCACATTGCTGGCCCTACCTTTTATCCCAACCCAAACTCTTTCAGGTTTCAAGACTCACAGTTACCTTAAGCTGATCTCCAGGCTGTATGTTTTCATTTATACTCTCTTCTTTGGTTCTTTGGATAGTCTCTGAGGGGTAGTATGTTTTCTAGATCCTTTCTTTATTCTATTAAAGCTCTCTCTATTTTTCCTCTGAACTGGGTTAAGACTCTTTGCATTAGGCAAATCACATTTGAAAATATCATTTAAGCAGACTTGATTAAGTATTACTAATTCATTTCCTGGACATTTGTATTGAGTACAACACAGTTGAAATCCTCAAGGCATTTATTGTCTATCAGGGGAGATTTAAAAAAAAAATACTTTTTACCTCATTATAAAAAATTCAATTTATGTCAGTGATTTTTATACATTTTATAAGTGATTTGTGTGAAATAGATATTCAACATAATTGTTTAGCTGAGTTCTATAGTGTCATATAATTGATTTTTTAAGTTAGTACAGTATTTCTATCATTTCAAAATTTTTTAATTAAAGAAATTTTTTAAATAGTTTTAGGTGTACAAAACAACATAATGATTAGACATTTATATACCTCACAAAGTGATTCCCCCCAATAAGTCTAATACCCATGTGACACTGTACACAGTTATTACAATATTATTGACCATATTCGCTATGCTATACTTCATATTCCTGAAACTATTTTTTTTTTTTTTTAAGCTGAGCCATCCTCAGCGGCTGCTCAGCTTGGGCCAGGAATTGAACCGCTGTTGAGGAGCTCAAACTCTTGAGCAAGCTCTTAACCAACTGATCCACTTGACCGGCCCCCTGGAACTATTTTTTTGTAGTTGACATTCAATATTATATTAGTTTCAGGAGTACAGCATATTGGTTAGACATTTATATAATTTATGAAGTGATCCCCTCAATAAGTCTAGTACTTATCTGACACTATACACAGTTTGTACAATATTATTGACTGTATTCCCCATACTGTGCATTACATCCCTGTGACTATTTTGTAACTACCAATTGCTGCTTCCTAATCCCTTCACCTTTCTCACCCAGCCCCCGCAACCCACACTCTCATCTAGTAACCATCAGTTTGCGGTACATTTTGTTTGTACGTTTGTTCTGTTCTTTAGATTCCACACATAAATGAGATTATATGGCATTTCTTTTCCTCAATCTGACTTATTTCCCTGAGCATTATATCCTCTAAGTCTATCCATGTTGTCGCAAATTGCAAGATTTCGTTATTTTTATGGCCAAGTAATATTCATTGCATATATGTACCATCTCTTCTTTATTTGATCATCTATTGATGGGCATTTTGGTTATTCCCGTATTTTTCCTATGTAAATAAGTTGCAGTGAACATAGGGGTGCATATATTTTCGAATTAGTATTTTGGAATTTTTTGGCACAATACCTAGGAGTGGAATTGCTGGGTCATAAGGTAGTTCTATTTTGAATATTTTGAGGAACCTTCATACTGTATTCCATAGTGGCTGCACCAATTTCCAATCCCACCAACAGTATAAGAATACCCTTTTCCTCCCATCCTCATCAACACTTGTTTGTTAATTTATTGATGATGGCCATTCTGACAGGTTTGAGGCGATAACTCCTTGTGGTTTTTATTTGCATTTCTATGATGATTAGTGACTTTGAGCGTCTTTTCATATGTCTGTTGGCCATGTTTCTGTCCTCTTTGGAGTAATGTCTATTCAGGTTCCCTGCTTATTTGTTAATTGGATTGTTTGGGTGTTTTGGTGTTAAGTTGTATGAGTTGTTGGGTTTTTTTTACAAATTTTGGATATTAACCCCTTATCAGATGTATCATTTGCAAATATCTTCACCCATTCAGTGGAATGTCTTTTGTTTTATTGATGGTTTCCTTTTCTGTGCCAAAACTTTTTAGTTTACTGTAGTCTCATTTGTTTATTATTATTATTTTCTTTTGCAACCCTTGCTTGAGGAGATATATCAGTAAAAATATTGTTAATGATAATGTCTGAGAGTTTACGGACTATGTTTTTTTCTAAGAGTTTTATGGTTTCTGGTCTTACATTTAAGTCTTTAATCCATTTTGAGTTTATTTTTATTTATGGAGTAAGAAGGTGGTCCAGTTTCATTTTTTATATATATATATATCTGTGCAGTTTTCCCAGCACCATTTATTGAATAAACTGTCTTTACCCCAGTGCATATTCTTGCTTCCTTTGTCATAGATTTAATGACCATATAAACATGGATTTATTTCTAAGATCTCTATTCTGTTCCATTGATCTTTCTGTTTTTATGCCAATACCATGCTGTTTTGATTACTATGGTCTTGTAGTATATTTTGATATCAGGTAGCTTGTTACTTCCAGTTTTGTTCTCATTTCTCAAGATTGCCATGGCTATTCAGGGTTTTTCATGATTCCATACATATTTGAGGGTTATTTATTCTAGATCCGTGAAAAATGTCTTTGGTATTTTAATAGGAATGGCATTGAATCTATAGCTTGCTTTGGGTAGTATGGACATTTTAACTATATAAATTATTCCTTTCCATGAGGATGGTATATGCTTCCATTTATTTGTATCTTTTTAACTTCTCTCTTTAATGTCTTATAATTTTCTGAGTACTGGTCTTTTACTTCCTTGGTTAAATTTATTCCTATGTATTTTATTTTATTTTTTGATGCAGTTGTAAATGGAATTGTTTTTTTAATTTCTCTTTTTGATAGTTCATTATTGGCATATAAAAATGCAATCAATTTCTGAATATTAATTTTGTACCATGCTATTTTGCTGAATTCATTTATCAGCTCTAACAGTTTTTTTTGTGGAATCTTTGGGGTTCTCTGTATATAGTATCATGTCATCTGCAAATAATGACAGTTTTACTTTTTCTTTCCAATTTGGATGCCTTTATTTCTTGTATAATTGCTGTGGCCAGGACTTACAGTACTATGTTGAATAAAAGTAGTAAAAGTGAACATCATCATCTTGTTTCTGATCTTAAGGAGAATGTTTTTTGTTTTTTCTCATTAAGCATAATGTTAGCTGTAGTTTTGTCATACATGGTCCTTATATGTTGAGATATGTTTCTCTAGTCCCACTTTACTGAGAGTTTTTATCATAAATGGATGTTAGGTTTTGTCAAATGCTCTTTATGCCCCTACTGATATGGTGATATGGTTTTTATTTTTATTTAGTTTATGTGGTGTATCACATTAATTGATTTGTGGATATTGAATAAAGCTTGTATACCAGGAATAAATCTCTCTTGATTGTGGTGTATGATCTTTTTAATGTATTGCTGAATGTGGTTTGCTAAAATTTTGTTGAGGCTTTTTGCATCTATATTCATCAGGGATATCAGCCTACAGTTTTCTTTTTATGTAATGTCTTGTTTTGGAATCAGGTTAATGGTGTTCTCATAGGATGTCTTTGGAATCTTATCTTCTCTTGAAATTTTTGGAATCATTTGAGATGAATACATGTTCATTCTTTTTTGAATGATTGGTGAGATTCACCAATGAAGCCAACTGGTCCAGGAATTTTGTTTGTTGGGAGCTTGTTGTTTACTAATTGAACTTCATTAGTAGTAATTGGTCGGTTTGGATTTTCTGTTTCTTCTTAATTCAGCCTTGAAAGATTGTATGCTTCTAGGACTTTATTCATTTCTTCCAGATTGTCCAATTTATTGGAGCATAATTGGTCATAGTATTTTCTTAAAGTTGTTTGTATTTCTGTGTTTTCTATTGTCACTTTTTCTCTTTCATTTTTGATATTATCTATTTGGATCCTTTCTCCTTTTTTGATGTATCTGGTTAAAGACATATTAGTTTTGTTTATGTTTTCAAAGAAGCAGCTCTTGGTTTCATTGATCTTTTGTATGGTTTTTTTTTAGCCTCTAATTTGTTTATTTTCATTCTGATCTTTATTATTTTCTCCCTTGTACTCACTTTGGAGTTTGTTTGCTATTCTTACCCAGTTCCCTTAGGTGCAAAGTTAGATTGTTTATTTGAGATTCTTCTTATTTCTTTAGGTAGGCCTGCATTGCTATGACTCTTCCTCATAGGACTGCTTTCACTGTGTCCCATAGATTTTGGGTCATTGCATTTTCATTTTCATTTGTCTCAAGGTATCTTTTGATTCCTTCCTTGAACTCATTGTTGACCCATTTCTTGTTTATTAGCATGTTATTTAGCCTCCATGTGTTTGTGTGTTTTCAGTTATTTATTTTTATTGATTCCTAATTTCATATTATAGTGGTCAGAGAAGACACTTGATATGATTTTAATCTTAAATTTATTGAGACTTCTTTTGTGGCTTAACATGTAATCTATCTTGAGAGATGTTCTATGTGCACTTGAAAAGAATGTGTATTCTTCTGCCTTGGAGTAAAATGCTCTAAAAATATCAATTAAGTCCACCTTATCTAGTATATCATTTAATGCCACTGTTTACAGGTTTATTTTTAATCTGGAAGATCTGTCCTTTGGTGTCAATGGGGTGTTAAAGTGTCTACTATGATTGTGTTATTATAGATCCCTCCCTTTATGTCAGTCAATATTTGTTTTATATATTTAGGTGCTCTTTTATTGGGTGCATAGATGTTTACTAGGGCTATGTCCTTCTTTGGAATTGATCCCTTTATCATAATGTAATGTCCTCTTTTGTCTTTTGTTCTTTTATTAGTCTTTGTTAAAGACTATTTTGGCAAATATAAGTATTGCTACTCCAGCTTTTTTTTTTTTCCCATTTTCAGTGGTGTAAACTTTCTTTTGCCATTTCTTTATTTTCCATCTATGTGTTTCTTGTGATCTGACGTGGCTCTCTTATAGACAGCAGATATATGGTCTTTATTTTTTTTAATCCATTCAGCTACCCTATGTCTTTTACTGGAACATTTAATCCATTTACATTTAAAGTGGTTATTGATAGGTACATAGTTATTGCCATTTTATTATTCATATTGTTGATCCTCTTTTGTTTCTTTGTTTTTCACTTTTTTCTTTTTCAAGAAGTCCCTTTAACATTTCTCTCTCTCTCTCTCTTTTTTTTTTTTTAATTGGGGAATTAGGGAACCATATTGGGGAATTGAGGAAGGGGACCAGCCAAGTTGTTGTTCTTCAATCTTAGTTGTGGAGGGCACCAGTCACCATCTGGCTGCCCATCAGCAGCTTGTGGCCTCTAAGCTCAAGGTGCTATATTCAGTCTTAGTTGCAGGTGGGTGTAGCCACCATCCCATGTGGGAGTCGAACCAGCAGCCTTGTTGTTAAAAGCACACGCTCTGTCCACTGAGCCATTTGGGTGGCAGCTCAGCTCAAGGTGCTGAGTTCGATCTGAGTTGTGGGGGTGCATAACCCATCATGGAACAGGCAGTCTTATTGTTAGGAGCATGTGCTTTCACCAGCTGAGCCATTCTGCCACCTGTTGGCAGCTCAGCGGCAGCTCAGGTAGGGCACAACATTGCTGTCCCATGTGGAAATCCAACTGGTAGCCCTGTTTCTCAGAGCTCATGATCTTAAGCTAACTCTTAACCAACTGAGCCAGTCGGCCAGCCTCCTCTATCATTTCTTGTAATACGGGCTTGGTAGTAATAAATTCCTTTAGATATTTATTATCTTGTCTGGGAAGCTCTTTATCTCCTTCAATTTTAAATGATAGCCTTGCTGGTTAGAGTAGTCTTTGTTGTTACCCTTGTTTTCATCACTTTGAATATTTCCTGCCACTCCCTTCTGGCCTGCAAAGTTTCTGTTGAGGAATCAGCTGATAGTCTTATGGGAGGTGCCTTGTAAGTAATTAGTTTTTTCTTTCTTACTGCCTTTGTCTTTAACCTTTGTCATTTTAATTATAATGTGTCTTGGTATGGCCCTGTTTGGGTTCATCTTGTTTGGGATTCTCTGCACTTCCTGAGCTTGTATGTCTATTTTCTTTGCCAGGTTAGGGAAATTTATAGTCATTGTGTCTTCAAAGAGGGCCTCTCTTCTCCCTTGCTCTCTCTCTCTTCTTCTTCTGGTATTCCTATGATGCAAATGTTGTTACATTTGATGTGATCCCAGAAATCCTTTAAACTATCTTCATTTTTTTGTTTGTTTGTTTTGTTTTTCTTTTTGTTGTTCTCTTTGGGTATTTTCTCCTACCTTGTCTTCTAAATCACTTATTCAATCCTCTGCTTCTTCTAATCAACTGTTTATTCCTTCTAGTGTGTTCTTCATTTCAATTATTTTATTCCTTATTTTTAACTTTTTAAAAAATGATTTTTATGTCCTTCTTTATGCTTACCACCTGTGATGAAGTTCTCACTGTGTTTCTTAAGCTTTCTTATAACCAATGTTTTAAACTTTGTCTCTGGTAGGTTGGCTGCCTCTATTTCATTTAGTTTTCTTTCAGGAGGTTTCTCCTGTTCTTTTATTTGGGACATGTTTCTTTGTTTCCTCAATTTGGTTGCCTCTCGGTGTTTGCTTCTGTTTATTAGGTATATCTCCTATGTCTCTCAGTCTTTGCCGGGTGGACTTATGTTGTAGGTATCCTATGTGGCTCAGTGACACAGTCTCCCTATTCACCAGTAAATATGTTTCAGGAGTGTCCTTTGTGTATGTTGTATGTATGCTCCTGTTGTAGTTGAGCCATGATTGCTTTTGGCACGTCAGTGTGTGGTATTGCCTTTCAGCTGACTAGCTGTAAGGATTGGCTTTGCCCACAGTGTATGAGCTGCTGTGTCAGGGCTATTCTCTCAGAAGGGGATTTGACCCAGAGGGTTCTTGTGCCTGTTGAGACCAACCTTTTGGTGTGTTACTTATGGGGCTAATCAGGTAGTGCTTTGGTGTGGTCTGAGGCTGACCTTTGGATGTGTCATTTCTGGTGCCTCTTGGAAAGGGCTCCCTTGCAGGGCAATTTCAGCCTTGCCTGACTGGCCTGGGGCTACTTCGTAGGAGCTACAAAGCTATATGCAGCAGGTTGCTGTCTGCACTGAAATTGGAAGCGTGTGGGTGTGGCCTTGCTTTGAACCCAGCCCAGCTGCCACCAGCATCAGGTCTGGAGCAGCTTAGCAAATGCCCAGGGGCCCCCTAGACCTCTTGACACCTGCTGGCTGCCTTTAAGGCTCAGCCATTGAAAGAGGCTACTTAGGTGCATGTGCCAAGCTTCTTGACTGGGTATTGACCATGGCCTTGGTATATCTTCTGATTTGGGTGGGGCAGGATCCCAGGAAGTAACGAGATGTGGGTGGTAGCTTTTGCAAAGTTAATGCGGGTTAAGTTCTCGGGCCAATGCTGAGCCTGTGGCCAAACTGCCAAATGCAGTTTCTCAAGAAAGGCTGCAGCATAAGCTGAGGCTGACTGCTCACCACCAAGTATTCCCCAGGCCACTGTGTGCTGTCAATTGCTGTAAAAGACATCCAAAGTTTGCAACAGTGCTGGCTGCCCAGGAGCTGAGAGTGTCCCCGGTGATGCCATACTTGCTGGGTGTGGTTCCAGGGTATCACCAAGGTGGTGCATATGCGCTCAGATTTTGCCAGACCAATGCAGTCTATGATTTGGCCCTTTGGGGGAGGGTTCAACACAGGAAAGATTGTGCCCTTCTGTAGGTTACAAGTGAGACAGGCTCCACACAGGGACAATGGCGCTGTCCCTTCAGCCCTCACACCACAGCCACACAACTCGGTCTTTTCCCATATGTCTCTGTTACCTCACACGTTGCCACCCCTCACCTTAGGGCCCAGGATGAGTGCCTGTAAGTTAGTCATTCTGTGAGTGGGTCCTTTAAGAGGATGGCTGGATTTCCAGCCACCTTCCATCTCACCAGGATGGATGGGCAGAATCCTTGCTTATTTTCACTACCAGATGTTGTGGGAACTCCTCTTGCTATCACAGGACCCCTGGCCTGGGAAGCCCAGTGTGGAGCTGGGACCCCTCACTTTTCACTGGGTACCCTCGCTGCCAAGGTATCTGTCCCAGTGCTCAATCACTGTCTGTGGGTTAGGGTCAGCTCGTTTCATTTCTCTGTCCCTCCCACCTGTCTCTGTGTGGCCTCTTCTTTATATCTTTAGTTATAGGAAATCTGTTCAGCTAGTCTTGAGATGATTCTCGAGGTTGATTGTCTTATAATTTAGTTATAATTTTAATGTGATCCTGGGAGGTGGCAGGATTAGCGTTTACCTATTCCACCATGTTGGATGTTCTGTGTTTCTACTTTATAAGGAGTAACAAATAGACAAATTGTATGTGGGTGTGTTTGTATAATCATTTTGGGGGGATTTTTATCCCTAATTATTTGAGGAAAAATGTATATTATCTTATTACTGTAATTTCCATAGATTCTGTCTTAGTTCTTATCATCTTCCAATCATTGACCCAATATTCTCTATTTTAACAGTAAAAATGTGTAGTTTGAAAACAATGAACTCTGGATTACATTCCTGGCTTATTCTGGCAGGGTTTAATTCAGTATATGATTTTGAGTCAGAGAACCGTATTTTTTTCTTTTACTATTCAGAAAGATATTGCATAATTTACTTAAATTTTTTATATCTCAGTTTCTTCATTTCTGATATAGGGATAATATTAATATTTTCTCAAATATTGAGAATTAAGTAAAATGATACATTTAAACACCCTAATTTATAATAGTTATACAATAAGCCAAAATTTTTTATTTTACCCCAACTAAAGTATATGTCAACCTTTCAGAGAAGAGATAGGCAAACTTTCTCTTTAATCTTTAGGGCCAGATTGTAAATGTTTTAGGCTTTGGTGGTTCTATGGTTTCTGTTGCAACTATTCAACTCTGCTGTTGTAGCACAAAAGCACCCATAGACAATATAAAAACCAATAAACATGACTGTTTTCCAGTAAAACTTTATTAAAAATAACAAAACAGAACAAAAAAAAACAGTTGGTGAACTGGGTTTTTTTTCTGTGGACCACAGCTTAAAGGCTTCTGATTTAAATTATTGTGTCTTTGTTTTGCTATTGTCTACTTATATATTGTACTCTTCCTAAGTAAACTCAGTAGCTGGTATATAGTATCTTTTTAAATGTATTAAAATGTGTCACATGTAAAATATATTTATAATAATGAATCAAATACCTACCCAAATGAAATTATATAAAATATTATAAATGTAGGCTGAAGTGTACTAAGTATCCTTTCTTAATTCCATTTCATTCCCTCCACCTAGAGATAAATGCTATCCTCATTTACTTTCATCATTAACTTAGATAGCCTTGTACTTTTGCCAAGCATGTATACAGTTGACCCTTAAACGATATGGGTTTCATCTGCAGAGGTCCAATTTTATGTGAATTTTTTCAGTAAATACTGTAAATGTATTTTCTCTTTCCTATGATTTTCTTAGTAACATTTTCTTTTCTCCAACTTATCTTATTATAAGAATATGGTATATAATATGTATAACATACAAAATATATGTTAATTGTTTATGTTATCTGCAAAGCTTTCAGTCAACAGTAGGCTATTAGTAGTTAAGGTTTTGGGGAGTTAAAAATTATACACTGGTTTTCAACTGTGAAGAGGGTCCATGCCACTATCCTCCGTGTTGTTCAAGTGTCAACTGTGTATTCTCAATAAATACAGAATTCTATTTGAATATTATAAAATTATGTATGTAATATCATACATACTGCATGCATTCTTCTGTTTTCTATTTTTAGCTAAATATGGAATGTTTAAGATATATCCAGGTTGGTATATATAGATGAGTTTATTAATTTATACAGTGGTATAATATTCCAATACATAAATATATCATTATCTCTCACTTTTTCTCCATCTGTCTCGTCTGTCCATAGAAATGTTTGTTATTTCTGCTTTTCTTTTTTGCTATTAAAAATACACTTGCTATGCACATTCTTACACATATTTTTTGCATGTGTGAGGATTTATCTGGAATATGTATATAGGATTAAATTGCTAAATCATCTACTTTTCATTAATTTTGCCAACTAACTCTCCAAATTGACTATAGCAATTTGCACTCTACTAGTATATATGAAATTTTAAACTCATTTAAATGCATTTTTTTACTGTTAGGTTTCTAATGTATTTCACAATCTGTTGGGCACAAAATGATATTTTATCATGGCTTGAATATGCATTTATTTGATCACTGGTGCTATTTTTTATAGTTATATAAAAATTGATTCATATTTAGGTTAGATTCTTATTCTGTGGAATGACAATAAATATATGCTGTCATTTTTTTGTTGAATTATTTGTTTTTTGAGATTTTAAAACATTCTTTATATATGGTAGATCATAATACCTTGGCATTTACTCAATATGAAAATATTTTTCTTCCAGTGACTGACAGGTTTAACTTTATTTTAATGCATTTTGATGCACAGAAGAATTAAAATTTAATATTTTAGCCAAATTATTTATGTTTTTCTCTGTGCCTATAATATTTAAGTCACCTTTAGAAATATTTTCCAATATTAAGGCCATAAAGATGTTTCCTCCTAAAAGTTTAAAAGTTATTTTTTATACCTATATACTCAGACCTATTATATATGTGGAATTGATTTTTGTTTTTTATTGTGTAAAATAAAGGTACAATTTATTTTTTTCTGTATGGATAGCCAGTTTTTTCTAGTATAATGTATAGAATGGTCAGTCTTTTCTGCCTATGATTTTCAATGTAAATTTATTTATATAACATATCTTCCAGAATGAATTTTCTTTTCTGTTTCATGGGTCAATTTTTCTATCTCTGTGTCAATGTCACATTTCCTAATTGCTTTAGTTTCATAATAGCCTAATGTCTATAGTACATATCATTTGTTTCTTGTCTATTCTTGGCTATAGGCTTTTCCATATACATTTTCTTGATGCTGTCTTTGAAAAAAATTCTGTTTTTTCGCTTTTCTATATACTTTTTTGGTAGGTTTCATGAAAAAACAAACAAACAAAAAAGCAAGTCATCCTTCTTGGGGATTTTGATTGGAATGGCATTAAATTTTAGGTTAATTTGGGCCATACTGATAGATTTATGCTATTCAATCTTCATTTATGAACATGTATCTTTCCAATGTTTAAATTATTTTAAATAAATTTTTGTATTCTTTCTATTAATGTTATCAAATCACTGGTGTTTAGTCTAGTACCTTATATTTTTATTGCTATAACAAATGTTATATATTTGTTTAATAAAATTTTATATTTTATTTATTAAAAATTTACCACTCTATGTGGCTGCTATATAAAAATGCAATTGATTGCCATAGGTTGTTTTTATATGCAGCAATCTTGGCAACTATATTACTTATTTCTCTGTAGAGCATGCTGGATTTTCTATTCAGATTATCTTATCATATAAAAGTAATGACAGCGTTGTAGCTTTCTCTCAACACTTTACACTAGAGTTAACATACTATTCCTGGAGTATCTACCTGCCTTTTGTTTTTTGTGGTTTTTTTTTTTGTGAGAGAGAAATAAACCACGAGCTTCTTTCAATCATTGTCTTTATAGCAGCTGAATACAGTTCCTAACAGAGAACATTGGTTCTGAAATGGGGATGACTGCAGACAGGCTTTGATTTATCAGTGTTTATTGGCAGACCATTTGGAGAAAAAAATTCTCTATTTTTTCTTGGATGTTAAGCTAATAGGTTATAAATGGCCGGCCATTGTTGCCAATGGCCTAAGATTGCCTGTGAAAGAAGCCAACACAGAGGAGTGCAGGGCCCAGAGGGAAGTGAGAAATAGATTCATGATAAACTCCTGAGCACAGGCCTTGCCTATACCCTTCAGTTATACAAGCCAATAAATTACATGTCTTAAGTCAGCTCAAGTCATATTATTGTCACTTATGCCAGAGGAATCCTCACAAAATCTTTCCTAGACCTAATTCATCTTTCTCAGCAATGCTCTGGCCCTTACTTATTGCCTCTCCCTACTTTCTCTGTTATTTTTTCCCTCTTCTGATATTTTTTCCTTCTTGCCTACCTCTTGGGCTACCTCTCCTATCTGGGTTCTTCAATCCTGCTCTGTTCTTGGAGGCCAACTCTTAGCCACCACTGCCCCAGGACCCTGTGTGCTTACCATACAGCATTATCATCTTCAGTGTTATTCATACATCTACCTTCCAAAAGAACAAAGAATCTTACTCAAAATTGCCCATCATTGAATACACATTTTTATTTGCTGTTCTCCATTAATTTAATAGTTTGTTAATCTGTTTCTCTCTCGTACTAAATCTCAAACACCTTGAGGTTGTCCATATTAACTTTGTAATCTAAGAACCTAGGTCAGTGCTTGGTGCCCTAAAGATAGGCAATGGTGGTTGAATTGAAATTACTGATAATTGTTCAGTGCTGTTCAATAAGGATATCTAATTTGCATATAAAAGTTCCTTTCAAACTCTTAATAACACTAAGCAAATTTGTAAACAGAAAAAAAAAAGAATTTTAAAGGTCATCTTTATATTGGCAAGAATTGGTTCCTTCCCAGTCAAAATTTTAATGCAAACTTTGTTGAGAATGCACAAGCAATTTAATTCATTTGCCAAGGGAACATTTTGTCACAACAAAAGTTGGATGCATCATTCTCCTGTGCCTTTATGTATGTTTCTTTTCTCAGTGAGTGGGATACTTGAGATTTAAATTCTGGCTGAAAATTGAAATCATTTATTTGCTAACATGTTATACACACAAAAGCAAAAATGGAACATGACTAAAAGGAGACCAGGTTTCTGCTCAGGTTTTACTTGGGAGTTTTTTCTTTTTTTTCTTCCTGTAGCTTTTAGACAAATAACATTCTTTGCATAACATCCTGTTTCTCTCCTTTACTGTTATGTTGAAGAAAGCTTGGGTGATCAAGGAAAAGTAGAAACGAATCCGAAGCATATATACGTTACTGCAATGGCCCCATTGCATCATTGTAA
The DNA here is from genome assembly GCF_001890085.2 of Hipposideros armiger. Classification (NCBI taxonomy): domain Eukaryota; kingdom Metazoa; phylum Chordata; class Mammalia; order Chiroptera; family Hipposideridae; genus Hipposideros; species Hipposideros armiger. The sequence continues at coordinate 1,908,271 of NW_017731506.1, forward strand.
AGTTGAAAAATCATAATTTGAAATTTTGTATGGTGGGGCTCTCTGTATTGTCTTTACCCATTTGCATTATCACCAATAGGAAATAAATTACCCTTCAGAATACATTCCCATTTTTTCCAAAGCTTAACAATAGGGGCAGAAAAAAAGGAAGTAAATGTATAATGAAATATTTAAATTCCAGTCCGGTGATCATTTTTACAATGGTTGCATCAAATTCTAGAGGTAGATATTTATGATGGAAAATCTGACATGTTTTCACTCCATGTAATCAAAGAAAGTAGTGCTATAATTCTATTCATTCAATTCCCCCAAAACTAATTATTAACATCAAACCTCAGGAAAGGAGAAGAGGAAGAATACATTGATTTCTCCATTACTATGGATTAACAATATGTGATAATGACTATAGAAGGGCCATGCGTGCACCTCCAACAAAGAACCTACTCAAGTTGATAGGGCCCCAAGGCAAAACTGAAAACATTTAATAAAATGAGAGCTGTGAATTCAAAACAGTGTTGCTTTACACATCTCTTACTCTGTAAAGGTGTATGCTTGGGATGGATGGTAATGGTTCGTGCTAAATAAATGTAAGGTGGAACAAACAGGGAACATTCCATTTTGTTCAGAGCAGATCTTCTGTAAAGAAAACGACGGCTGTTAAAAGTGCCTCCTGCAACTTTTTGAGGTGGGAATGACTACTAATGCATCAATTAGATGCCTTAGCGTCCGCTTCCGCTCCCTTCGTATCAAATAATATTGAAAAAATAACTCTCATCAGACCATATCTGAAATATCTCTGGATAATAAATGGCACCTTTAGGAGCTAACATTATTTCTGAAAATGTATTATTTTATTCCTACTAAAACTTTTCCAGAACAGATGTTTCTGGTGAAATAGTTAACGTTTGTATAACTAAACAGAACAGATGTCTATTTCAGATAATTTTTTTGGTGTGCATTAGTTGGCTTTTTAAAACTAAAGGTAGTGTCTTTAATCTTTAAAACTTTGTTACAAAATACAGAAGTTACTTATCTGTCTCTAAGACAGGACTTGAAAGTATTAGTTTGAGTTTAGGATTGAACAAAATCCTAAATATAAAATATATAAATTTAAATATCTTATAGAAATTTCTGAAGGTATTGCTTTTGAATATAGGCTGGTATTTTCTTGAAATATTTTAGAATATTGCCATGTTACATAAAAATCTATTTAAATATTAAAATGATTTAATTTAAGCAGCATGAAATCACATTTTATTACCAGCAATTACTGAGAAGCTATTATATAAGATATTGGATAAAATGAAATGAATTGATTCAGTAAGGATCACTCTTCACAAAATGCTTTCAGTCATGCATGATAGAGAAAATTTTTTAAAAAGTTTATGTCAATTAAAAACTCACTATGGTTATTCAAAAAAAGGAGAGATTATTTAAATTTTGGGAACCAAGGGCCTGGAAAAAGAGTATAGAATGAGAGAATAATAATTGTACTTTTAGTAAAACTACTTCAAAAATGGGTTTCCTAAATTTTTTCTTCTTTATAAAGAGTATACCATTAATAGGAAGGCTCGTTCATTTTTCTTTCTACAACTAGTCATCATAACATTAGTACTGCATAACCAGAGAGTTTTATATTTCCTTACAATTTCATACTTGATGCAGCTTTCAGTAGAATGCAAATATTGATTATCTAATGGTTTGATAAAAAACCGTCCTTTCATTCTGGTAGCTTGGCTTAAGGTGTTTTATTTTGCTTCACCGATGTACCTACGTAGGCCTGATTGTAGGCATGCATCATAATCATACCTACTATTAATAAATGATAGTTTTTGTGTTGCCTGAAACAGCAGTAGATTCACTTGATCTGTTCTGGAGATCTTTTATTAACTCCAATGAATTTCAAATACTTCCTTCCTTTCCCCACTTCCCTCTTTCCCTCACTTCCCTTCCCTTTCATTCAAAATGAAACTGAATAAATTTCTTGCAGTTTAAATATCAGAAGCTGCAACATCAAATTTCATTAAGGATGTCAAATATTGCTTCATTTTGAATTCATTTTAAATTCAGAGATACTGCCAAATGCAATCTCTAGCTCAATGTGAAGTACTTCCAAGTGTGACTATCTAATCCTTTTGGGGGGAGATATAATCAGATACAGTGTTTTTTAGTAAGTGGATAATTTCTTTGTTCACGGATAATTCACCAGAGCAGATATTCACCACCTGGGTATCTCTACTGACAGAGCTTTGTTATGACAACTAATTCTTCAGGATGTTCTGCATATCTGTTCATTATGGGGCAAACATTTGAGACCAAGCAAAACAAAATGTATGCATGTCTTAAGCAAACTACTCTGGGAATATGTGGCCATGTCCTGATTTAAGATTCAATTCAGATCACCTATGCCAACAGAACAAGATTTAGGAACAATGATGAGTTACATGATCTATCTGTAAGTGGTAGGTTACCCTGATCCTCACCAAAGCAACCTGCATGATGTAATCTAATTGGAATATAATGATGATATGTATACAGTTTCTTTCTGAGAAAACTAACTTCCATAAGTTTTATTTTCACCGGCTCACTTGATTTAGAAATTTACAGTGGGCTTCAGCTATCCTCCCCATTAATCATAAAAACTTCATTATGTATTGAAAAGCAACCACAACTACTAATGGTCTATCTACCCTGTTTTTATTTCTTTTCATGGGCTGGGAGGAGTTTTGCTTTGAGAAAACTCGCTAGTTAAAATACCTGTGCCTTTAGGAAATCTCTTCACCATGCAAATTTTTCTTCCAAGATGCCAGTTTGCTTTCTCTCCTCTGAGTTGTGTCCCACTTTTCATGAGGTGTTCGATTAAAATTTATCTTGACTCAAACCTGTCCAGGTTAACATATTCCCCTTTATTCCAGAACCATGTTTATGATTTCATTTGTGCTTTTTTTTGTTTTGTTTTGTTTTTAAAGATTTTTATTGGGGAATTGGGGGGATGGGAACAGTGCTGGGGAATTGGGGGAAGGGGAACAGACAAGTTGCTGTCATTTCGTTCTTCAGTCTAGTTGTGGAGGATGTTGCTTCACTGGTCCAAGTTGGCATCATCATTGCGCGCTTCCTGGGCGAGGCAGATCAGTCTCCAGCTTCTGGATGGCCGCTCACTGGGGCTGTTGGCCACTCACGCTGGCTGCTGGCTACACACGGTAGCCCATGGCAACCCACTGTCACAGGGGCTGCAGCCTACGCCATCGCCAGCAACTCACGGCAGCCCAGCTCCAGGTTGTGCTGTTGTTCAGCATCTTAGCTGTGGAGGGCAGTGTCACTGGCCCTCATATGTGAGATCCGAACTGGGGCCCTCTGGCGTCCCAAGCCAGTTCTTAACCAGTGCGCCACATGGCCGGCCCTCATTTGTGTTTTTTATTTAGATTTAAATCCCAAGATCATCTTTTCTACCTTCATAATATTTTCCCACATATTACCCAGAAATATGGAGATGGTGGATTACCATAAATGTTGCCTGATGAACTGATTTAATGAAGAATTTACCATCATTCCCTTGTTTTTAAAAATGCCCATATGCATGGCATTTTGCTGGACCATTTCTGGCCCCAGAGCCATAGAAGCTATTTTGAATGTGATGATTGGGATTGACTCCTCACCTTAATAATTCATTTTGTAATCATGGTCTGTTACATGTGTATTTCCCTTTCTCTGGGTGGCAAGGGTCAGAGGGCTCAGATTCTCACAGAGTGAGACTGCTGTCTTTCTAGGGCTTCCATCGTTGACTGGAATAACAAGTGAAACTCACATGCAGGATGTGTGATGTCCAATTAATATAAAATGGAGGATAAAGATGTAATTTTACCTTAGTTTTACTTCTGGATGCGTGTCCCTGGGTCTAAAGCTATAATAAAGGAGAGAGAATACAATTGTATTTTTACCCAGATGGTTACTGTTAGTGTCTGATCATTACCTAAAACTCTTTGCCCATGTTTCAACAGAGAATAGTTGCTCCCACTGGACCAAGAGTTCCTGTCTCAAGCACTGAAATTCAATTGACTTCCCAACTAAAGCCCCAGTGGGAGCTGCCCAAGAGTATCTGAGGGCAGGATTTGGACACTTGTGAGTTACAGCCTGTCAATTTCAGGCTTCACATTTGTTGCTCTTAGTTCCCAAGTGGCAGGTATTGCCTCTGTCCTACTGACCATACTGTCTCATGGACATAAGACAAATGGTTCCAGGTCCTCTGTTAGCTAAGCAAAGGAATTTTTTAAAGTACAGTTATTCTCTGCCAATTTTGTGTATCACAAGACTATATTGACAAAATTTATAAACTCACCAAATACAAGTATTCAGTGGTAAGTCAGAAAAGGTATTCTGGCACTTGTTAATTCTTTCCCAGCATCCCCTGACACATGCCATCTCTCCCTGCTCAAATGCTTAGGCGCACCTTTATTGAAACATTTTTGATTAGCTGCAAAACATTTTTTGTCCTAATTCAGAATGTATAATGATAAAGTTTTATAAAACTATAATTGTCTTTTAACTTCCAAGCAGGAAATAAAGATCAAATGTAACATCCCCTAAGCTAAATATTGTCCTAAGTTCTGAACATAATTATAATCAGGTTACTGTAAAGACTCGGGCTTTTGAATTAGGGCCATCTACTCAGGGAAATTATACTTTGAAAATCCCAGGTTATCACACAGCCTTTATAATTAAAATGAGAAAAGTAATCGTAGTCTCACTAGCTGTGTGTGCTCTTCCGTCCCATTGGAAGTTTGAATGTTCCTGAATGCCCTTCAGGATGGAACAGTGGGGCCTGACAGGGATCTTTCTCCACTCTACTCCTACAGACATAACTTCCTGGAGGTACTTGCCACGACACACGGATTAATGCTGTACTAGATGTGGGCTCAAGAGCTAGGACCTAATGAATGGCTTTATTTTCTGCCTCTCGCCGTAAGTAAAAAAAAGATCATACTACATGTCCTTATTCAAAAAAGTCACGGTATCGCGTCTCAGTATAGTCTGTTTCCACCCATTGTATAGAACAAACAAGTGTTATCTGTGTCTATCTCATTTACTTATCCTTACTCGTGGAGGCTGTTAGGAAAGGAATCTGTATCAGTTGGCTAGGACTACCACAACGAAGTATGACAGTCTGAGTGAATTAAACAATAAAAAAACTATTTCTCACAATTTCAGAGGCTAGAAGTCTGAGATCAGGTGTTGGCAGGGTTGATGTCTTCTGACACCTCTGTCCTTGTCTTGTAGATGGCAGTCGTCTCCTCCCTGTGTCTTCATATGTCTTTTCTCTGTGTGTGTCAGTGTCCTAATCTCTTCTTACAAGGGCACCCATCCTATCAGAATTAGGGCCCATTCTAATGACCTCATTTTAATTTAATTACCACTCTAAAGGTTCTATCTCCAAATGCAATTACATTCTGAGGTACTAAGGGTTAGGATTTAAACATATGAATTTGGGGGTAATACAGTTTGACCCCTAACAGGGCTCTACAGGGGCAGGAATATGTCTTTTCAGGTTTACACATATTTCACCACAAGTTTTGGAGAAAGCTACAAGTATTACCCATTCATTTACTTTAAAAAGATCAAACAAATAAAGGAAGAATGAACATACAGTGTTGCGTTTAGGGTGCCCCATTTAATATTCAGATTCTAGAAAGCAGAAAATAGAGCATTCACATATTATTCTTTTAATTTATCTTGTCATCTGTACCAAATCACTGCACTTAGTTTTCAAATATGTGTCTGAAATTCGTTTATTATATCTGAGGAATTTAGAAGCACAGAAATTATGTAATTTGCATCATGCCAAATTCAGGAAAACTTGCTCCAATAAGTAAGTCTTCACAGTGAACAACTGAGCCTGAATTATTCTGTTGAGGTGTGGAATATACATTTTTATTTGATTGATTAAAGTTTGTTTAACTTGAAAAAAAAAGGCAATTTAAAAGATGAAAGTATGTATGTTCTGGAATTAGTATTTTAGATTTTGGATTTCAATCCAAAAGCATTAACTTTCTCTTTTTTAATTTACATTATTTGTGACCCTTTTAAGCACTATCACAATATGCAGCAGAATGGCTGATACAGGCAAAAACTCTTTGTGGAGTTTTTTTCTGGATTTTTTAAAGCTTATAATTAATTATGTAATTTTTTTTATTTTTCTGTTTTGCATCTAATTTTAGTTTTGTTTCAAGAGACACAATGTCAAGTGAAATTTTTAAAATGTCAGCTTCAAAAATAATTATCTATAGCTCACTAACCAAATTAAAATGATTAAGAATCAGTAAAGACCAGATGTTTTATAAACAATATAATTTCTCTTAAAGGTGAGTAAGTCCAGCTATGTGACCAAATGAGTAGGAAAACATACACGTGTGTACACACACACACACACACACACACACACACACACACACACACACANACACACACACACACACACACACACACACACACACACACACACACAAAGTGGCCTAGATAATTAACAAGATTGTGGGAAAATAGAAGAGGCATTGAGTCTTCCCAATCAAAAATAGCTTCCATTAATTAATTAAGATCCAGGAACAATGTGGGATAATATAGCTTTATTTATTGCTTTCTTAGAGGAGAAAAAAACAAACAAACAGATCTTATATTCGAATGTATTCTTTTCACCATTGCATTTATCTGATCAGCTCAAATCTCTGGATTTGGCCTTTTAAGATTTGTCTCCCATCACTTTTAAAACAATTTACAGATCTTTAAAAGTGATAAGAATGTGAAAAAAAAATTCAACTGATTGGTTGATATTGCTTCTTCCAATTTTTAAAGCATTTCGGCTCTCAAGAAAAATACTATATATAGTACTATTTGTTCTAAATTGCTTACTGACTATACTTCATGGCCAATTGGTCCACTGCTATTGTAAACTACTGAGGTGGCATTTGAGGTTTCTGTTAAGTGACCCTTCTTGCTTTGCTATATTCCTAAATAAAGTCACCAGAAATATAATTTCTGTACCATTTCCTCTGGTATGGGTTTACATATATATTTTTCTCCCAGTATAATTGGTTGGAGTGAGGGAATTGCTACTGGGGAAGCTATTGTAGAGGTTTTCCTTTTGAAAATATTCAATAATTTCTGAGGCACTCACCTTAATTCATTGAAGAGCCATAATTAAAAATGATTACATTAATCGATAACACAGCTAATTAGACTCCAGAACTGTCTTTTTTTTTTGTCCCTGCATGTTCTTGAATAGTGTTTAAAAGAACAATACAGCCTGAGCAGAATATTTAAATATTACCATGGTTATTCCATGTGTATATGATTGATTTTGAGTGAGACATGGAAAAAACGTATGTTGAAAGAGAATAAATAAGATAGTTATTAAAAAGTTTTAAGTTTTCAGGGAATAGTTCCTACTTCATTTATTAACAATTGTTTCTCTCTTCCTTTTACTCCTTCCTTCCTTCCTTTCTTCCTTCCTTCCTTCCCTCCTTCCTTTCTCCTATTCATTCATTAAAAGTATATGTTTATATTAAGTTTACTGTGTGTAAGGCTAGAACTCTCAGAAATATCCTTGGGCCATGACTCAGTTAACTGAAGCCATGATTTTGTTTTTGTAGTCTGACAGAATTCCAGCAAGACTTAAGTTTTAGTTAGACATAACAGTGAAATGAGGAAGAATCATTGAAGGTCCTAGCCTACAAAAATTTTTGCACACTCTAATATGATCTTAGAATGTAATGAAACCTAGGTACTTGTAAAGAGAAGAAATGCTCAAAGATAGTTGAGGGCTCATTTCCAAAAGACTGCTTGATAATCTAATGAACGTTGGGATCACAGCAAACGTCAGTAGAGTGAAGCAACATGGCTTTTTGTTTGGTTTTATTCTGTTCAGATTTCATATCCCACAGATTGACAACTCAGTGGTCTTCTAATCCAGGCTTTGGTAAACTAGAAGGAGAAAATACTCTTTGAGGAATTTACTTAGAGGGAATAAACCATCTTAAAAAATATGTATCGAGCAAAGGCTGAGTTGAGCAGGTCTAATCAGCTTAGTTTCCCAAGAGGGATGGTCTTGGAACAGAAAGGTGAATGTTCATTGATAGAAGGCTGGGGAAATAGGTCCTGGTTTCTGAAGTATTTGTGTTACAGACAGCCCTTCAGTGGAATGATATGACTATATAACATTGACTGATAAATGTGTACCCACTCCCACAATAACTGTCTTTTATCCCCCCACAAATTGTTTCATATTAGCCTCATTTTATAGATGAAGAAAATGAACTTTTCAGAGCATATTCAATACGTCAAGTCACATTATGGAGTAAGTTTTAACAACTACTCTAAGGAAAAATGAATAGCCAATCCTTGAGAAGGTAGGCCAGACTTTGATGCAGGGATAGAATGGAGCCCCTTGCCAAGTATGACTGACATATGTCACCATCACCATCTATTATTTATCTTGGTTCAGGCTGTAGGACATTGTTGAAGAGTATTTCCCCAGAACTTTTAAATATGCTTTGACAGAAAAAATAAGATGGGGCATCTGTACTGAGAGGACATGTGGGTTGGTGAGCTAAGCAAATAATTAAGATTCAGGTGTCTAGGTTTGCATCCTGGATGTTCTATATATCAAAACTCATGTTACAGCTATGACAGTGCAATTTGCAGACCTCCAACTGTAAGAAGGATAATTGAACAAAGGCCCCAGGGAGGCCTGGCTCTGTTATTTGCAGGCTCTACTTCAAAATAACCATGCGGGGTCCCCTTGTTCAAAAGACAGAAAAAAAATTATTGAAAAAGGCACAAAATAGAAATCTTTTTTCTTTCTTCTGCAGCCTCTCTTGACTTTTGAGTGTTTTTTGTTTCTTTTTTTAATTTGATATTTAATGTTGCCCTAAGTTAAGACATAGTTAAGTTTTAACTTGGTAACTTGAATTTCACCATTCATCTTTACATTGCGTAATGACAGCTTTAAATGCAAATATAAGAGTGTTTAATTTATGTGTAGGATCACTGAATTACACAATTTGTATTTTGTAGCTTGTACATACCTGTGTATTTTGTCTTACCAGAAAAATAGAAATTGCACAAAAGTAACTCAAGTAGTTTTATTTTACTTTTTGATAAATACACATCCTACCAATATTCTCTACCTTCAGCTTTCTAACAAGTAAGGGAAGACTGAAAGGAGCTATGTGTTGCCCTATCTATTCCTTGCTTTCTATGCTTTTCATTCAAGCATAAACAATTGTTTAATACAGAATAGTAACATAAGCTATGATGTGGTTCCTTGGTCATTCATGTTTCTTAGGATGCACTGCCTTCTGTCTGATTTGAAGCAAGTTCTGGTTTGTGGCCTTTTGGCCTGTGTCAGTAGCTCAGTGTTACTCACTCATAGACATAACAAACTTATCTTGGACTGATTTTGAGTCTTCCTTGAATGCCTATGTGCCATGAGTCAACTATAATTCTATGCTTGTGGGGCACCATAAGCCCTATATGTGAATGAGGTACCCAGGAATGGCAGACATGCATATTGCATGTGTTTCCTCTTTTAGCGCCCAGGATCCATGGTCTCTTATAAAACACAAGTTCAAAGAGAAAAGTATTAAGCATTTTGAGACAATAGCAGGGCTCTGTGTGACTGCACAGGCTGCATGCCCATGAAGCTGTCCATGAATCCAGGTGCAGTTCTCCAAAATCATCCCATGTTCCGATCAAAAGCATGTTTTCCATGGGATACTCCAGACAGGGACTGAGGGGACAGGGCTGAAAAGACAGGCCCATTTGTGAGATATCTGGGTGTCTATTGACAACTGGCTTTGGCTTAAGGCCTCCTGAATAGCCTTGCCAAACTTCCTGTAGACTGCTCAACTGTCTAGGTCTCTTTCACTCAAACTTTCATCCCCTCTCCTTTCCTGAAAGTCACACATCATGTTCTAATGGCTCTCCCCAGCTTCCTGGCCATTTTCTTTTACTTAGATGAACCAAGGGGTCTAAAAAATCAGGCCGTAAGATGGGGATGTGGGACTGCCTGGTGAAAAGGATGCCATCCTGGTTGGTAGGCAGGATGTAGGTAGATGTCACAGCTCAATTAATAAGGATTTTCCAGTAAAATAACCTGGGAAAATATCACATTGGGAAGGAATGCTGGGGCAGGTATGATGATGCATTTGAAAAATTGAAAAGTTAAAGCTGCAGAAGTGGTCTCCCCATGAGGCCATAAGTATCGCCTCAGGTGCTACCTCTACCTTCTCTCCTGCATCTGGGGCTGATAAATAGGGTTTAATAATAACATAACTAAGCTGGGATCTGCTGAGCTTTAAAAGGAAATGAAGAGTCTTTATACCTAAAAATTGCAAAAAGTAGTTTACATATACCAGCAAGAGCCAGGAAAATACTTCTGGTATTAACTAGACTTTCATCTAGAAACAGGAATGTAAGTCTGGATGAACAAGAATGACTTATTTGGGGCCACTTCCTTGGGACTCAGTATTCAAAATCCTAGCAAGTATTCCAGGGGATGTTGGGTTAGCTCTTAGTACTAAGCAGTGGCTCAGTGTCTGTGAAGCTGAAATGTCTGAGTTGCCTTGAGAGACATTAGAGGAAGGGATAAAGAGACAGAGATGAATGGGTATGCTGGAATGGGTATATTATGGAAGGTCAGAAGATCCATCAAAGAATTATGTTCCACAAAAGGGCTCAGGGAAAACATGACTCACCAAGGTCATTGGTGAGTGTGGTGTAAAGGGCACTAGCATCACTACAGAGTTTAATGGTGGCTCTCCTCTGTGCACCAAGGCTGATGGTAGAAGATGTGGTCACAGAATTGGGCTCATTATTATTCATAGGCTGATGTGGCCATGAGGTAAGAATGGCCAGGTGGCAGTGCTTAACTTGTAGAAGCCAAGAGGCCACAATTAACATCTCTGTTTAATTAGACAGTCTGACCCCTTTGGAATGTGATAGGCTCTAGAGAATGATTGTAGACTATCACAGACTTAACCAAGTTAGAGACTCTATCGCAGCTGCTGGGTCAAACGTGTTATTTTTGAACAGATTGAAAATATCTCCAGTACATGCTATGTCACCATCGATTTGGCATATGCACTCTTTACCTTTCCAATTAGAAGAGGATCAGAAACAGTTTGTATTCATGTGAAACAAACAGCAATATTCACCAACAGTTTTGCCTCAGAACTATGTCAACTCCCCTGCCCTCTATCACAGCACACTCTAAAGAGATCTGGACTATATGTGTACCCCACCAAAAATTAGAGTGATTCATCATTACATTGATGACATCACTTTGATTAAATGAAATGAGCAAGAGGTGACTAGTGAGCTGGACACAGTGGTAAAACATGTTCTGCAAAAGGTGAAAGATAAATCCTATGAAGATTTAGGGAGCAGCCACATCAGTGAAATTTATAGGGACCCAGGGATCAAGGCTGTACTTGGGTATCCTCTCCAAAGCAAGAGACAGATTGCTGCATCTTGCGTCTCCTATCACAAAGAAAGAAGCCTTCTATAGTGCCTGGCATGTCTGTTTGGATTCCATACTGCAGGTAACACAGAAGGCTTTGTGTGGGCCTGGAACAGGAGAGGGGACTGCAGTAATCCCAGGCTGGTGCCAGCAGCTCTGCCATTTAATCTATGCCATGTGGTATTAGGAGTGTAACTAGTGGAAAAAGGTGCAGCATTGGCTTCTGTGGCAAGGCACAGTGGGAGAATCACAGTGCAGGCCCTGGAATTCTGGACTAAGACCATGCCATTAAAGCAAATAATTATATGCCCTTTGAGAAACAGCTCTCAGATTTACTTGGCCTGGTTGGACATGGAATGCTTAACCATGGGCACAAAGTGACCATGCATCTGTAATTTCCTTTTATGATCTAGGTTCTTTTGGGCCCACTGATCCATAAAGTTGGATGGACCCAACATCAGTCAGTTCACTGTAAGATGGAAATGGTACATGTAGGATTAAGCCCAAGCAGAATCAGCGTTCATGGGCCGACCTGCGTGTCACCTACTAATAGTGCTCTTCATTTTGCTTTTACCTAAAGCCATATGGGATATCCTGTATGATCAATTACAAGAGGAGAGAAAAGTCTGGAAGCGGTTTATGGATGGGTAAGCTGCGTTTCCGGATGCAAGCCAAAAATACATGTTGAATTCATTACAGCCACATTCAGGGGCGATCCTGAAAGGCAGGGGGAAGAGAAAAAAGTCTTCTCAATGGGTAGTGAGCAGTGAACCAGGTTATAAACTTGGTGTGAAAGGAGAAATGCCTCAGGGTAAGAATATTTATGATTCTTCACAGTGGCCAATTGCCTTGCATTCTGGTCAGTGGCCTAGAGAATAAACTGGAAGATCGATGACAAGCAGTTCTGGGATATGGATGGGCACATAGAAGTGGGCACAAAAAGTGAAGCTTTTTGTATCACATTATTGACTAAAGCAACTCAACCAGTTGACATTAGCCACATTTTGTCACTTGCTACCCCAGAAGTGGCATGATGGGCACATGAATAACGTAGATATTGTGGCATAGACAAAGGCCATGGAAAGGCCTCACAGCACTTTTTCTTTCATTTTTTTTTGTTGTTAATTAAAGTTTATTGGGTGACAATTGTTAGCAAAGTTACATAGGTTTCAGGTGTACAATTCTCTAATACATCATCTATATATCACATTGTGTGTTTACCACCCAGAGGCAGTTCTCCTTCCATCACCATATATTTAATCCCATTTACCCTCTTCTACCATCCTCCTGCCCCCTTACCCTCTGGTAACCACTAAACTGTTGTGTGTGTCTATGAGTTTTTGTTTCCTCATTTTTTTTGTCTTGTTTTTTTGCTGTTTTCAGTTTTATATCCCACATATCAGTGAAATCATATGGTTCTTGACTTTTTCTGTCTGACTTAATTCACTTAGCATTATAACCTCAAGATCCATCCATGTTGTCACAATAGCACTATTTCATCTTTTCTTATGGCAGAACAGTATTCCATTGTGTATATATACCACATCTTCTTTATCCAATCATCTGTCGAAGGACACTGGTTGTTTCCATGTCTTGGCCACCATGAACAAAGCTGCAAGAAACATCTCACAGCATTTTTGTTTCACTTACAAAGGCTGATCTAACTCTTGTTTCCTTGGAGTGTCGATAAAACAGAAAAACACTGACCTCCAATACAACAATATTTCTTAAGGAGACCAACTGCCACTTGGTGGAATTGACCATATTAGGTCTCTTCCATCCTAGAAGGGCCAACAGAGGAAGATACCTATTTCAGGTATGAATTTGCTTTCCTACCTTCATAACCTTAGCTAGCATCATTATCTTATAGCTTATAATGCCAAATCCACACAGGCATAGAATATCATACAGTATAGCATCCAACTAGGAGACCTACTTAACACTGAAGGAGATTGGGAGTGGGCCATGATCATGGAATCTACTAGAGGATTCCATATTGTACTTCAAAAACAAAACAAAACAAACAAACAAACAAAACTCATAAAATGCTGGAATGGTCTCCTAAGGCTATAACTGAAGTGCCAGCTCAGAGGAAAGACTGAAATGATAGGATGGCATCTTTGAAGATGCAGCATATTTATTAAATCAGAGGCACCAATAGTGTTCCCTATCCCCAAAAGGAAGGATACAGGGATCCAGTATTCAGGTGAGAAGGGAACCCTAAATAGGACCTAATTCTCTGTATTCATATCTCAACCTCCTGGCTGAGCTGCTCTTCTCTCTTCAAGGCAAAGCTTGCAGAAGGGCTGGGCAGGAAAGGCATGTGAGGCATGAAATTAATTCATAGTTGAAAAGGGCCAGCAATATCACGCATAAACAGAACTTTCTTTTTTTTTTCCTTTCATGATAACCCTTTGGCTACAGATCTTGCAGGCTTTGTAAAGAAGCAGCTGCTCAGATAATAACCTTTGGCCATGATGCAGCCAATTGATTACTATGTCATCCCATAAAAGGTTCTACAGGGCCATGTTGCCTTTTGTATATTAGCTGTCTCAAAATTATCGTAATATTCCAATGAGCCAACCTCAAATATAAATTTGCAAATCACCACTTTCTCCCACCTTACCCCACAAAGCCCAATTATCTATAAAGCATTTGATCAATCTCCAGATGAAAGAGGCTGTGGAACTGCTAAACATATTTATGATTGTATAGCTCTTTAAAAAGAATACCCTGGTGGTTGACACTAACAGAAGGATGAAAACTGATAAAAATATTTATATATACACACACACACATATACACACACAATATCTTCATGAAGACCCTTGGTAACTGGCATGATGATGGCCATGATGTATTAACATGAAAAGATGAAACACCCAGAAATTCACATGGCTGGCCTGAGTTCTGGCCTGGAGATTTTTTACTCTACAATTCACACCCAGAACTCAAATTCAAACTTTGTTTTATTATTGTGATTTTACTCTTTTATATGATGTTTAGATAAGATTATGCAATCTAGGGCTGCCTATAGCAGGCACTATAGGGAAGACCTTTTAAACTTCAATATAAGTACAAATTATGGCACTAAGCATAAGCACAGATGTTTTTATTCAGTAGGTCAGGGCAGGGTCTGAAATTCTGCATTTCTAACCCAGGCTACCAGGTCTGTAGCTACTGCAATTCTGTGGGTAGTAAGACTGTAGGGTCTGTTGAATATCCTACTAATATCCATTGGCTTCTTTTCTCCTTATCAACAGAAACATTTTCTTTGTGCCCATTTCTCCCCCACTTTGAATCAGGGATAAGTCCTAATTGGTGAAATTCAATCAGGATGGATCCATGCCCCTTGCCAGTGATTGGTTAGAGGCAACCATATGACAGACTTTTGTCCAGTGAGATGTGAGGGAAGATCTGCTAGAGGACTTCTGGAAAAATAGTTCTCATATTTAAGGAGACACCACAAGAGAAGCTCTCTTCTCTGCTTGATCATCCAAACTGTACTTGTGTATTTCTAGTGTTGGGGACTCACTAACTCATGTGATAGCCCATTCAGTTGTTGGGAACTGTTCATTGTTCAAAAATGATCTCCTTTGTTGAGCTACAGATCTATCCCCTCTTTCTTTTAGCCATTAATCCTAGCTCTAAACTCTGTCAGCACAGAAGATGAGTATAAACTTCTTGTTCATGAGGGTCCTCAAAGGATTTACAATAGTTCCTGACCCACTGCTAAATCTTCTCTTCCCTGGTTAAAACCCCTCAGGCCTTTCAAAGTTCCTCCCATGTCATGGTTCCTAGACCCTTTTCTATCCCATCCTCTTTTTTTATTTTTGGACCTTCATCATTTTAGCTAAAGATTACATGCTTAATGGTATTTTTTCCCTCCAAACTAGAACTGTGGTTCGCAGTTCTTCTAAGAATAAAGTGCATGTGTTGCTTATATACAATTTTATATTTAGTAGATTTAAATTGTTCAATACCCTCTTTGCATGTCCACTGTTTCTTAGTTCTTGAATAGTTTGCCTTAAAAAGTCATTTTGCCCATGACAATCCTGTTTTATTCCTGCTGCCTTGGTGTAGTTATTAATCTCTCCTTTTACTTTTAAAAGTGTCTCTGTTTAGGTGATAAATTATGTGATCACACTAGTTATAAGCTGTATGTTGATTTTTAATTAGCATTTCTTGACTGATCCATCAAAAGACTATTCACTTGTAATCAATGACCTAAAGTTCTTATCTTTAGAGGATATGCCCTTTATGGAGCAAATAATATAGATTGACTGACAGTTCTAATATTATCTAATAAATTTTGGATCTTATTAAGCACAGGTTCCAAACCACCTTACAATTCCCCACCTTCTAATAAATTTAGTTTGATAGGTTTTTTCCTGTTTTGTTCTTTAGTTAGTAAATGGGATGCCAATTGATCCTTATACCTGTTTATTTAATATGCCATCTTAATACCACTTCAGGCATGAGAAAGATGAATGTGTGAATTTTCTGACTCATTCCATTCACCCAGGAAATGGTTACAGCAGTCAGGGAATCAATCAAACAACAACAAAAAAACCCTATGACTAAACAAGGACTTTAGCCTGAAAGAAATTGTTCTACTCTGTGTTAATTGCTAAATAAACCATAAACCACAAAGAAAACCCCCTTTATTTTGGCAAAGTGTTTCACTTAATCTAATTGGGATATTATCTAGGTGGCATTCAAAACCATGTTGGAACATGAAGTTCCAGAAAACTTTTCCAACAGGCTGAAACTGTCAACCTCATGGAAATGAGCATTGTCAAGTTGAATTCCATACTGAACAGGGCAGAAGAGTTAGTATTCAGTTTGTATGCTATGAGGTACAATGTTCTTAAGCCACCTGATTTTTGCTTCTAACGAACAAATCAGTACTATGTTAAAAAAAGACTTCCACCCTTAAAAAAGGATAGAAAATTGTGAATTTAAGTGGATATCTGGCCTAAGCATTATTGGATACTGAATATCACTAAATATCCAGTAAATGGGAAGTGATGCATATTTAAGTTCCTCTCAGCAAAAGATAGCACGTTTCTTTTTATTTTTATCTAGTATTTTAAATAGCTCAATATAATTGTTTTCTAATTTGAGGCATGCAACGGAATGGAAACGGAGATTTTGAGAACCAAATTCTCATTAGTAATTTGAACACATATTGAATATTGCTCCATGTAATTAGAGCTACCACAATGATTTTAATTTTATACGGCTAACCAAAAATTTCCAGGAAAACTCTACTGATAAGTCAGTTACTTTAATTAAAATTGTTTTACAATATGATTATAACTTTTTTCTTTATTTATAATTGGTGACTGAATTCTAAAACTTGGGCAGTAAATAAGTTATACATTACTTTTATATTTTGCAAAATGTTTATATTACGTAATAAAAATTTCAGAATTTTTCTCAATGGCTGAATTTGATTTTTATGCATTGCTATACTTGCCACTGAGAGAGTTCAGCTGAAACATTTGAAATTTTGTCTGATATTAAGGAAAATTGGAGTGGAAATTAAGCATCACCCTGGTTCTGGGTAAATTCTCCCATCTCTGGGTTTTAGATAGACTAAGCTTCAGTGAAATGGGGTTGCAACATCCACAGACTCTCCTAGTGAACAGACAAGATAGACAAATAAAAAGGTTGTGTGGTTGTCAGCAGCCTTGAGGTAGTGTCACCCCTCTGGATCCAGTGGGCACACAAACGCTGGGGTTTGAAGAAAATATTTCAAATTTGGGGGGATTTTTTCACGGTACTTAATTTTATTTGCTTTTTTTTTTTTAATGTGAGTAAAAGATGTTTGTTAGTTTTCAGATTTTTAGGACTTGGTAAATGGTCAGTCCAGGCTCTAGTAGGGGATAGGCATGACATTGGGATTTATGTGGGAGGGTAATCTCCAATGCCTGGTTAGGCTTTGGTTGGTCCCTGGGCTCCAAGCATTGGTGAGATATCTCAACCAGTGGGCAAAGCATGGTGATAACATCCTGAGGGTAAGGCAATACAAATCCGGGCCTTGGAGACACGATTTGGTTTAGAAGAATGGGTTTGAAATTACAGCCTTAGCTCTGTCATCTATCAGCCGTGTCACATTACTTAACCTCTCTGAGGTATAGTTTTCTCACTGAACAAAATGCTGATAATAGAACCAACTTTATAAAGTGGTTGTGTGGATGAACCAAATTATATATGTTAAGCTCTAGAATCCTGCCTAGCTCAACGTTTAATAAATGGCAATTCTTTTCAGCCCCCAAGGAAGGATACTGCTAAGGGCAACGCAGAGCCCTAATCATCAAATGTGAATGAATTAATCTAAAATCCCAAGCCGTTCGAATCTCTTGCATAGACTACTGCTAGGACCGGCTCTGTAATTTGTGAGGCTCAGTGCAAAATGAAAATACAGAGTTCCTTGTCCAAAAATTGTTTTGAATTTCAAGATCACTAGAGCAGAATTAAATCAAGAGAAGTGCCCTTTCTGATTGTGGGGTCTGGTGCCTCTGCACAGTTTATATGCTCATAAAGCCATTTTTGAACTGTTCTTCCTGCATCCATTCTTGTTCCTCTATAATCTATTCTTCCCACAACACATGGGGTGAACTTTTCACTTCATAAAGTAGATCCTGTTACAGCATACTTTAGTCTTAAACTGAGAGGTAGTATAACAGAGAGAAGCCACATTGCACAGTGGTTGTGTGTGTGTGTGTGTGTGTGTGTGTGTGTGTGTGTGTGTGTGTGTGTTGGGGGAGGGGCGG
>NW_017731506.1:1927731-1931080 GCF_001890085.2 Hipposideros armiger
GGCTGCTGGTTACACATGGTAGTCCATGGCAACCCACTGCCACAGGGGCTGCAGCCTACGCTGTCGCCGGCACCATTTAGGATTATCTGTGCATTATGGCACCTCGAAACTCACCGGGGCTCTTTCTGTATAATTTTACATTCTGGAACTGGGTTTGTGTGGGGAGAGGTACTGTCATTAGTGAATCATCACCAGGCTCTTTGTGAGTGTAGAATTTTATGACAAGGTGAGGCTTATCAGGGGACTAATCACAGAGGGGGGTTCAAAGCCTTAACTCCTGGATATAATTCTTATAGTAAGGAGTTCCATAAAATTGCAATGTATTTCTAAACCCATGGATGTACTTTAAATTAGGATAAATTGACACTCAGTATTTGGAAGCTATTAAGAACCTATTTAAAGATCTTTTTAAGAAGCTGACTGGGTGACTGGGTGAAAAAAAATAAGGGGGGTGCAAATGATAAACTATTGTATTTCATAGTAAATATAGTATGATTTAAAAAGTTAATTACAATTTTTATGAGTGATAAGATTTAAAACTTATTCTTCAAGAAATAAATATGCTTTGGAGTAAGACACTTCTCAGAATTCCTTTGTGTAGGTGATTTTTTTCATTAATGAATTGGTATTATTTTTCCATATTAATTGACATTTCTTTTTTGCTTTTAACTGGGCAGGGGCTAAGAGTGAGGATTTCTAATGTATCAAATGGTATGTAAGTGTCCAACTTGGTATCTGTAGAGTAGAGCTCTCAGACATTTATTTTCTTTCCCAGGAGACAATGCTCTACTTTCTGATGTTCTATAAAAGTCAATTGTTGCTATGTTTAATATTAATCTCACAAAATTTTATTCTTATGTCTGCATGCATATTCATGTCTCTGGATTTTGAATGTAACATTTTGAACCTTTTTTTTAATAAATATATGGAAATATCTGTTTTCAACGTAATCCCAGTTCTAGGAAAGTGTCATGAAACAGTTATTTATTTATTTATTTATTTATTTATTTATTTATTTATTTATTTAATTTTATTAAGGTAACATTGGTTAATAACATTACATAAATTTCAGGTGTACAATATTATAATTTATATCTGTATACTATATTGTGTGTTCACCACCAAAACTCTAGTTTTCTTCCATTACCATATATTTGACCCCCCTTTGCCCAATTCACTCTCCCCTTACTATCCTTCCCCTCTGGTAACTGCCATTCTGTTGTCAGTGTCTATGAGTTTATTTTTCCTAGTTTTGTTTGTTCATTTGTTACTTTTTTGTTTTATATTTCACATATGAGTGATATCATATGGTTTTTGTCTTTTTCAAACTGACTTATTTCAACTAGCATAATATACATTCAAGAGCCATTCATGTTGTGGCAAATGGCAATATTTTATCATTTTTTATAGCTGAGTAGTATTCTATTGTGTATATACATATATATATATATTTTTTTAATTAATTTATCTATTGATGGACACAGGTTGTTTCCATGTCTTGGCTATTGCAAATAATGCTGAAATGAACATAGGGACACATACATCTTTACAAATTAGTGTTTTCATATTGTGTTTTTTTGGTAAATACCCGGAAGAGGAGTTACTAGATCATGTAGTTCCATTCTTAAACATTATGGAACCTCCAGACTGTTTTCCATAGTACTTGTACCAATTTACATTTCTATCAACAGTGTACAAGAGTTCCATTTTCTCTGTGTTCTTTCCAAAATTTGTTATTTCTTGTCTTTTTTATAATAGCCATTCTAACAAGTGTGATATGATATCTTATTGCGGTTTTGGTTTGTATTTCCCTAATGTTAGTGATGTCGAGTATCTTTTCATGTGCCTGATGGCCATCTATATATCTTTTTGCAAAAAAAAAAAAATGTCTATTGAGAGCACCTTCCCGTTTTGTTGTTTTTTTTTAAAGATTTTATTGGAGAATTGGGGGAAGGGGAACAGACAAGTTGCTGCCCTTTTGCTCTTCAGTCTAGTTGTGGAGGACGTTGCTTCACTGGCCCAAGTTGGCACCATTATTGCGCTCTTCCCAGGCGAGGCAGATCAGTTGCCGGCTTCTGGACGGCCGCTCACAGCGGCTGCTGGCCGCTCACGCTGGCTGCTGGCTGCTGGCCGCTCACGCTGGCTGCTGGCTGCTGGCCGCTCACGCTGGCTGCTGGCTACATACGGTAGCCCATGGCAACCCACTGCAGCAGGGGCTGCAGCCTACGCCATCGCNGTGTGTGTGTGTGTGTGTGTGTGTGTGTGTGTGTGTGTGTGTGTGTGTGTTGGGGGAGGGGCGGGTTCTGAAGCTAAAGATCCTATCTTTGTTTGCTATTTTGATCCTATCTGTGACCTTGGACAAATGACTTAGTTGACTGGTAGAAAATGGGCATGATAATACATATCTGCCATATAAAGTTGTTGCAAAGATTAAATGAAATGGCTCATGTAAAACACTTGGAATACTCTCTGGTACATAGAAGCCACTTTATAGAACTATTACAATTATTTTAAGTAGAGCTATGCTTGAAAGATGATAACATGGCCCACCAGCCTCTCCATCATTTACCTATGTCTACCTCTCCAAGCTCATCTCCTGCTGCTTTTCTGTCATTAGTCACTAGGCACTCACATTTATTTGTTTTATTTTGTTTTCCAGTTGTTCAGGTTTATCGAACTTTTCTTTTCCACTGCAGGTCTTTGCTCTTCACTATACCTAAAATGCTATTTCTGTCTTCATTTTTTACGCCTCAGCTCAAATATTCCTTTCTTAAAGAGGACTTTCATATGTATCATTAATCTGAATTACATCCCTCTGTCATTATCTAGAACAATGCCATATTCTTCTAATTTGTAGCACTTTTCATAATTTGAACTTAGATATTTAGTTATATGTTTGCTTAATGTCTGCCTTCCCATGAGGTTAGAGGACCATATGTGATGTGTTTAATATGTTATCTCTAGCACTCAAAAGTGTCTGGCACATGGAAAGCAATCACTAAGTATTTGTTAAATAAATGAATGAATAAAAAAATTGCAGAAACGTAAAAAGTAGGATCGCTTCGATAAATTAAGATCCTTGGCTGAAAAGGCAGTAGTTGGCACTAACATCAAATATTAGCAAGCCTAATTAAGAAGCCATATTAATGCTATAAACAATTGCTTAAGTTATTTGCCTTGGTGATAATGAAATAGTTACAATTTTTTGAGTCTATGTTATGTGCCAGGTTTTCTAGTAAGCATGTTACACATACTATCTCATTTAAATTTTTTTTTTAAAGATTTTTTTTTTTAATTGGGGAATTGGGGGATGGGAACTGTGCTGAGGAATTGGGGGGAGGGGAACAGA
>NW_017731506.1:1933553-1937808 GCF_001890085.2 Hipposideros armiger
AGCAGCCCAGCTCCAGGTTGAGCTGTTGTTCAGCATCTTAGCTGTGGAGGGCAGTGTCACTGGCCCTTATATGTGGGATCCGAACGGGGGCCCTCTGGCATCCCAAGCCAGTTCTTAACCATCGCACCACTTGGCCAGCCCCAACCTTCCCATTTTTAATGTTTTTATTTTGTTATTGAGTTGTATGAGTTCTTTATGTATCTTGGATATTAACCCCTTATTGGAAGTATCATTTGCAAATATCTTCTCCCATTTAGTTAGTTGCCTTTTTGTTTTGTTGATGGTTTCTTTGGCTTTTTACTTTGATGTAGTCCCATTTATTTACTTTTGCTTTTGTTTCACTTGCCTTTGGAGTTAAATTCACAAAAACACCACTACAGCTAGTGTCCAGAAACGTTGTGCCTATTTCCTTCTTTGATTCCTTTTTTGTTTCAGGTCTTACATAAAAATTCTTTATCCATTTTGAGTTAATTTTTGTGTATGGTATAAGATAGTGGTCTAGTTTTCTTTTTAATACGGCCTTCCAGTTTTTCCAGCACCATTTATTGAAGAGACTTTTGAGGGAGACAATATCTAAGCTGTTATATTTTTTCTGCTTGACTATCTAAAATTTTAATATAGGGAAGGTGATACAGAAAAAAATTAATTCAATCTACATTTCCAAGCTGTTCCAATGGGTATTTAGTTATAGAAGCAGCAATATCAAGCTGTGAATGATTGCTCTTTTACCAGATCTTTTCTTTATTCCCCTCTCTCAGTTTCTTAAGGAAAATATATGAAGAGGAAAAAAGGTCAGGAAAAGGAACGTTTGTTGCTAGCAAGCATTTTGTCCCCAAATTCCAGTTCAGTCTCTTGGTCAGGTAGAAATCTGGAAATAAACAAATGTGTTTAGATCTATAGCACTAATACTTGGAGCACCCTCTTTCACATCCCTATCTCAGGTCTTAGATTTTGGTGGTAAAGAATATCCAGTCTGGACTACATGAGGTAAAAACGAGTTTTCCTCTCTGTTTAGAAAAGAGATGGAGTAAATCACCCATGGCCTGGTCCACTCAGTTTGAGAAAAAGGCCACAGACCCAGCCTACCTTGTCAGTCACAGGAGAAACTGATAAGGAAGCTGGAGAAAGGAAAGATAGAAGAGCCCAGGCTTCTTACCACACACTGCTGATCCTGCCCTATCACACCTTCAAGGCCCATGAAAAGAAATCACATAAAGAGAGAGCGGGGCATTTCCCTTTGCTCCAACTAAGTCCCGTTCTCTGATTGAGCCCAATAAATGTTTGCCATTTTGCTGAATCAGTAAGCACTAGTCTTCCTTCCTAAGGGTGGCATGAAAAAGGAGACAAGTTTTGAACTGGCTGCGCTAAGTACAACTTACATAAGTTGAGTTTTCTGGGTCTTGAGTGTAACACCATCAGTTATCCACTACTGTGATTATATCTTCACCTTTTTTGTTTTGAGATAAATCACAGTTCTAGAAATATTTATTTGTCTGCACTATATTGGTTCTGTTAATCGTCTAAAAGTATATTCCAGTGGATTTGATAATGAAACAGATAACTAGACCCCAGATCCTGGAAACCCTCTCATGCTCTGTCAAGTTAACATTTGGCGCATCCATAATCCTATTTTACCCACCTACAGAGGCAGCCCTGTAGGACACTTAAACAAACTTCACAACTCACAGTTTAGTGTCGTAATACAATTTTCTGACCCTTTTTCTGATGTAGTGAATGTTATTGCTTATCAGTAGCCTGAAGAATAACTTGGATTTCTTTTAGGTGAGAAACTTTTATATTTGTATTAATTTATGTGGCTGCCTCTTAATTTATGGAGTATTCAAGTATTGTTCTCAGCTAATGTATGGCTCCATAGATCTTATGTGGTATTGGGAATCAATTTAAGTTTAAATTTGCTTTATAAAGTTGCATTTAATATAATGTGTAGGTCTTTGGTGATGAAAGAGGGATTCTAGAATCAAATGGATAGGACCAGAGAAAGTAACTTTTAACTTTAAACTGTTTTCTTTATATTAGAACTTCAGCACAGCAATATGATATAATCAGATAATTATACACATTTTCTTTCCATAAACATCACTCAGTCAAAGCCATGAAGCTGATGACAAAGTGATGTTTTATCTGTTCCTGTTTGTCATCTGGACTGGCTGTAACTGCATCCCAGTGATTTTACCTTTCTAACTCTGCATAAAGAAAACTTTTTTTTTTCTCAATTCACACTAAATTCACACAATATACTGTGGCATGTTTCTTCAAAGACCTAGCTTTCAACTAGGTTTTGAGAAATGTTTTCTGGAATTAATGAGGTTTTTCAAGACACATGTCATTTAATCCACAGCTCCTCATTTCTGTTGCTATTGATACCATCTCTTTGAGATTTTAGTATTAGTATTTTTTTTGTCAGCTCTATATGAAATCACTTATAAAAATGAAACTGTTTCTTTTAAATTACCTAATCTTATATCTGGGACAAGCAAAATGCTTGCTAAAATAATGAATAATGTTCTACTGCTGGTATTAAATAAGATTATTTTTTGAGTGTTTTGTAATGGTTAAACACAAGCCATGTAATATTAAAATTACAAAGTAGTAATTTCAAAGACAGAACAGACTAGCGGAATAATTTCAGGAATTAAATATTACTTAGTTCAGAGGAACAGAATTGTTACTCTATATTAACAAATATTTCAATATCTTACATCATCTGCTCAATCTAATCAATTAACTTTTTTCTTATTAAAAAAAACTTCTTGGAAATATGTGATTTGCTACCAAAAATTGGAGAGATTTCCTTTTTTGTGGGGGGAGGGGGAAAGAGGTAATTATATAGCCATTATGCATGGCATTATTTTCATCGGTTTATAGTGTTTCATTTTTTTTTTTATTGCTTGTCTTCTTATTATCATTGTTTATCCTGAAATGCATCCTTGAGTGAAGTTTAAAGGAAGAATGCGTAGGAAATAATATTGTGGAGTCTTTTCATGTCTGATAAAGTCCTTACTTCCCTACTTTGCCTTCACCCTGACATTTTGGCTGGGTATGTAATTATACATCAGCAATGACCTTTTCCCCCAGACATTTGATGAGTTCCATCATTAGTATTTAGAAAACAGAATGGAAAATAAGAGTATCGATACTGAACTCGATTTTGGTTCTTGGTAGGTAGACATTTTTCCTCTTCTTTCTCTGAAATATTTTAGGTCATTTTCTTTCATCTGTATGTTCTGAAATGCCAAATTTTAGGTAGTGATCTTCTTTTCATTCATCCACCTTTGTCTTTTCAATCTGAAGATTAGGATCTCTGGCTTTGGGAATTCTTTTTTATTCCATGATTAATTTTTTATTCACATTTCAACTTTTCAGAACATTTTTTAAACTGCATAATAAATAGATATCTGTAAACCTCTTAAGTTGGTTCTTAATATCACTTCTACTTTTATTCCCTATCTCAGGTTCTCTCTTTCTTTTATTCTCTCTCTCCTACCATCGTCTCTTCTGGCTATTTAGATTTGTCTTTTTCTTTGAATGATACCTACTTATATACATATTAATAACTAACAATGAAAGTGTAATGAATATATAATATAGACATGAAAAAATAAATCTCCCTTTTTTCTCCTTGGCTCACAGTCAGATACAGTAGTGCCCCCTTATCCACAGTTCTGCTTTCTGAGGTTGCACTTCCCAGGTATTAGTTACCTATGGTCAACCATGGTCTGAAAATATTAAATGGAAAACTGCAGAAATAAACAATTCATAAGTGTTAAATTGCACACTGTTCTGAGTAGCATGATGAAATCTCGCTGTCCCACCCTGTCCTGCTGGGTTGTGAATCATCTGTTTTTCCTGTGTATCCATCCTGTATATGCTACCCACCCATCAGTCACTTAGTAGCCATCTTGGATATCAGATCAACTGTCATGGTGTCACAGTACTTGTGCTCAAGTAACCCTTATTTTACTTAATAGTGGCCCAAAGCATAAGAGTAGTGATGCTGGCAATTCAGGAGTGCCAAAGAGAAGCCATAAAATGCTTCTTTTAAGTGAAAAGGTGTGTATGTATAGGGGGAAACATAGTATACACAGAGTTCAGTGCTATCCTGGTTTCTGACTACCACTGGAGGTTTGGGAGCATATCCTCCACAGATAGTGGAATGGGGAGGACTACTGAATATATATATATATATATATATATATATATATATATATATATATATATATATATATATATATAT
>NW_017731506.1:1938803-1969720 GCF_001890085.2 Hipposideros armiger
AGAGAGAGAGAGAGAGAGAGAGAGAGAGAGAGAGAGAACAAGAATTAAACTTCTAAAGGTAAAACTAAAGAATATTATGGTCATCAGTATTTTTTTTCAGTTTAAAATTAAGAAATGTCACTTGAAATTTTCTTCATTGCACTATTTATCAGAAACATGACCAGTTTGATATTAAAAGTGTTTTTTTTATTTCAGGTAATTCTCTTCAAAATTTGGTACTATCCTATAACTCAGATTAATGTTTTTATGTGCTTATAAGTTAAGCAAGAGGCAACTTATTCGGTGTCTTTAAGAGAAAGACCTCAAATCTCTTCTCTCAAGGTTATATGCCTCAGAAACTAATAAGGCTGTGAAAAACAAAGAGGTATGAAAAGCCATTACTTATTCTCACTAAATGAACCAGATATCTTTAATCATAATATGGGTAGTTCTTCTGCCTTATGTGTTTATTCACAGATAGAAGAATAAGGTCAAATTCTAATGAGTATGAAGTGTATGTCAGGCACTCTGCTAAGCTTTATACATGGAGCCTCCATTCTGGGTTTTTTTTGCCTTTTTTTAAATTAAAGTTTATTGGGGCGACAATGGTTAGTAAAGTTACATAGGTTTCAGGTGTACAGTTCTGCAATACATCATCTATATATCACATTGTGTGCTCACCACCCAGAGCCAGTTCTCCTTCCATCACCATATATTTAATCCTGTTTTACCCTCATCTACCACCCCCACTCTCTCCTTACCCCCTGGTAACCACTAAACTATTGTCTGTGTCTATGAATTTTTGTTTTATTTGTTTGTTTTGTTCCTTTGTTATTTTCAGTTTTATTATTTATTATTTTTATTTTATTTTATTTTATTTTAATTGGGGAATTAGGGGAGAGGAACAGTGTTGGGGAATTGGGGAAGGGGACCAGCCAAGTTGTTGTTCTTCAATCTTAGTTGTGGAGGGCACCAGTTGCCATCTGGCTGCCCATCGGCAGCTCGTGACCTCTAAGCTCAAGGTTCTGTGTTACAGTCTTAGTTGCAGGTGGACGTAGCCACCATCTCATGCGGGAGTCGAACCTGCAGCCTTTTTGCCGAGAGTACACACTCTATCCACTGAGCCATTTGGGTGGCAGCTCAGCTCAAGGTGCTGAGTTCAGTCTTAGTTGCGGGTGAGCATAGCCCACCATCGAACAGGCACTCTTGTTGTTAGGAGCATGTGCTCTCACCAGCTGAGCCATCTGCCACCTGTTGGTAGCTCAGCAGCAGCTCAGGTAGGGTGCAGCGTCACTGGCCCATGTGGAATTGAACTGGCACTCTGTTCCTCAGAGCTTGTGCTCTTAAGCTAACTCTTAACCAACTGGGCTACTTGGCCGGCCCTTGTTGTTTTTAGTTTTATATATAATACCACATATCAGTGAAATCATATGGTTCTCAACTTTTTCTGTCTGACTTATTTTGCTTATCATAATAATCTCAAGAACCATGCATGTTGTCACAAATAGCACTATTTCATCTTGTCTTGTGGCAAAATAGTATTCTATTGTGTATATATACCACATCTTCTCTACCCAATCATCTATCAAAAAACACTTTGGTTATTTCCATGTCTTGGCCACCGTAAATAAAGTGCAGTGAACATCAGAGCATATGTATTTTTATGGATAAATGTTTTCAGGTTTTTTGGGGTAGATACCCAAGAGAGGGATTGTTGCATTATATGGTAATTCTATTCTTAATTTTTTTGAGGAACCTCCACACTGCCTTCCATAGCAGCTGCACCAATCTGCATTCCATTAACAGTGTATGAGGGTTCCTTTTTCTCCAGCCTCTCCAACACTTATTATTTGTCTTGTTGATGATAGTCATTCAAAATGGTATGAGGTGATATCTCATTGTGGTTTTTATTTTCATTTGTCTTATGATTAGTGATGTTGAGCATCTTTTCATATGTCTATTGGCCATCCTTATGTCATATTTGGAGAAATGTCTAGTCAGGTTCTCTGCCCATTTTTTAATTACATTGTTTGTTTTTTGTTGTTGTTGAGTTGTATGAGTTCCTTATATATTTTGGATATTAGCTCCATATTAGAGGCATTGTTTGCAAAAATCTTCCCCCATTCAGTTGGTTGCCTCTTAATTTTGTCAATGGTTTCTTTTGCTGTGCAGAAGCCTTTTAGTTTGATATAGTCCCACTAATTTATTTTAGCATTTACTTCCCTTGCCTTTGAAGTCAAATTCATAAAATCCTCTTTGAACCCAAGGTCCATAAATTTAGTACCTACCGTATTTCTCCATGTATAAGATGCACCTTAATTTGGGGCCTGAAATTTGAAATAAAATGTATTACATAAAGTTATTGAAGTCAAGTTTTATTCATCATAAAATTCATACAACTCCTCATCACTGTCAAAAAACTACAACCACTGTGTAAGACACATCCAGTTTTTAGACCCCAAGTTGTTCAAAAAAGGGTGTGTCTTATACATGGGGAAATACGTATGTTTTCTTCTATGAAGTTTGCTGTTTCAGGTCTTACATTTAGGTCTTTGATCCATTTTGAGTTAATTTTGCTACATGGTGACAGCAGTCTAGTTTCATTCTTTTGCACATGGTTTTGTAATTTTCCCAGCGCCATTAATTGAAGAGGCTGTCTTTTCTCCATTGTATGTTTTTGGGAGCCTCCTTTGTTAAACTGCACAACTGCTTCCTTTGATAAGTACTATTAGCTACTCCACTTTATAGGTGAATAAACCAAGGCTTTGAGGTATTATTTAATTGCTCAACATCATACATCTGGCAAGCAGCATGCAAAGAACAGATGCTCAGTTTTTCTGACTCCATAGCCCTGTACACTTAACTGCTTATTTCATACAGCCTGTGATGTTTGTTACTGTGGCTGTAAGCCTTTGAAATGAGGGATTCAAGAAGAAGTATCTGTTTGCTGAAGTTTGCTCTTTTGTATCATGATTAACTCCTTTTTTTTTTTACATTTTAAACTCTTTAAGATTAAGGAAATTGCTACCAGTTTGTGGTCAACTAGAATATATTACCCTTTGGGTTTTATATTTAAATTAAGAATTCAAACTCTGGATTTATACAGACCTGGATTCATAGCCTGTCTTTGAACTTAATAGCTATATGACATCAGGCAAATTAATTAACCTCTAAATCCTGTTATGCTATCTTCTAAGAAATAGGGATTAATAATAGCACACACTTCAACAGGTTGTGAGGGGTGTTAAATGAATGTAAGCTTTTCAAGAGTAAGGAGTTTTGTTTTGTTCATTACCATATCCCATGCACCTCGAAGAGTGCCAATACATAGTAACTGCTCAATAAATATTTGTTGAATAAGGTAAAAAGTGCTTATTGCACTGTCACTGGATTTGTCAGTATTAGACAACACAAATAATGATAGTACACATTTACATTTCTCTTTAAATCAGGAGGATGATTTGAGATTCCTAGTTAAATAAAAATCGCTCAGTGAAAATTGGCATCGATGAGATTCTGTAAGTTCTGTTTCCTTATCATCCACTAGCCTTAGATGTCTTTGTGTATCTGAGAGATGTTCACCCTCTCCTCATTGACTAAACAGAAGAAGAAAAAATAATTAATTGGTGTTAAAATTGATCTGAATTTTAATGTTGAATAATGATATTATATTTCACTTCTTTAAGTAGTACTTTGAAAATTCCTCAATTTACTAAAACAAATTTTAAGGTCATGTAGCTGAGTATATTTCAAAGAGAAAGACAGAGGGAGGGAGACAATTTTCAAGAGTTGAAAAGTAATGTTGCAATGCCCTTTCCCATTTAAAAGTCAGATTAGCACTTTAGCTCTATGAATTTTTAAGGCAGGAAAGTTGATTTTATTTCCAACTTACTGAATACCCTAATGCCCCCAGGCATGGAGGCAGTTGGGGAACTGAGAGTCAATGCTTACATCAAGGTCCCCATCCAAAAATACCCCATAAGAATGAGTAAATTCAGCCACTAAAATGTAGATTCTACTGGGGCCAAGAAACCCTGTCAGTCTTGTTCATCATAATTTCTCCAGCACTTAGAAATAAATGATCAATAAAATTTGTTAAGTGAAGGATTGAAGCCAATGACAGGCAGCCTTTATGTAGCTGTTCCTTTTAAACAAATGTTTATAAATTGTACATTTATTTTTAAGGAGAAAATACAAGGAGAGAAAACATATGAAAAATTTTGTGAGAAATAAAAATTTTATTATTTACAAATCAAGAGAGATAGTTTTAAAGTTAAGAAATGATTATTTCATAGGCATAGACACATAATAAATCATTACACATATTATAAATGAAAAAATTTTAAAACCTCTGAAGACAAACGCCCTGTCATCTCGTATGATCTGTAGTAGGACTGGAGCTCAGGGACAAGTCTTTTAGGTCAATGTTCTTTCTACAATGTCAATCAAGTTAATATCAAATAATAATATAAATGTAGCAAATTTGTATTTTCTTTGATACAGTGATTTGGATTTTTGAATATGGATTTTTTTCATGTTGTTTACCAAAATGGAAATACAATGGCATATTTTACAACCTTGGGTAACATTTCTGTATATGTATGCATGTGTTTTGAGCATGCATGTGTAACTACCTCACATGGGTGCAAGATGAGTTGCATTTGGGATTTAAATCATTGTTTTGTAACCTGACAAAATGCTTTGACAGATGGTTAAGATGAAGCTACTGTGAAAGCTGTTCTCTCATTTACTTTCCATTGCTCAATTATTTTGAGCCTTACCCAAAACAGGGATTCTTTACCTCCAGAGAGATGTCAGAAGATGTCAGGATGTAGATTTGTCTTTTTTATCCTTTCTTTGCAAATGAGATTCAATTGTCAAAATGACAAGATTCAAGCTAGAAAGAAGCCCCCAGTAAAATGTCAGAATTTCATCACAGTATGAGTTGCAACTGGCACATTAATAATTATTCATTCATTTTGGGCTTGACCTCAAACCAGCGATTAAACTTCTGGACAGAAATTGCACAACAGCCGATCAAAAATATGGGATACATAAATTACATAGGGATATAATTTAAAAGGTGCAAGACAGGTTTGTTACTTCAGCTATTGATTTGTCCTCTTTTGAACTTCAAAGAACTTCTCTAGTGTGTAACTTTGTGACATGGAAGCCAATAAACACACACAAAAAAGTGTTGTTTATAGTGACCTCATTATGTTCAGTGTTCAGATAATGATCTGGGTCTTGCAGAAAAGACTTTGATCTGTGAAATTGTGCTAGAAATCTTTCTGTACTAGGATTTTCTGTGGCATAAAAATAATTTTGTTGCTGCTGTGTGCAGTAAAACAAGCTTCATTTGGTTAAGGAGGGATCTTTATCCAGCTTTGTTTATTCAGGATGTAAGAGCCTTTGATTCTTACATCTCAGTAAAATGTGTGTCCTAAATACTGTGGTTGACTCCTCAACCTTTATGCCAGCTCAGACTATTAGTCTGAGTCAGCCACGGGGATTTCATTTCCAATAGCAACAATAGGTTTAATTGGGGCATGTGACCAAATTCTTGCTAATGAGAAATCAGAGTTTCAAGATAAAATAACTCACATTCCTAAGGAAAAAAACAAAACAAAACCCAAGTTACCCTTTCCTCAACTGAACATTGGCACTGTATAAAGGACCCTGGAGACAACTACAGCTTCCTTGTTACCACTGTGAAGAAGTAGCTGACAGCATGGAAGGGCCTGGAGACAGAAATATCCCGAGCCCTTGTTATCATTGCTAAGCAGCTGGATCAATTAATCTTGGAAACCACTGTACTCAAGTTTTCTTTTTACAGGAGATAAAACATTTTCTTACTCCTTCACACAGTTCAAACTGATGCTTTTGTTACTTACAACAAAAAAGCATTCTAATTGAGGTAGATCAGCTGAATAAGCCCGTATTATGAACTCTGATATGATTAGTCCATGGGTGTTCTAATTTTAGATTTTAAAAGTAGGACAAAAGCATTAAAGGGAGTTTCTGCAAATAGCTCTAAATGAAAATGGTATGCATTGATATATAACAAATATAGAAGGCATATTTCAACTTGGTCATCATTCCAATAGCCCACATGGCTAAGGGGATCATTCTGGCTAACTCTACATAACCTGGCCATGTGCTGCAGTGGTTTGTCCCCCCAGCCGCTGCCATTGGCTTGGGTGCTTCTGGATTTAGGGCATTGATGAAAAAATGATCATGATGGTATCGTAGCCCAGAGTTTATCGATTGGTTCCTATCTCAAACTCTGCTATTCTAAGATATGCCCCACCCTAAGCCGAATAATAGCTGTCCTCCTGCACTTTATCTTTCTCTTCTGAGTACACTCTGTTCTTTGTGTCTATAGTTGTGTACTATTATATTTGGCAGCTGCATTTTCTATATGAGACAAGAAGGATCACTGGTATTGGGACATTTGAGGGTGAACTTTAATCCTGTTTTGGCAAGAAAAATTACTTCCTTTTTGGAAAAAGGGCCAAAAAATCAATGTCACATTGTACCAAACATGAAGGCCGTAATCCTTTCTGTCCTAGCCTGGGTTTCCCCAATAACAGAGATACAGACAAGGGCTTGCCTCCAGGTAGTTTATTTGTGACCCAAATCCAAGGAATAGAAGTGAGGCTGCAGAGAGTAAAACAGAGGAGGGATAGATAATTTTTAAAAAGTGCGCAATCAGGTTGCCGCCATTATGAGTCACTGGGGCTTGATATTTTGGGTGACCTTCTGACATATAGAATGAGCCTTGGACTTGTCGGCTTAAGGCACACAGGGAGGAGAATTTATTCATTAGCTCTCATGCCCGAAGGTCAAGGGTCACCTATGTGTAACTCCCTCACTCTTCCAGGTTATGTATGTGTGTGTCATGAGAGTTCCCACAGATGTCCCATGAATTGAACTCACAGGAGCCCAGAAATGGAAGCAAGAGCTAGACAATGCTGCAGAGGTAAGGGGCTGGCAGGGTACAGGCATATGAGTTTGGCCACTGCAGCAGTGATTAGAATGAAAGATGGTTTAGAGATCCTGAGGTGGGGAATAAGATGTGTCTAATATACTTTCTTTCCAGTACTATGAGCTGATATTCTCTTCCTCCCCTGCTGCCAGGTAAGAGATAAGGAGCTCAGAGACTGTCTGTTTCATTATCTCATGGCTAGTATTTTGTGGGCAGTACTGATTCTGGAAAGCAACTAGCTAAAAGGAGGACTATGAGAAAAATTGGAGAACGAAACAAAATGGATGTGAAAGCAGAAATAAATCATGCACACACATAAAACATTGGGGGAAACATACAGGAGGTAAGAGGGAACAGCAGAATATTTCGGAAAGTCATTTTGCAGAAGTAGTGGAGAGGATTTGGAGACAAGTACACAAGGTATTCTTTATTGAGTGGCCTGGGAAATTCAAGAGACTGAAGATTCTGTGGAGACAGGACTATGTACTATCTATGTGAGAGCACATTACAGAAAGACTGTCATTGATGCTTGATTAAGGAGGCTGGTGGGGGTTGTTAGAACACAGAGAGGAGTGGACCTGAATAGAAATAAACATACTGCTTTTCATGTGTGGTTTCAGCATGGAGGAATGAGAATAGGCATGCAAAAGCAGTCTACATGTGGAAGAGCCTGAAGGAAACAAACATGGTTCATTTGATGACAATGTCTACCAGAATTCTACAGTCTTATAAACAATGTGCACATGTGTGTGCGTGAGTGCAGTGTGTGTGTGTGTGTGTGTGTGTGTGTGTGTGTGTGTGTGTCACTCACCTACGTGTTTGTTTGTGTCCATATATATTTGTCTCAGGCCATCAATGATATGTAAAGTTAAACCAAAGTAACTGTAAATTCACATTGACTAAGAAATTCTAGACTGAAATTAATTGGTGAATCAATTGTTTAGCAATGTATATTCCATAGGAAACTAGTCTTGTAATAGATCTAGTATATGCTTAGAAATAAAAAAAAAAAGGTATGCTGGCAAAGTTCATCATAGCAAATATACTGTCCTTCAGAGTCCACACTAGACACTAACGTTGAAAAGGCTTTGGAAAATCTTGAAGGATTAAAACCAAGTACATTTTGTTAAATAATGGTGACCCAAATTTATTCTCAAGTATAACAGAATTTTGGAAATGCTGCAGGTAGACAGAATGTTTCAAATTTCAGCAAGCTTTTTGACAAAGTATTTTATGGTGTGCTTGTAAATATGATGATGATATATGGATTGGGCTTTAGCAAAATTAGGTCAGCCTGTGGCTGATGGAATTTCTCTTCTCAGGGCATTAACTAATGAATGGGTCATTGCCAACACAAAAGAGTTCTCTGGTGGCATGGTACAGAGCTCTGTCCTTGGCACTGCCATGCTTAATTTGTTCATAAATAACTCAGATAATTATCCAGAAGGCATACGTTTCATGTTTTTGAAAAGAATAATGCTGCAAGAAGAGTTACTACTATTCTACCATATTCTGGGAAGAAAATGTGCTTTGAATCAGATAGACCTGGGTTCAGTCTCTAGCCTTCCTATTTATTCTTTTTGTGCTCTGTGTCAAAGTACCTAGGCTTGCAGAGTTTCTGTTTTCTAACAAATAAATATGTAGGTAATTATATTAAAGATAGTAAATGAAATGTGAAAATTAAAATCCTTTACTCATTTATTGAATATAGGAAGTGCTAAATTAGTACCAAGAGTCTAATCAACTTGACAGATTATAATTAAAAGTCAGGGATATATTTTAAAGTTTATACATGTAAAATTTATTTTAAAAATCCATTATACAGGTATATAAGGAAAACCTAAATTTACCTGAATTATATTTCTATACAGAGATTTAAATTGATTGCACACTCAGTAAGAAGCAGAAATAGAGATGCAACTTCTCAGAGTTAATACAACCTGGGCTACATATAAAAATTTAATGTCCAGACCAAGGCAAACATTTATGCTGGTTTACTCTGCTCTGACTACTATCGTGTCTGGATAATTCCGTCTGGCTCAAGGTCAATATTGACCTTGTTTAGCATATCCATAGAAGGGTGACTTGAGTGGAAAACATTGAAACATGTTTTATTAATACAGTAATGGGAACTACACAAGGGGCATTTAGTGGAGCCGCACCAGCACAGATTTGAAGAGCGACCTTCTGAAATAGGGACTCTATGCCATGTTCTTACTTATTTCACAGGGCAGGAAGGTGGGTGGGAAAATGCGGTAACAAATCTGGCTGAATATAAAAATTGGATATTCTCATTTTTAGAAATGCAAAAAAAATAGAAAGAGATGGAAATACAATCTTCCTCATAGAGGAATGAGTTTCATCATTAATACAAATCCAGGGACATCTTTCCAGAGTCCTGCATTTGGAAGGAAAAGGCAGAGATTACCACCAATGCATTTTCCAACACAAGTTCTCAGACCTATGAGAGTAAAAGATATGTGGGAGAAAGATAAGAAAAAACGAAATCTCTGTAAGTCTGCCCAACAAATTTGGTTGAAAGGGACATGGCTTTTGTTGTTGCCTTTGCTCTTCTTTTTATTCTTTTGCCTTCACCTTCAGTTTTTTTATCTTTGTTGTGCGTTTAACATCTTTGTGGTCACCCATTCCTATACTCAGCATTATGCTTTTTAGACTCTAGTTTTGTGCTACAGGAAATAAAATCAGTC
The DNA here is from genome assembly GCF_001890085.2 of Hipposideros armiger. Taxonomy (NCBI): domain Eukaryota; kingdom Metazoa; phylum Chordata; class Mammalia; order Chiroptera; family Hipposideridae; genus Hipposideros; species Hipposideros armiger. The sequence goes on from NW_017731506.1 coordinate 1,948,479, forward strand.
AGGATTTTATATCTCCAGCAAACCTCTATGGACCACCTGTTATTATGTGAAGGGCTCTGTATGTTACTTACCAAAGATTCAGTTCTCAAAACTGCAGACTTTTGCCTGGACACGTAGATAGTGGTAACCTTTCTGCTGTTAACAGAAAGGCAATTTTAAATAGCTGTGTCTAGGTTTTAATTATTTTTATTGTGAAAATGGCATGTAAAAAATATAAAGGAGAAAATTAATAGTAATCCATAGTTCTGGTTATATTTGTTCTGGGATAGGCCTCACTAATCAAGACATGAATAAAGCCTTCAAAATCAAAATCGAAACCAAAATAATGATGGCTAATAATTAATCCTCATTAAAACTTGAGGTAGCCAATAGTATTATACTCATTTTAGAAAAGAGATGAAACCATGGGTCAGAGAGTCAGGCAATTTGCACATGGTCACACAGGCAGTAAGAGGCAGAACCAATGTTGGACCACATACAGTGTGACCCCAGAGGGCATGTACCAAACCGTCATGTTCCATTGAAATAAAAATCACCTTTATAAAGTTTACAAACAATGGATAGAATGGAAAATGAGCAAGCACAAAGTTGACTCTGTATGTTGTATGAAAATATTAATATCCAAATATATATAAAGACTTGCAACAAAGCAATGAAATATAGATATCCCCCTTAGTGGAAGAAAGGAAATAAATATAATTAGGTAGTGCAAGAAAAAATACAAATATATTCAAGGATATCAATATCCTTATTAATAAGAAAAACATGAAATTTAAATATTTTATTTTGCTCATCAAAATGATACAGTTTAAAGGAAGGTTAATAGTAACTAACATTGGAAAGTTTGTGGGAAATAAATATTCTTATACAATATAAATAGAATGACATTTTAAAAGGGAAATTTAGGATTATTAATCAATTTTTTAAATATAAAATTTATATTCTTTAACAATTCTAAGACATCATCTTATAAAAACACCCATGTACCAAAAGACATGTAAAAAATGAATACTTTGAAGAATTTTTTTATTAATTTCAGGTTTACAAAACAACATAGTGATTAGACATTGACATATCATTCATCTGACACTGTATACAGTTATTACAATATTATTGACTATATTCCCTGTACTTTGCTTTACATCCCCATGACTGTTTTTTTTTTTTATACTTGACATTCAGTGTTATTTTATATTACTTTCAGGTGTACAGCCTATTGGTTATACATTTATATGATTTATGAAGTGATCCCCAATAAATCTAGTACCTATCTGACACTATACATAGTTTTTACAATATTATTGACTATATTCCCGATACAGTATTTTACATTCCCATGACTATTTTGTAACTAACAATTTGTAATTCTTAATCTCTTTACCTTTTTCACCCAGCCCCACCCCCATCTATTAACCATCAGTTTGTTCTCTGTATCTATGAACATGTTTCTGTTTTGTTTGTTCATTGATTCTGTTCTTTAGATTCCACATATAAGTAAGATCATATGGTATTTGTCTTTCTCAGTATGTCTTATTTCACTTATAATACCCTCTAGGTCCATCCATGTTGTCATAAGTGGCAAAATTTCATTCTTTTTTTGTGGTCAAGTAATATTCCGTTGTATGTATGTATCACCTCTTTTTCAGTCAATCATCTATTTAGGGCATTTGTTTTGTTTCCATGTCTTAGTTATTGCAAATAGCACTGCAGTGAACATAGGGATATATATATATATATATATATATATATATATATATATATATATATAATTTTTTTGTTTTTTTTTTCAAATTTATGCTTTTGGATTTCTTTGGATAAATACTCACAAATGGAAATACTGGGTCATAAGGTAGTTCTAGTTTTAATTTTTTGAGGAATGGCCATACTGTTGTCCATAGTGGCTGCACCAGTTTGTGATCCCACCAACAGTGCAACAAGGTTTCCTCTTTTCTCCACAGCCTCGCCAACACTTGTTATTATTTGTCTTGTTGATGATGGCCATTCTGACAGGTGTGAGGTGATATGTCATTGTGGTTTCAATTTACATTTCTCTGATGATTAGTGACATTGAGCATCTTTTCATATGTCTATTGGTAATCTGTATGTCCTCTTAGAAGAAATGTTTATTCCACTCCTCTGCTCATTTGTTAAATTGTTTAGTGTTGAGTTGTATGAGATTTTTATGAATTTTGGATATTAACCTTATCAGATATATCATTGGCAAATATCCCATTCATTAGGATGTATTTTCATGTTGTTGGTGATTTCCTTTGCTGTGTAAAAGCTTTTTAGTTTGATGTAGTCCCATTGATATGCGCGTATACCGGGGTTCCAAAAAAATGTATTCGTATGACTTGTGTTCACCTTCTGTTATCAGAATATATTGAGTATTGCAATTTTAATAGTTTTTTCCTTTCTCAAAATGTGTATATATTTTTGCCACCCCCTGTGTGTGTGTGTGTGTGTGTGTGTGTGTGTGTGTGTATAGTTACCCTTGCTCAAGAAGGTATACCAATAAAAATATTACTGAAGGTAGTGTCTGAGGGTTTACTGCCTATGTTTTCTTCTAGGAGTTTCATGTTTTCTGGTCTTACATTTAACTATTTAATCAATTTTTTAGTTTATTCTTGTATATGGAGTAAGACAGTGGTCCAGTTTCATTTTTTGCATGTATCTGTCCAGTTTCCCCAGGCACCATTTATTTAATAGACTGTGTTTATCCCAGTGTATATTCTTGCTTCTGTTGTCATAGATTAAATGACTACATAGGCATGGATTTACTTCTGGGCTCTTTATTTTGTTCCATTGATCTATATGTATACTTTCATGCCAGTACCATGCTGGTTTGATTACTATAGACTTTACTATAGTTTGATATTAGGTACTTTGATTCAGTACTATGTTGAATAAAAGTAGTGAAAGTGAACATCTTTGTCTAGTTACTGATGTTAAGAAGAATGCTTTTAGCTTTTCCCGTTGAATATGATGTTAGTTGTGGGTTTGGCGTTTATGGACTTTATTATGTTGAGGTATGTTCCCTGTATTCTCACTTTGCTCAGAGTTTTTGTTTGTTTTTGTTTTTGTGTTTATCAAAAGTGGATGCTGGAATTTGTCTAACACTTTTTCTGCCTCTATTAATATGATCATTTGATTTTTATTTTTCATTTGATTTATGTACTGTATCACGTTAATTGATTTGTGGATTTTGAGCCAACCTTGCATATCAGGAATAAATAAACCCCAGTTGACTATGATGTATGATCTGCTTTTTTTTTTATTGGGGAATTGGGGGATGGGTACAGCGCTGGGGAATTGGGGCAAGGGGAACAGACAAGTTGCTGTCCTTTTGTTCTTCAGTCTAGTTGTGGAGGACGTTGCTTCACTGGCCCAAGTTGGCACCATCATTGCGCTCTTCCCGGGTAAGGCAGATCAGTTGCTGGCTTCTGGACGGCTGCTCACAGCAGCTGCTGGCCGCTCATGCTAGCTGCTGGCTACACACGGTAGCCCATGGCAACCCACTGCAGCAGGGGCTGCATGCAGCCTACGCTGTTGCTGGTGACTCACAGCAGCCCAGCTCCAGGTTGAGCTGTTGTTCAGCATCTTATCTGTGGAGGGCAGTGTCACTGGCCCTCATATGTGGGATCCGAACCAGGGCCTTCTGGCGTCCCAAGCCAGCTCTTAACCATCTCGCCACTGGGCCGGCCCTGATGCATGATCTTTTTAATATATTGCTCAATTCAGTTTGCTAATATTTTGTTGAGGATTTTTTGCATCTGTGTTCATAAGGGATATTGGCCTATGTTTTTTGTTTGTTTGTTTGTGTTTTTGTAATGTCTTTGTCTGGTTCTGGAATCAGGGTAATGGTATCATCACAAAATGAGCTTGGGAGCCTTCCTTCCTTGTAAATTTTTTGGGAATAGTTTGAGACAAATAGGTTTTAATTCTTATTTGAATGTTTGATAAAATTCACTTATGAAGCCATCTAGTCCAGGACTTTTGTTTGTTGGGAGCTTGTTGATTACTGATTCACTTTTATTAGTAGGAATCGTGAGTTCAGATTTTTTGTTCTTTTTGATTCAGCCTTGGGAAATTGTATGCTTCTAGGAATTTACCCATTTCTTCCAGATTGTCCAATTTGTTGTCATATATTTTTTCATAATATTTTCTTTAAACATTTGGTATTTCTGTGATGTCTGTTGTCACTTCTCTTTTATTTCTAATATTATTTATTTGGGTCATCTCTCTTTTTTTCTTGGTGAATCTTGTTCAAGACTTATCAATTGTGTTTATGTTTTCAAAGAACCAGCCCTTGGCTTCATTGATCTTTTGTATTATTTATTTTTTTTTAGCCTCTATTTTGTTTATTTCCACTCTGATCTTTATTATTTCCTTTCTTGTACTCACTTTGGACTTTGTTTGCTGTTCTTTTCCCAGATCCCAGTCCCCAGTTAGATTATTTATTTGAGGTTTTTCTTGTTTCTTGAGGTAGGCCTGTATTGTTATAAATTTTCCTCTTGGGACTTCTTTTGTTGTGTCCCATAGATTTTGGGTCATTGTGTTTTCATTTTCATTTGTCTCAAGGTATCTTTTGATTTCTTCTTTGATCTCATTGTTAACCCATTCATTGTTTAGTAGCATATTATTTAGCCTCCATGTGTTTGTTATTATTATTATTATTATTATTATTATTATTCATTTCTAGCTTCATACTATGGTCAGAGAGAGTGGTGAGAGAAGACATTTGATATGATTTTAATCTTTTAAATTTTTTGAGACTTGTTTTGTGGCCTAACATGTTGTCTATCTTGGAATATGTTCTATGTGCATTTGAAAAGAATGTATATTCTCCTGCTTTGAGGTGAAATGTTCTAAAAATATCCATTAAATACAACTGGTCTAATGTGTCATTTATGGCTGCTGTTTCCTGGTTAATTTTCAATCTGGAAGATATGTCCACTGGTGTGAGTGGGATGTTAAAGTCCATTACTGCGATTATGTTACTGTCGAACTCTGTCTTTATCTCGCTCAATATTTGTTTTATATATTTATTTGCTCCTATATTGGACACATAGGTGTTTGCTGGATTGAACCCTTTATCAGCATGTGATGTAGTTCTTTGCCTTTCAGTACAGCCTTTGTTTTAAAGTATATTTTGTCTGAGTATTGCTACTCTAGCTTTTTTTTTTTATATCCATTTGCATGACATATCTTTTCTCATCCCTTTACTTTTAGTCTCTGTCATGTTTTTCTATCTGAGATGAATCTCTTCTAGACAGCATATATATGGATCTTTTTTTTTCTTAATTCAGCTACCTTATGTCTTTTGATTGGAACATTTAATCCAGTTACATTTAATGTGATTATTGAGAGGTACATAGTTGTTGCCATTTTATTATTGATGTTTATCTATCATCTTTTGTTTGTCTGTTTTCCCTCTACTTCTTCTTCAAGAAGTCCCCCTAACATTCCTTGTAATACTAGCTTGGTGGTAATGAATTCCTTTAACTTTTTCTTGTCTGAGAAGCTCTTTATCTCTCCTTTAATTTTTTTTTTTTTTTTTTAGCTGATCCACCCTGCCACCTGTTGGTAGCTCAGCAGCAGCTCAGCTTGGGCCGGACATTGAACCGCTGTGGCTCAGAGCTCAAACTCTTGAGCGAGCTCTTAACCAACTGAGCCACTCGGGCGGCCCTCTCCTTTAATTTTAAATGATAGTCTTGCTGGATAGAGTAGTCTTGGTTGTAGCCCCTTGCTTTTCATCACTTTGAATATTTCCTGCCAATGCCTTCTGTCCTACAAAGTTTCTGTTGAAAATTCGCTGATGGTCTTATGGGAGCTCCCTTGTAAGTAACTAGTTGTCTTTCTTTTGCTGCTTTTAGGATTCTCTCTTTGTCTTTGATCTTTACCATTTTCATTATAATGTGTCTTGGTGTGGGCCTGTTTGGGTTCATCTTGTCTGGGACTGTCTGCACTTCCTGAACTTGTATATCTATTTCCTTCATCAGGTTAGAGAAGTTTCAGTCATTATTTCTTCAAATGTGTTCTTGATCCCTTGCTCCCTCTCTCCTCCTCCTTGTATCCTGTGATGTGAATGTTGTTATGCTTGATGTTGTCCCAGAGGTTTCCTTAGACTATCTTCTTTTTCTTTTTTTTCTTTTTGTTGTTCTGCTATCTTGTCTTCTAAATCACTGATTTGAACCTCTGCTTCATCTAATCTGCTGTTGATTTCTTCTAGTGTATTCTTCATTTCAGATATTGTGTTTTTGTTTTTGTTTTTATTTCTGACTGGTTCTTCTTTGAGATTTATGTGTCCTTCTTTATGTTTATTATCTCTTTGTTGTTCTTTAAGCATTGTTATAATCAGTGGTTTAAACTCTGTCTCTTATAGAGTGGTTACCTCCATTTCATTTGGTTCTTTTTCTGGAGTTTATTTCTGTTCTTTCATCTGGGATATGTTTCTTTGTTTCCTCATTCTGGCTGCATCTCTGTGTTTGCTTCTCTGTGTTAGGTAGATCTCCTATGTCTCTCAGTTATTCCTGGGTGACCTTATATAGTAGGTATCCTGTGTGGTTCAGTGGTACAGTCTCCATGATCACCTGTGCATATGTTTCTAGAGTGTTTCTTTGTGTGTGTTGTGTGTCTTCTTATGTTGTAGTTTAGCCTTATATTGCTTTTGGCACATCAGTGGGTAAGACTGACTCTCAGGTTGACTGTGAAGATTGGTTATACTCACAGTGTATGAGCTGCTAGGTGGGGCTGACACTTCAGAGGGGAATTTGCCCAAATGGCTTTCATGTTTGTTGAGACCACCTTTTGGATGTGCCAGTTGTGGGGCTTCTTAGGTATTCTAGTATAGTTTGAGGCTGGCCTCTGGGTTTATTTTTTACTGGTGCCTCTTTGGAGGGGCTCCTGTGCCATTCCAGTTACTATGAGCCACTGGCTCCCTCATAGGAGCTACAAAGTTATATGCAGTTGGTTTTTACCTATATCGGACCTGGAGTATCCAATATAGGGTGGGGGTGGCCTCTCTGTGAACTGAGGCCAGCTGCCACCAGTATTGGGGCAGGGGCAGCTTAGCAAAAGACCCAGAGTCTCCCTAGGCCTCTTGCCACCGGCTAACTGCCTGTGTAAGGCTTAGCCACTTGAAGAGCCCCTTTGAGTGTGTGGGCTGGGCTGGTTGACCTGGTGTTTTCAGTGCTTCCAGCAATGCTGACTGAGTTGGATGGGGTGGTGTCCCAGGGAGTCATATGGTATGGCTGGTTGTCTTCACAAAGTTAATGCAGATTCAATTCTTGCACCAGGGCTGAGCCTGTGGCCATTCTGAAAAATGCCCTGAGAATGCTGCAGCCAGCTACCACTCACCTTGGATCTGCAAACTCTGAGAGCCTCCCAAGAAAGGCTGCAGTGAAAGCTGGTGCTGACCACCCACCACTGAAAGTTTCCTAGTCATCTGTGCACTGTCAGCTGCTATACAAGCCTCCAGCAGCTTGTGGGTTGGCCCCCCAAGATTTGAGAGTGCTCTCATCAATGCCTCGCTAGCTGGGCAGGGCAGGGTCCCAGTGAGTTACAAGGCATGGCCAGTGGTTTTGCAAAGTTAATGCAGATTTAGTTTTTGCACCAGTGCTGAGTCTCTGGCCACTCCACAGAACCCTCTGAGAACACTGCAGCCAGCCACTACTCGCCTTGGGCCCACAGATCCCCTAGAGTTGCCCAGAAAAAGCTGCAGCACAAGCTGGGGCTGACTGCCCACCACCAAAATTTTCCCTGGTCACTGCTGTAGATGACTCTCACAGCTTGTGGGGCAGGACTGGCTACCCAGGAGCTGAGAGCTCACCAGCGGATGCTGTGCTAAGTCAGGGTCCAAGGCAGTCACCAAAATAATGTGCATGCACAAATTTTCCCAGACCAATGCAGTTCTCAGATTTGGCCCTCTGGGGATGCGTTCAATACAGGAAAGATTGTGTACTCCTGTAAGCTACATTTTAAGTGGTGTCCTCTCAGGGATAATGGCCACTTTCCCTGTAGCCTTCACCTTGAAGCCACACAACCCATTCTTTCCATTTATGTCTCTGGCACCTCTCGAGTTTCCACCTCTTTGCCAGAGACCAGGGTGAATGCTTGCAAGCAAGTGAGTCTGTGCACATGCCCTTTAAGAGAACGTTTGGGTTTCCAGTCCCCTTCTGTCTCACTGGGACAGACAGATGGAATCCTTGCTGATTTTCACTGCCTGCAGTTGTGGGGACTTTTCTTCCCAGCATAGGATCCCTGGGCTTGGAACCCTAGTGTGATCCTGGGAACCCTCACTCTTCAAGGGGGTTCTATGCTGCAAAGGTGTCCCTCCCAGTGCTCAACTATTACTTATTGAGTAATGTGGTCTTGTGGTCAGCCAATTTTGCATCTCTGCCTCTCCTTTGAGTCTCAATGTGACCTCTTCTTTATGTCCTTAGTTACAGGGGTTCTGTTCAGCTAGTCTTCAGATGACTCTTGAAGTTAATTGTTCTATAATTGACTTGTAATTTTAATGTGATCTTGGGAGGTGGCAGGCATACCATTTACCTATTCCACCCTATTGGACCTTTAACAATTCCTTCAGGAAATGTTTAAAAAAAAAATGGCAAGATCTCTTCTGTCTAACAAAAGAATATGTTTAAGTTGTGATGATAATGGTTGTTAGTATTTATGAAGACTTTGTTGTCTAACAGACTCTACCATAATTTTATGGGCATTATTTCATCCAATTACAATAAATATTAATCATCAGGTATTAATGTGCCAATTTGTATATGTAGAGACAGAGTCATAGAAAGGTTAACTAGTTTGTGTCAGATCACATAACAAGAAAGTGATGTGTCAGTCACTATTTGGCCCCAGAGGCTATGAAAACACCAAAGGTGAATGAGGTACCTCCTGCAGATGTATGTTCAGTGAAGAAAGTAAGTTGCAGTGTTTATTCTTTATCAGACTTTGTTTATTGCTTTACCTGAAGAGTTAAAACTTGACTCATTTTTCTATTATGGCTCTTAATTTTTTTTTTGTTATTTTGCACGACCCTAAATATATTTTACCTACTCTCATACTTACCTAATTTTTACATCTTTTTTTAAAATACATATTATATGTAAATAATTTATGTATTTTTCTATGGATCAATTCTGAAAATATTTTTTAAATTAAGTTATAGATTTAAGTTTTAACATACATCTATTAAATTGATTGATCTGATTGTTCTGAATTCTGTCTTATTTTATGCTATGTATGTTTGTTTATAAGCTTCATTGACTTGGTGTTCTATCTTTATAACATGGACTTAGACTTGTTATGTTTTATCAATATACAGAGGGTGTCAAAAATGTATATACATTTTAAGAAAGGAAAAGACTGTATTAAAATTATACTGATGGTAACTACTTTGAGCACCTCTTGTAATTGAAGAAGTCAAACATGACTTGTATTTATCTTTTTTTATTGCTATATATTGAGTAATACAATTTTAATACAGTTTTTTCTTTTCTTAAAATTTATATACATTTTTGGCACCCTCTATATATGGTCATTCTCATAATTTTGAAAGATTATTACATGTCTTAGGTATTATGGAGATTATCTTTCTAATTTAAGAAAATCATATTCAAACTTTTTATTAATTTAACAACTTTAAATAGCATCCTTGACTCGAATATCAGAAGAATTAGAATTTCATATATTTTAACTTTCTCACTCCTGCTTCTCCCATACTTTCATTCATCTCCTTGTTTTTATTAGTTTTATTTTCTTTATCTTCCTTGATCTGACACTTACTTCTTCATAAATCTACATTTTTCAGTTTCTTTTCAAATGTTTTACTCATATTTTGTTGGGTTTCTTTTTGTTTTTTTTAATATTGAGTGGTAAAATGTCTTATATGTTCTAGATACAAGTCCTTTATCCAGTATATATTTAACAGAAATTTTTTACCCAAACTGTGGCTTGCCTTTTCATTTTTTATTGTCTTTTAATGAGCATTTTTTTTTAATTTTGATAAAATCCAATTTATCTTTTTTTTTTTTTCTTTCATGGTTAGTGAATTTTGTGACCTATGCAGAAAATCTATCCCTACAAGAAGATTGTGAGGATGTTTTTAAATTTTCTTGTATAAGCATTATGGTTCTTACTTTTACAAGTTGGTTCCTTGAAAAAAAATTGTTTTTAAATCAAGAATGGATGTTGCATTTCCTTCTAATGCCTATTACAATCTATTCAAGTAATCAAAGATGATTATTTTTAGAAAAAAACTCTTGTCCCAAGCTTTGAATGGAATGTTTCGTGTGTATTTGCTAAGAATCTTTTGAAGCCCTTTCCCAGTGTTTTGTTGTTGCTATTTGTTTAGATTTACTTATTCAAATATATTCCTTACATGTGTATTATGACATGAGTAGATTTTTCATGTTTGTGTGTGTGTGTGTGTGTGTGTGTGTGTGTGTGTGTTTTATTCCCTGTCCTCATGCTTTTTATTAGGAACTTCTTTGTCAAATGTTAAGCTGGCAATAAGTATATTCATCCCTAGGGCAAATTTCTTTTGTTTGTTGGTTTCTTTGGATCCTTTCTATTAATATTTTTCATATTTCACAAAGGAAACCAATTCCTAAACAATCTAAGATATTCTATTCTTTAGTCAATCTATTAATGCACAAATATGTGTGAAGTGCCCATTATGTTTTAGGCATGATTTTCTGGGTTGAAGTTACAGCAAGGAAATACACTGTCCCCACATTTATGGGCCTAACATTTTAGTGTAAAACAACAAAAATTAATTATGCTATTTATTTAATTGCAATTTTGAGGGATGCTATGAAAACCATGTATAAGGTGCTCAAGTGAAATTTTTCCAGTGGGCATGACCTGCTGGGAAAAGGTTAGGAAAGACTTTTTTGAAGGATATTCTTTTTAAATTGTGTTCTGAAGAATAGATATAAGTGGAGGGAGGATGCACAGAGGGAGTCTTTGAGGAAGAAGGATCAACACAAACAAGCAAACACTCTAATTGGCTCTTCATACTTCAGCCTGCAAGGCTTCACACCCTTGGATTCTGAACTCTGCCTACATCTAATTTTGTTCCTTGATGCATTACAGATTATTTTAGTCCTGAAATGGGTGTTTGGGAGATGTTTTTAAGAATATATGTATCAGATTGTGTTAGTTCTGAGTCTGTTATCCTACTGCTATTCACCTCTAGTTCCTAAGGGATTCTTATTGAAAGCAACTGTACCTCTTTTCCTCAGAGATTTTCTGGAGGAGGGAGCAGGCACAGCTCAAGCAAGGGACGCTGGAATTGCCAGGAGTTAATACTCTCGGGTATACTTTTCAGCCAGTGAGTGCCAGTGTCATAGGATAAATACCACAAACTCCCATTCTGTGGTTGGGGAATCTCTAAAGCGTATTTTAAATTCTAGGCCAGTGCATTCAAGCGGGATTGAGTTGTACCTTTCTTTATGATGCAACCTTTATAGATATTGTTATTTCATGCCTCGTTTCCCTACTCTCCTTCCAGTGTTTCCTGATATTATCTCCCAAGTAGCTTACCTCTCTCATGTATTTATCTCGGCAGAAACCAAAATTAAGCCAATCGTTATTGGAAATAGTCCCTTGAAGCAGATTCTTGGAATACAGTATTTGAATAAGACCATTTACCTCACTGAGGTTTTGAAGTTTTTAATTTTGATGAAGTTCAAATTATTGTTTTTGTCTTTTAAGATTTTGGGGAATTTATTCCAAACATCTTTGTCTACTTACACTGATTTCATTGATATCTTTCCATGTTTTTACCTACGAGCTTTATAACCTTTTGGTTTTATTTTTAAATCTTTAGTCCACCTTGAGCTAATTTGTGCATATGGTGACATGAGTTCCATCACCACCTGTTGAAATGATTATCCTACACCTTTTAGATTGCTTTGATGCCTTAGTAAAAAAATAATTTAACCATATTTGTGTGAGTTCATTTCTGGACTTTTTCTTTTGCTCCATTATTCTGTTTGTTTATCTATACACTAATGCCACACTCATTAAAACTTAACTGTTATAGTAAGAATTAAAATCAGATCATTTAAGACCTCTAAAACTACTTGTTTTTCAAGAAAGTTTTTTTATCTTTTCCAATAAATGTCATTTGCGTATCAATTTCTACAAAAAAATCAACACAGCATTTATTTTATAAAGTAATTTAGATCAAATATTCATATTTAAATATTGCTTCTTCCTACATATAAATATATGATATCCCTCTTTTTATTTCATTCTTTAAACTTTCTCAGCAATGTTTTATAGTTTTTAATGTAGAGTTGTAATACATTTTATTAAACATGTTCCAAAGTGGTTTATATATTTATTTGATATATATTTTAAAGTTTATTTTCCAGCATTTTGGTTGCCAGTACATTGAAATATGACTGATTTTTGTATGCTGACCTTATGTCCTGAGGCCTTTCTGAATTTATTAGATTTATTGTTTTTGTAGATTTCTTCAGATTTTCTTTATAAACAATCATGTTTTCTGCAAGTGAAGTGTTCTTTCCCCAAATTTTATGCATATTATTATTATTATTATTATACAAGGGTGTCAAAAAAAATTTATACAAGCAGACACTTTGGTCAACGTTGCTCAAGCAGTAGTTCGCCATAATCAGAAGTGTCTGGACGCTGATGGTTACCACTTTGAGCACCTCTTGTAATTGCAGAAGTCAAATGTGACTTGTGTTCATCTTTTGTTATTGGTATATATCCTGCATTACAATTTTAATACAGTTTTCCTTTCTTAAAATGGGTATACGTTTGTTTGGCACCCTCTGTATTATTTGCCTATTTCATTTGATAGGCTCTCTAGTAAAAACTAAGTAGAAGAAATAAAAGTGGATATCTTTGTGTCATCTGATTTAACTTTAGGGCAAAAGTATTCATTTACCATGGAAATGTTAGCTGTAGGTTTTTCATGACTACCCATTGTCACATTCAGAAAATTTCACTGTGTTGCTAGAAGTCTGAGTGATTTTATCATAAATAGGTATTAGATTTGATCAAATGACTTTTTCTACACCTATATAGATGACAGCATAAATTTGTCTCCTTTATTAAATGTGATAAATTGAATTTATTAATATTTAAATATCAAATAAAGTTTGCATTCCTGGATACACTTCTCTAGCCATGATTTATTATCTTGTTTTATATATTGCTAAATTTGATTTGCTTAAAGTTTGTAAGGGGTTGTCTATATTCATATTGTGATATTGCTCTATAATTTGTTTTTTCCTCTAATGTCCTGTCAGATTTTCTTTTCAGTGTTAATCTGACTTCATAAAATGAGTTGAGGTAATTTTATGAAATGCCTGTCTATGTGCCCATAGTTATCTTTGTGATATTTTCGATTATAAATTCAATTAGTTCCTACTTATTTTGTGTTTGTTTTGATAAGTTTTTTCCCTTTTGATCAATAATGTTGTCCATTTCATTTACATTGCTTATTTATTGCTATCAAATTGTTCCCAAAATTTATTTATTTTTCTTTTTAATGCCTATAGGATCTGTAGTGATAGCTCATTATTCATTCTTGATGTTGATAATTTATATTTTTTTAATTTATTGATCAGTCTTACTGGGTTTATCACTTATATTAAACAATTCAAAGAAACAAATTCTGATTTTATTTTTTCTCAGTTTTTGCCTTTCTACTCTTATCTTTATTTATTTTCTTCTACTGCTGTTGTATTTTGTCTTTTTTTTTTTTTCTTTTCTAGCTTCTTTACATGGGAAGAAACTATAGCCCACAGGCTAGATGTCTGTTTTTGTAAATGGCATTTTTGGAACACAGATACATTCAATCATTTATGTATTGTTTATGGCTGTGTTAGCTTTATAATAGCAGAGTTGAGTAGTTGCTATAAAGCCCATTGGCCATTAGCCTAAAATATTTATTCCCTATTTCCTTAAGGAAAAGTTAGCCAATTCCTGGCTTAATTCACTAATTTAGGTATTTCTTTTTAAATATAAGCCTCTAAAATATGAAATATTATTTAAACATCACTATGAGTATATCCTACAAATTTGATGTTGTGCTTTCACTTTTATTCACCTCAAAATATTTTTAAATTTATCTTGTCCTTCTTTAACTTTAGGGATATATAGACATACGTTGCTTAATTTACAAATAAGAGGATTTTGTCATTTTTTTTTGTTCTTGATTTCTACTTTTATGTTTTGTTTAGGTGTAATATGCTGTATGATTTCAATTTTTTGAAATATATTGAGACATTTTATGACAGTGTAGTGTTTTATCTTGATGTATGTTACAAGTACACTTTAAAATAATGTATGTTCTGTAGCTGTTAAGTACAATAGTCTATAAACTTCTGTTAGCTTAATTTGGTTGATAATTATGATTCACATTTTTTATGTGCTTACTTGCTTTTTGTCTGTTCTTCAATTACTGACTGGAAAGTATTAAAGTATCCAAATATGACTGTGGATTTGTCTGTTTTTCCATTTAGAGCTGTCAATGTTTGCTTCAGATACTTTGAAACTGTATAATCAGATTCATGAAGATTTAGTATTTCCATAACTCTTTGATGTGTTTGTGCTTACCATTATAAGTATTTTTTTAAGTCTCTGCTAATACTTATTCTGAGATCTACTTTTTCTGTTATAAATATAGCCATACTAGCTTTCTTATGATTGATGTTTGCATAGTTTATCTGATTCCATCCTTTCTGCCTATCTGTAATTTCCTATCTCTATGTTTATATTTGAGATGCGTGTCTTTTAAACGCAATATAGTTGGGTCTTTTTTGCATGCTTGCTTGTTCTTAATAATTTATTCTGAAAAATGTCTGCTACCTGGATAGAGTATTTAACCTATTTACTTTTAATTTTAAATATTATTATTGATTTTGTTTAAGTTGACTCTTTGGCTATTTGATTTTTATCTGTCTCATTTTTTCTTTGTTCCTGAGACTCTCATTTTCTGCTTTCTTTTGGATTAATTATGTGGGGTTTTTTTTAGTATTTCATATATTTTATAGGTTCTGTCTATACCTGTGTTTCATTGATCAATTTTTAGTGGCTTTTCTAGAAATTAGAATATGTATGATTAAACTGGTATAGTCCATCTTGAAAATAAATGCAATGCCATTTCACACACAATGTAAAAACTTTAACACAGTATACTTTTATTTAGTGCCTCGTTCTTGTTTCTATTTCTATAATGTATTTACAACTATATATGGTAAACCCCCAAAACACAATGCTGTTATTCCTCTCTAGCTTGGAAAACTTCTTTTAGCATTTGTAGAAAGCAGATCTTGCACATCCTTTCACATTCTAATTGGACTCAGAACTTGGTACCTGTTTTTATTATCATAGGCTGATTTAACTGTATTGCATGCTGAGTTATAAGTGGCAGGCTTATATGGGAATAATTGAGGAAACTCAGAAAACCTAGAGCTAAAACTGGAAGTAGTAGGCAAACTTAGTAATGATCAAATGACCAAATACCGAAGTTCAGAAGGCTGTGGCATACTTTGCTATTGTCAATGTCTAAGTAGAGTCAGTTGTACTGGTAAGGATGTGTTATTAGAACTTGTAGTTAGTGATAATGGTTGGAAGCATAGAAAGGAAAGAACCAATTAGGGCATCTGTTATATTTAAGTTGTATATACCTGATCTGATAAAACTCATTTAATTCTCAGAATAAAACTATGTAAGGCAAGTTTTATCTTTGTTGCTTCACAGATTAAAAAAAAAAAGTCAGGCATCTGAAGATTAAATTTATGTTAGTTTATGTGGTTAGGGAGGACCTCAGCTGACAACTATGAATATAAGAAGTATGGTCCAACCCCTGAATTATGAGCTTGATAGAAACAGAGTAGGATATCAAGGCCCCAGTTAAGAAGACTTCAGGCCAATTAACAATTCCAGTGTGGGGTTGGCCGAGTGGCACGCTGGTTAGGAGTTGGCTTAGGACGCCAGCTCTGAGCAGCAGGGCCCCAGTTTGGATCCCACATGAGGGCCAGTGATACTGTGCCCTCTACGTATAAGATGGTGAATGGCAGCTCAACCTGGAGCTGGGCTGCTGTGAGTTGCTGGAGATGGCGTAGGCTGCAGTGGGGCTGACGTGGAGCTGGCAGGCAGTGGGCATTGGCTCTTGTGAGCTGCCGTGAGCCTCCGTCCAATGGCTGGCAAGCGACTGCCTCAGCTGGGAAGAGCACAGTGATAATACCAACATGGGCCAGTGAAGCAATGTCCTCCACAACTAGGCTGGGGAACAAAGGGACAGTGGCTTGTCTGTTCCCCTCCCCCAATTCCCCAATAAAATCTTAAAAAAAAAAAAAGAAACCCAGTGTGACTCCACCCCACACCCTCATATGGAATTTCACATGTGAGGTGAGACTGGGGTCAGACCATAGCCCAGTAGTAAGAATTGCCCAGAGCTAAGAGGAAACATTGCGGGTTAATTTTCTTTATGGATGAGGATGAGAGTCCTAATGTCTTGCTTCTTTTTTTTCAGATCTGTTCCTATAACTGCCTCACACTAATTGGAGACATTAGAGCCTGCAGCACAGTAGGATTGTAGGAAGCTGGGAATTCCCATAAAACAGACTGCAGAAGCCAGACACAGACCATTCAGTTATTCTCTACTTTAAGGGGGATCAAATGCTAGATAATTTTTCACTGATGGAATTGTAGTTCATTTTTAAAGATATCCACAGAATATTTGCAGAATGTGTCTTTATATAGTTTCTCTAATAGTACAAGTAGTCATAAACACTGAAAGCAGAAAATATGCCCTTCTCTTCCTCACCAAAAGCTGCTCTACAATTTGACTTTATTTTTTTTAGTTCTAGCTCTACTAGCAATAGAATAAAAATGCTCACTGTCCCCTCTCAACACCCTTTACTGAAAAGTAACTCATTCATTATTAGTCTTCTTGTATACATTCTAAATGATTTTGATTTTTCTAAACTTTTACCTAGAGGTTCTAATTTCTTACCTTTTGACAATTTTTATATTCTCCCATAAGAACTATGTACATTTTTAATTGCAAGCAATCCTAACTCATTCCTATTATAATCTACTTTTTGAGGAGATTCTATAATATTAGAAAAATATAAACTAAAATGAGCCTGTGAAACCAAATGATAAACTTTCCGAGGTTCTGTTTGGGTGCAGGTGAAAGTCCTGTCTGAGTATCAAGGCCATAGCAACTTGGGCAAAGAAACAGCAAGATGCTGCAGTTGTCTTACAGGTTTATTAGCGTAATGAATCACATTTATGAAGGCATTACAAAGTTATAAACAGTTATAATATAACAGTGCAGAGTGGTCCATCCCAGATACTCAATATATAACCATTTTATTACTGCAGTGGACCAACATTACAATTAACTAAGGAAACAGGGTGCATATAATTTATTTCAAAACAAAATAAATGAACTACAAAAGGTCAACTTTCTGGACTGCTTTAAAAGTGTATTCTTATAAGCCACAAATAATTGTACAGCCATTAAAACATTGTACAAAAACTCATAAACACACTCTTTCTATGTACTATTTAAGCCTTGTAGAACAAATCTTTAATGTGATAAAGTATTTTAGCTGTGCCTAACAAAGAAATTCAAGTTTAAAAATTATGAGAATGATTTTATACATTTAGCAATTTTTCATCCCACCCAAAAATCAGTCTCAGTGATGCATGTCTACCTCTGGACTGGTTCTCCCAAGCTCCATTACTTTCTGCCAGCATAAATCTCCCCAGATGGATGACAGCATGTTACCTTGTCTCTTATCTCTCTGTTTTGCACACTCAAATGCCTTCTCTTGTCTTAAAGGGGAAGCTATGATGACAGATTATAGGGCCGTGATATCATTTTGTAATTTAACATCATGGTTTCTAAGAGACTCACACTTATCTGCAGTGCTCTTGGAAGGGATTGCTTGCTGTTAGCATTGACTCAACTATTTCTTCTTAAGAGTAGAGAAATTCCAGGATCCATTAATCTCCAAACACATATCTTAAAAGCTCTGTGTTCAGCAAATCCAAATTATATTTTGAAGCATTTTCTTCTTTTCAAACCTTTTAGTGTCTAAAGGAAACATAATCAATAGCTACTATTCCTACTTCAACTTTAAATCTATAAAATGTATGTGTTTTAAGTTCTTTGATATGCTTGAATATTTAATTATATAAATAACATCATTTGTCTTACATGTGATTTTTTTTAAATCCCCCAAGATTTACTTATATGGCACTACCAGTTTATTTTAAAACTCAAATTATGAAATATTAATTCTTATCTTAGTTAAAAAGATTGTGTGTTTAGGACATTGACTTAACTTAAGTGATAATTCTTTCTTTTATTATAGTCTTTTCTGAAAAATATCATGGTGTCCAAAGGATGACTGAAACTCTAGAAATTAGTGTTTCAGTGCTGAACTTATTCAGTGATTAACCCTAGATGTTCACATGGTCCTGGCTCTGATGAGGTACACATTCAATATAAGGGGTCAATTTTTAATTTTCATATATTAAGCAGGCTGATAAGACCAACATGTAAGGAGGGCAATTGAGCAAGTCCCTATATACTCAATTCTAGCCTTAGGTACCTAGCACATTCCAGCACAGATGTTTTATGACTGACAGACACCTGATTTAAACCTGAAGAGGTAAGGATGGAGCGCAGAGTTGAATGGAGAGGAGACGCCTAGTTGAAATTCTCTGATCTTCAAGCCAACAAGATAGACAGATAACTGCCTGGCCCTCTTTTCTTTTACCCTCCTGTAATGACAATATAGCTCTCAACTCTTACAAGTACAGCAGTTTGAACCCAGAGGAGGCCATGTCTGCAGATACAACAATTAGGAAAATAAAAACACCTCTAAGCTCTCTGGTAATAGAACTTCCTTTTTGACATGTGCTCTTATGTTTCAATTTTCAGACCACCAAATATATTTTTATAATGCTGTAGGCACTTGGCTTTGCCACCTTGTTATTCTACAACCAACTTTTACATTTTATAAAGGTCTGGTCTATGTTTTATGCACTTTATATAGTTTCAACATATCTGTCTTGTTTCTTCACTTTTTGCTGGCTATATTTTTTGCTTCGTAAAACAGATTCCAAATCATAAAGAGTTTTTTGTCTTTGCTTGCATATTTTAACTAATAGTCTTTAAATCCAGAGTGTTTGTTTCTCTTCATTTAGAAGACATTTATTCCTACATTATTTCCTCCTTAAGAACAGGTGATTAATAAACATAGAACTAAGAACAACTCTGCAATGCTCCAAATTCTTGCTTTGTAAATGGAATAATGGATCCCAGAATTGAGTTCTTTCTTTCTTTATTTTTTTTCCAAGCTGAGCCATCCTGCCACCTGTTGGCAGCTCAGTGGCTGCTCAGCTCGGGCCGGGACTCGAACTGCTGTTGCTCAGAGCTCAAACTCTTGAGCAAGCTCTTAACCAACTGAGCCACTTGGCCGGCCTGAGTTCTTTAAAATCATTGTTCTCCCTGTGTGTTTTGAGGGCAATTGGATAGGGAGTTTTTACCTCCTTTTGAGCAGGAAGAATCATTCTTGCTTGCAACAAAGCTGAAATTATTACTTCAAATTATGAAACTTTCAATTATAATACTGTAATACTATACTACTATTAAATATTTCCATGGCAACCATAGCCCAGTGTAGCCCACCCTCTGTTGTGACCCTGAGAGGTCAGTATTGTCATATGTGTCACAGATTATGAGAATGAAAGCATTTAAAGGACCTTTCCAAGGTTAATCAGCTGGTAAGAATTTCTGTGTTTGAATATAGACAGAGCTTTTTATATAAAATTCACAGATGATTTTGGTAATGAGAGAATTTTGGTTGTATATATGGAATATGAACTTTTCTTTTTCAGAAGTGGAAAAGACCAGTTCAAAGACTTATTTTCTAAAGTGCAGTTATCTCTTTAGCAAATATAGTCCCTTTTCTGTAATGTAATAGTTACATAAAAATAAACCAACCACCAAGGGACAAGACATCTGCTCCTTAATCAGGTGTGCTCTTGTTTAAATGAGAAGGTGTACTTCAGTACAGAGGTGACATAAGGGGGAAAAACAGACTTTGTGAAAGACTCTAAGCTACAACAGAAATAGAAAGGCAGGTTATTCTGCCTAAGTTACATAAATTTTATTGTTTAGTTCTAAGTAAAATTTGTAAGGCAAATTCTTTTGTAAAAAATCAAAGAAAATAAATCTTTGCATTCTGCAAAATCTTCCAACACTCCAAATTTCCACAGATGTCTCTTATTTTAGAAGACCATTCCATTTTGTTTTTCCAAGTTTGTACAATTTCTTAATGTTTTCTATATTAGCCGGAAAATGCATAAAGCTACTGGGAACCAAGATTTCCAATATTCAAAATTCCGATTTCTCTTTTTCTTTCCCTCTCTCTTTCTCTCCTATGCACATGCATATACAACAACACACACACACACACACACACACACACACACACACACACAGGGAGAGAGAGAGAGAGAGAAAGGAGAGGCTGAACTAATTCCTGTTCTCTGTGTTCAAAGTTTGCACTCATTTTGAGCTCATGCTCACAGGTGCAGGCAAAATGCAGTAATTAAGTAGCACTGATACTGGGCTGTCTCTTTGTTCCCAGGTGCTCCCAAATCTGCTGTTGTCTCTTAGAGGTGGTTATGGAGGAGGAGTGGGGGTTGCGTTCATACTATATAACTTTTAAAGATATATGAAAAAATATAATGCATTAGAGCTAAAATATCTGCCCAGCTTCTTAGTGTTTTAAAACTTGCAATTTTGGAAGAGTAATTTTTTATTTGTTATCCTTTGGGACAACACTGGCATAAAGACTCAAAAGTCACTGCTCTGTAATTAGCACATTCCCACTTACTGTTATAGCTTCCTGAAATTTTTCTTCCTCCCTTCCTCCCTTCCTCCCTTCCTTCCTCCCTCCTGTCATTCTTCCCTCCCTTCCTCCCTCCCTCCTTGGTTTCTTCCCTCTTCCTCTCTCTCTCCCTTCCTCTGATCCTCCCTCTTTCTTGTCTAATAAAAAGTGCTTCTCTAGAGGCAAACTATTATAGCCTGGATAATCTCAGCCACAGGTAACATTATGTAGAGAATTAACAAAGAAACATTTAGGGCCGGCTGAGTGGCGCATTGGTTAAGAGCTGGCTTGGGACGCCAGAGGGCCCCGGTTCGGATCCCACATATG
>NW_017731506.1:1971865-1976736 GCF_001890085.2 Hipposideros armiger
TTTCTGTCGTGGGTAATTCACAACAACGAAATCCTTTGACCTTATTTCTTCCAAGACTTTGCATCCACAGCTGGTAACACAAAATTTAAAAATAATAGGCAGAAGTGGTTATGTACCATCTCTGAGAATACCACTTATTCATCTTTTGTATAAGAGCAAATGGCCTGAGAGCTCTTCAAGGCAAAGCTGATGTCAGCACAATAAAGAAGATCATTTTTAATCTATACCACCTTTCCCTGGCTCTCTTTCTGCATAGGTGGGAGTGAAATTACCTGATGACAATTGAGTTTATTCATTCCTAGACTCTACCAGGAGTAGTTTTGTTACCTGTGTTTCTTTAAATAAATAATTTCCCAGTGTATCTTTCCCCCCCCCCATTATCCCTCAAGTAGCTGTACTCAGCCTTTCCCCCTGAACATCAGTAGACACAATCCTTTGACTTTATCCTACCCACATTCACTTCCAGGATTAAATTCATAGGATTGTATTCATTCTGAGTCTTCATTTGCTCAGCCAGAGTAGACGGTAAATTCAAGCATTATTTTATTCATCCATTCAAGAAACAATTGTTAAATAAATACTATGTGTCTCTCTTAGCTCTAGAGGAGACAGAATGGCAGTACCTGTTTTCAGAGATGAGCATAGTTTAGTGGGAAAGGCAGGTAGAAAAGGAGAATTATATCAGTAAGCACTATTTAAGTACTGTAAAAAACCTATGATACAGTGCTATGAGAGATTGACTCTGGCTAAAGAATTTGGGAAAGACTTGCTTAGGACAACATGGATGTTATGAATTAGATTGAAGGTATTCTTTACAGTCCCAATTCATGAGCTAATCATATGTATCTTTTCCTGAGTGTCTCATTATGGCTATAATTATTATGCCAATCACTTAAAAACAAACACATTTTAATAGTTGAGTTTCTATATAAGTAAGGTTTTTGGCTATTTCAGTCAGGTATTTCTATATTTTAATGTGTTTAAATCCTAATTATTTCTTAGATTATAAATTCATAAACAAAAGTTGCATTGTTTTCCAGTTATATTTACCTTCTATATGCTCCAAAACATTTCATTTAAGATGTCTCCAGAATTGAATAAAAAGTGTTAATTAACTGATTTTGTAATTGAAATGAAGGATGAAGTGAAATAATCATTTGGTTGAGAGTAAGAAATTCCATTTTCTGATGGCAGCTATGGCAGTTTCTACGTTATGATTTAGACAAAATCATGGAATCCACTGTGCTCACATTTTTAAAATGTGAAGTTGGATAGCACATTGACTAAAAATAAAAATCCAAACATCTAGAATGATCTGCTCCAGAATGGTGTAGTAAGGACTCCTCAGAATCCATTGTTCAGTAACAGAAAGGATGAGTGGCAAATATTGTCAAAATTAACATTTTAGAACTCTGGAAAGTAAAGACATGCAACAATCCAAGGGGTATTTATTCAAGAAAAACAGTGAAATCTCAGTAAGACTAGCAAACTTTGTGGTGTTTTAACTTGCTCTCTTCCCAATGTCCTCTTCCAAGGTCTGCAGTGTCTTTGAAACCATGGGAGCTATGAAAACATGTCGTCTGGCAGCCACTGAATGGGCAGAATAGGTTTGGAGCTCACTAAAAGCCTCATTGCCAGAGAACTGTTTTTATTCTACCTCTGAAAAACCTCATTGTCAGAGGTTACCTCTGTTTGACCTAGCTCTTTACTTGTTCTGTGCATACAGCCATGTTTATTCTTCAGCTTTATGGTAGGCATTTGTCAAAAACAGTCAGCAGTAATTGGTTAATATTGCAGTTGCCTACGGTGGTAATGACAGTTCAGACTAACAACAAGCTGACCAAAAAGCTTAAAGGAAAAATTGGAAAATGAAATGGCCATAGGGGGCTTTGGAAAGCTCTTCCAACATATACCTGAGAATCTGGGAGGACAGTTACATAGGCAGAGGTGCTCTTATGCTTAGGAAAGACCTGAGAAAGACAAGAACTTTTCACCTTGGGCTCACCTTGAGGCTCTATGCAAACAGAAAGTAAAGGCTTAGGCAGCATTGCAAGCTTGCCTGATGGAGCATTGGAGATTTGTTTCAATATGCACCTAGAACCCCTTTGGCAAAGGTTGAGAGACTTAATAGTTCAGGGTATTTAAGGTAACTTCTGATCAATTATTAGCTGATCACAAGTAGATATATCATAATCAGTCTGTTGAAATTCAAACACAGAGAATAACTTGAAAACAGCAAGGGGTTGAGAACTTGCAGTTAGGCAGCAAATGGTATCTTTCAGATGGATTTAATTGTATTCATTCATACTCAATATGCACAGGAGAAAGATTCTGTTTCAACTTTACATAAATTAGGGCGTATAAAAAAGGCAATATTACCAATATATTTTGTGTAAAATTGTTCCTTTGTAAAATTATGCAAAGCACTGTTAAACCAAAGTATCATGACAAACTTATGTTAGTGTATTTAGGAAGCTTAGCAGGTACTTAAAGATCATAAATACCCGTAACTGCCACAAGGAGGCCTTGCTCCAAAACTGACTCTTCAGAGTAAAATGTTGATTAATCAAACTAATTTTTCTTGTTAAGGAACAAAAATTCAGCCAAGTAAATTTGAAGATCTAATTGACTTTACTGAGCAATTTATGAATCAGGCAGCATTCCACCTAGCAAATAGAAAGGTGATCTGAGAAGCTACAGTATATAATATGGAAGGCATTTATAGGCAGAAACTAGGCACAGCAAGAAACTTATTAACAAAAGAAAAAAAAGAAAAAGGATTGTTTCAGGTAAGGTTGTTTTCCCTTAAGGGAAGGCAGAGGAGAGGGTGTCTTATCAGGCAGATTGCTACAGCTTCCTTCGGGAGGACTGAGAGGGCACACATGACAGATTGCCTCATTTCATACTGACCGGAAAATTTCAGACTGCCCAATTAAGTTTACATTTCTGGAGAAGGTTGAAACTGAAATTAGGCCAGGTATTAAGTCTAGGTTCAGTGTCATGGGCTGTAGCATAAGTGACTCCATTTTGGGCCTGTGGTTTTCTCTTTAACATTCTTAAAATTAGGTCATTAATCAAAATTATTTTTTCCAACTGCAATAAGTAAGAGGAGATGCTGAAGAAAGTAAGTCATGTTGGGAGAAATGGGAAACTCGATGTCCTCTTCCATTTTTACTAGTAAGTTGATGTGAATTTAAAAAACAAAATTCAGTGAGAGTGAGAGAGAGGTTTCTGTTAGCCTAAGAGAACTGTCTAAGGATTAAATATTCATGTGCCCTCAGAATTTGAAAAAAAAAAATCACTATTCAATCCTTTCAAAGCACTTATTCCACTGAGGGAAGATACATATAGCCTGTTTCTTAATAAACAGCTTAAAATCAATATCCCCAAAAGGCAGCTTCAGGGGGGCAAAATTTTGTTTTTTCAGTCACCATGCAATGTTCTCTTCTCAGTGTATAGATAACGAAATTATAATTACTATAATAATCAAGTTAACCAGCTTTTCTGCATGTATTATTTCATTTAATCTTCCTAACAGCCATACGAGGTATGTGAGTCTTGACAAACTAGGCATCAGTCTGTCTAACTCCAGTGCCTAAACTCCCACTGTAACATCCAGTTTTCCTAAAAAATCCTAAACTATGCTGGAGTCTGGTATTCTACTTTATCCAAATATTCTTCCCAAGGTAATTATATTAAAAAGTTATATTAGAAATCTGTGTAAGCAACATGTATAGAATAGCTGCTCTGTGCATAGCACTGCAATGGTACTCAGTGCATTCTTTTGTTTTTCTTTCTCTGTGTCATAGAAACCATGTAATTAGATTGGTGTGTGTGTGTGTGTGTGTGTGTGTGTGTGTGTGTGTGTGTGTGTGTNAAAAAATAAAATAAACATTTAGATTTTTTTATTCATGAAAGAATGAGTAATTCAAAATAGCAAATTAAATTTTGACAGAACTTTAATTTTGATATTCCCTGTTCATAGTTTCATGCTTTCAACCACAGTGTATTTTGCTATAGCTTTCTCTAGATAATGGTTTATCAGATGACACTAGGCATCTGTTTACCAGAGATACATTTGGTAGAAAATTTAAGAAAAAGATTAAGAAAGAAAGAAATTTAGTATAGCAATGAAATAAAACAGGTTTTAAAGGAAATTAAAGATAAGCTTTTTCTTGTGGACCTCTATGGTCATAGTACAGCATGCATTACAAATGAAAATGTTCTGATATTATACTTTCCTATATTAGTATCAAGGTGAAAGTGTTGGCCATCGATATACTCACAACTGTCTTTATCATTCCTAGGTAAGATGTATATACACACCTGATAAAAAATAGACTCCAAGACCTCTCATGAAAAAAATTGGAGCTATTTTGGCTGAGTAAAAAACAACAAACCCTCATTTTTGTTTTGTTTTGTTTTGTTTTTCATTAAAATGAGCATAAAGAGTAATAGAAGACACTTTTGGGACTTATTTTTCCCCATGGACATTAGTAGTTATTCAATAACATTATAATAAAAACAAATGAGTGACTGAAGATAGAAAGTAATGTAAAAGTAATAATAATAAAAAAAACTTAATAGTATTTAATAGCAAGAATGGGATGGTAAGTCCTCCCAAAGCAATATCAAATAGTTTATAGCTATCTATTTTTAATGAGGCAGCCTAGAGCACAAAATAGATGATCTGACATTTTAAAAAATAATAAATGAAACATATAGATAATATGTGAATTACAATAGCTTTATGCATGTGTAGTCCTCATGGATTTTTTTTACAGGAAACTAATTTCTTAAAGGATTGTTCTTATCTTTGAAGTGAAAATACTGTACATATTTACAATTTATTTTTAGGTTTGAAAATGAAG
>NW_017731506.1:1983081-1984693 GCF_001890085.2 Hipposideros armiger
AACATGTAAGCACAGTGGTCAATTGGTGAATGGCCAGTAGGATGAATGATACGTAAGTATAGCAGTCATTTAGAGGAGTTACTAATTAAATCTGGGTGAGTGATCAAAGGAGAAGATGTCCTTGGAGCTTGTTTTTAAAGCAATAAAAGTTTTTTCAAGGGAACAGAATTGAACAAGATTTTTACATATGAACTCACAGCTGTAGTCATGGCCCCATATTGGAAAGTACAGATCATATTCTGGAAATGGAAAGAAATTAGGGTTGCATAATGTCTGAAAAGAAAGACTGGAAAAGAGAGATTGAAGTCTTGGATGTTATACAATAAAGTTTTTAAGTATGTTGTACAGCTAAAACAAAAAAAATATCCATTACATGTTTGTAGCAGTGAAGTGACTTAATCAAACATATGTTTTAAATGTAGATTAAAGATGGGAGAAGTTGGAGGCAGAGAGGTTAAGTGAGAAGGTTTGAGAGAAACAACATTTTTTTTTGAAGTAGCGAATTTGGGGGATGTTTTACGAAACATCCATATTGACAACATTTAGCTGAGAGTTCAAGAACAGAAAAGTAAACGTGGGGCCCATATTTGTTTGAATAAAAGTGCATATGCTCAAAAGATCTGAAGCCAGTGAATAAATAAGCAAAAGTAAGGAAGAGTTTTCAGAGTAGCTAAGAAAAGAAGAGGGTCAAGAAGAAAAGAAATTTTAGGGAGGAGCTTGTGGGGGCTCAAAAAAATTAATACTTTTCTTCTGAACTTCTAAGTTCTTCTAGCTGGGCTAATAAATGAAGAAAAACAGACTAACGGGGAAAAAGTCAATATTTTAATATAGGCACGTAGGGAATTCTCATAAGCATGGAAATTCCAAAGACAGTGAGGCAGCATTGGGTGAAGAAGACATTTTTGGACAAAGGAGAAAGGGGGTGATGGGGCATTAGATTTCAGAATTGAGAGTGGGAGATTTACAGGTACTTGAGGAAGAGGGGAATATCCCTGGCAGGAAATTCTTGCTGGGCAACTGAGAAACAATGGGGCACAGGAGGTATCTAGCTAACAGGCTTGTAGTCTTCCTGACTCATGCTGGCTAGGGTGAGGATTCTTAAGGTGATTAAGCCAAGCACTCTTCCTAAAGCAAGTTTTTCTCTCTGAATCTCTTAGGCAGGAAATGGGGAAAGGGCCAAAGGTTCTTTCTGAGTCTTTTGTTTGTTAATAAACAGCTTAAAATCAATTTCCCAAAAAGCAGCTTCAGGGTGGCCAAATTTTGGTTCCCTTCATGCTTAAGGGTACAGTTCTACAATAGTTGGTGAGATGGCAAATTTGTTCTATGATAAGAATTTCTTAATTATGATAACCTTTGTCTTTATTTCTCTTTGTTTATTAAGAGACTGACCTTTAATGGACTTTTGAAAACTCTAATTTGATTTTCTTCTCTTGTGTCTTAAAATATTCTTTCATCATGCCATCTTCTTCACATTATCCCATCTCTGTTTCTTAGTGCACTTATTTGTGTTTTTATTATCTGTTAGATTACTGACCTCCTGCATCCTTGTTCTTTGTCCTTTCTTTCTTTTTTTTTTTTTTAATAAGATGGCTATTCTTTTTTTTTTTTTTTA
>NW_017731506.1:1986539-1992893 GCF_001890085.2 Hipposideros armiger
ATTGAAGATTATTGTCACAGCTGAGTTCAAATAAACTTGGGCAGAATTTACTCCAAATTAAACCAGTAAAATTAATAAACAGCTGACTTTCTTACTCTATTCACCAACCAAACCACCTTAGAGGAATATTTTTTTCTAATGGCCGTTGTATTTCCTGTTCTGTTCCCAGTGAGGAATTTTACTGCTTACACCTTTAGTGAAAGTTATAAAGAAAAACTAAGCAGTGTTTTTCTTTTTTTATTCTATATATGTTAAGTCATAGCAAATTAATTGTAGAAATTCCAAGTAAGAAAAAAAAATTAACCAAACAGTTTAGTATATAAAGGGAAGTTTGACTTAAAGTTGGTTTTGCTATAAAAAACCTCGAGATTGCCTAATATTTTCTTTTATCCATTCTTTAGGTATTCAGCACATTTTATGTATCCAATCAGCATCAGATAACTGAATAATTGCTTGAAAAATCTATGGACCAGGGAAATGGGAGCATTTTGCCTTAGAATTACTGTTTATGGCATATTAAAATATTCCTCTTTATGGCTGATAAGCAGTCATGTTTGTCCAGAGATATGAAGCCATGTTGTCAGAACACATAAAGGAAAAAGAAATCTCATCCTAAAAGCAAAAAAAAGAAATTAATGATATAACAAATACATCAAATTGTGTTATTAACACTATTGCATTACTTTCCTAGTTATTGCATGTTGTACTTTCTTCTAAATAAGCAGAGGTGTGAAATGCTTGCATATTGCATGATTTGTGATTTCATTGTCCCCCTTAATAAACTACCTCCAGTCCTGAACTTCCTATCATTGTTGGTTCTCTCAATGAATCCTGGCCCCTGGCAAAGCAGAAACAACAGTCCTTGGAGTTTTTTGAATAACCTAATGCCCTCATACTTTTGGCAGCCCTCATGCATACTCAATAAGCTCTTGTTTCCTCCAGGATTCCTTTCTGTGAGTGGACCTGAGCAATTGACTTCAACAGCTCCAGGGCTTGCGTCAATTTGAATTTCCCTCTTTCCCAGGGGAGCCCTCTCACTGTTGTCTTTGCTCAGCTTGCTCCTTGTCAGTGCCTAATTGGGGCATTTGGGCCAGAGGCGGGAACGGTGTACAGGGTCCTGTTTGGGAGCTCTGGCCAGAACGTCCCAGGCAGCTTCTCGCTAGTGATTCTGTCTCACCTGCCCTCCTACCCTCTGCCTGATGGAACACTGCCTGGGGTGCTCCTAGAGTCAAGCAAGTGAAGTTTTTATTGTCCTTTGGCAACCTCAATGACTGATTTGTTTTATGATTGGATTCTCTTGAATGATCTCAGAAGGTAATACAGGAGGTTCAGAATGTCGGCAGCTTGGAGCAGAAACCCAAACCAGCCGTTCTCTCCCTGGACGTGCTCCTCAGTGAGGATCAGGCTGGGAGTGGACAGGACGAGGTTAGCGATCAGAGCAGCAGGACACAATGTTATCCAAAGAAGGAGACATAGCCAGGTAGACCATTTATAATTTTACTTGACCTTGATGTGTAGGGTCCAGCTGCATCCCAGAGGAAAAACTGGGGAACATTGACTGTAAAATGGACCCTCACAGTCCTGCTTTCCTGTCCAGGCCGTTGTCCTTTTTACACCTACTGACTTTTCACTACTTTAGATGTGTTTTACCTCTTGCCAAGATCTTACCCTTAGATGGGAAATTCTCAGTTGTTTCAGTTTTTTAGGATTTAAAGAAACTTACATTTAACAAGTAAAAGAAATTCTCAGAAATTTTGTCAAGCAGAGTAATTAAGTAGCAGGTGTTACAAGGAACATGTATGCCTATCTCTACCTGGAGAAAAGTACACCATTCTGCTTGTTGATGGATTAAATGTATGCGTTTTTCTTTCTTTTTAAGTTTTGGAAAGGCTATAGAACTTAGTACCCCTAGTTCTATAGGGGTAGTAAGTTATAGTACTTAGTACTATATAGTAGTATATAGTACTAAGCCTCCAGTTTAGGTGGATGCATTCTGATAATGTCTTCAGCTAGCTGTTATTGACCACTGAGAAAATTCAGTGTGGCTAGTTTACCCTTTCCTCAAAACCAGAACTTTTTTAAAAGAAAGATTACCTATTAAATAGAAGTGAAAAATTATTTTCTGCTTCAAGATGTAATACATCAATAAGGATATGATTTTGCATGACTCAAGATATCAAATACAAATAGGGACAGGCAATAGAAATAAAAGGGAAAAGTGACCCAGGTGGGAAATTTGGGGAAATAAAGAGGGCTGCTTCATTGAAAGTTAGCTCTGATTTCAGGTTCAGCTGATTCGATTCTAAGATTGCTAGTTTTTTTTCAAACAAAAGACAAAAATTGAGACTTTTTTCCCCAATTTTTAAATATTAATATAAAATTGACTATTTTTTTGGTGGTGGGGGAATTGGGGAAGGGAACAGCCAAGTTGTTGTCCTTCAATCTTAGTTGTGGAGGGCACAGCTAGCTCAGCTCCAAGTCCAGTCGCCATCCGGCTGCCCATCGGCAGCTTAGAGCAGCTCAGTTCAAGGTGCCATGTTCAATCTTAGTTGTGGGTGGGCATAGCCCACCATCCCATGTGGGAGTCAACCAGCAACCTTGTTAGGAGCACGTGCTCTCACCAGCTGAGCCATCCTGCCACCTGTTGGCAGTTCAGCAGCAGCTCAGCTTGGGCGCAGCTCACTGGCCCATGTGGGAATTGAACCACTGGCCCTGTTGCTCAGAGTTCGTGCTCTTAAACAACTGAGCCACTCGACTGGCCCTACTATTTATTTTTTAATTGTTGGCTTATCAGATGGGCCAGACTTACTCATGACCTGCCAGTTTATAACCTTTATCTTACAGCCAGATGTGGAAAACTTGAGTTAGATGGTGAAATTATTACTTATAACCTAACTTTTAGAGTGAGAATTATTATAGTGAGCCACTTCAAGTAGCACCTTCAGTATTCCTTCATTTGTTTTTATGGTATTAAAAAATAAAAAATGGTATCTTAACACCATTTTAGGGGAGCCTAACTCGGGACCATAATTTCTTTCTTGCCCTTATATGTCTACTAAACCTTCTCAAATTGCAATGAAAATTTTTCTTACTCACATTCCTTTGCAACATTCTCTTCAATACCATCTCCAAGAAGTCTGCCCTGTAAGGGATGGAAGTCAGACAGTAAGGAATCATTCCTTACTCTAGGCAGCTCACTATAAGAAGAGAAGAAGTTTGGGAGCTATGCACCAGCAATGTTTGTGGAATATAACTCAACCAGAAAAGGCTTCCCAATCAATCGTGCTGATATCACTCCCTCTCTTCTCCTTCAAGATACATTTCTTACTCCTATATGAATTAATTATTAACAGACTTTTCTCTGGACTAAATCCTGCTCCTTTACCCAACTGTGATTTTTGGCCTCCTAAGTCATTTCACTTGAATGCAGCTATTTTTGAATTTAGAAATACATTTGATTTTGTCCCGTATGCAGAGAGGATAGGGGCTATCATTCCACTTCTAGCTTTCCTTGATATATCTCACATGAGGACCAGTGTTTATCCTCATGTAGTCTTCTTGTCATCTGAGGGTTGAATTTTTTTTCCTACCTTTGTCTACAAATGCACATGCTGTTTGCTTACTTCATATGAGCCTCGTGGTTACCAGAGCAGTGGAGACTATGACTGCATCTACTACAGTTAGTCTGCATATTACCTCTTCTCCGAAAGCATTTTTATTAAAGGAGGAGGGAAATATCACCCATGTAAATATCTTATAGATTAAGCAAACACTTGCAAGGAAAAATCAGCCAAATATTGATTTTTATGTCTTTACAGTTCTAATCACTTCATTTACCTTGACTTCGTCAATGTTCTTAGTTTATCTTCTCTTGACAAAACTTAGTTTCTATGAGGTAATAGTGTTTATGTTCAAGCCAATTTGAGTTAAATTTTTAGTAAGATACCTTTAGGCAATGTATTAAAAATTTTAGCAATCACTAAATCCATTGCATCTATTGCATTTTGTTCATGTAATAACTGAAACTCTTGGCAACAAAATCAACATTGAAGAAATAATGTACCTTTTTCTCCATATTTTGTTTCTTTTTTGCATGGTTAATCTTTCACGATCTCTCTTATGTCTTGTTGATAATATAATTCCCTATGATTTATATCACAGTAATGTTTATGACTGTATCTGGGCTCCCAAGCATTTCAGAAAGCATCTCTGTTCTCTTAACCTCCAGAGCTCAAGCTACCCATTGCCATATTTTGGTCCACATATTTTATTGAGATGCAAAAACTCACACTGGAAATAATTTTGTCTATCAGAACTTGTGTTTAAAGTACTCCATACTCATAAATATTAGCACATAGCGTAGAAATCTGTGTGGATATCATCTAATGCAGAACAAAATATACCCTAGGTGACATATGAATTTAAATTACAAACGGTCCCCCCAAACATCTCAGTAGAATAAATCACTGTAACAGCTGTCCATTTCTCCTTCCACATGGAGATGACTCCATTCAGAAGCCCTACTCAGAGTCAGCTAGTGACTGTCCTGTTTCTCAGGAGTCCATGCCATCCACATACGGAGGCTTGTCCCCTTTGTTCAACATGGTTTACAATTTTACACATCTTCAACCATCACTAATCTCCACAAAGCTGAAAATTACAGAAGTGAGATGACATCTGCAGAGCCACAGAATTTCAATTCAGTATCTTTCTGTATTCCCTTATGTTTCTTGCCCTGTGTTCCTGTATTTCAGCCCCAAAATGCCTATTTTAATATTTTTTGTCTCACATTTTTATTCTTTTCTTGAAGCAAGGAAAATGTGAACTTAACTGCTGGGATCCTTAATTTGAAGTGACTTGAAGTGGTATATATTAATGACTTGTAAAAAGCCTAAAGCCAGAATAGTTTTAAGCCTCTTTTTATTATACATCTTGAATTTCAGTTACACCTGAGAGCCTTCTTTACTGTTTCATAAAGGATCTATTTTCCTCCAAAATCTTCATTTAGTTCTAAGAATGATGTGCACATTTGATATGCCTTCTTCATGATTTTTATTATAATGCAAAATAATGGATTTGTGTGGTGTGTCTGTTACTGGGAAAATGATGTTGAACACCTTGGCCTTGTCTTCTTGAAGGAAAGATTTCAATCAAGAGACAGTTTGTGCAGCATGAATAGCAGAAGTTTATTAGTAAAAGAGAGTACACACTGAGACATGGAGCAGGCTGACCCAAGGGAGGGAAGCAGCCCTGCCTTACGTTGCATGAAGGCTTTTATTTCTGTGGGTAGAATTGCCTCCCGCTCTACCTTATCTCTCTCTCTCTCCCTCTGAGGTGCCTAGTCCTCTGGCATTTATCAATGCATGTCTTTGATTTAGGGGCCTGGTAAACACATCCCTTAGGTATGAGTAAACCTGGAACCCTGTTGGGCTAGTAAGGTATTGGTGATCCTGACAAACAGGATGGGTTCTCCCTTCTCTGACTGTTAACAATACATCTCTTTGATTTAGAGGTATGTGTAAGCCTGGAGTCCTGCTGGGCCGCTGCCAGGAGTCTTGACCCAACTAGGAGCCACAGCAAGGGGCTTTCTAATCTAGGCTCAGTTTTTTCCTTACCCTGTTTATTCTATGTATCTACCTACTCTATTGTGTGTACCCATCTGTAGTTTCATAGATATCTTAATAAGTATATGTCTATCTTCAAAGAGTGGCTTTACTGATTAGGACAAAAGAAGAGATGAAATTTATTTTTACGATCCATTTACACTTTCATCTTATTTGTACTGCAAGTCTTATTCTTTAAGGTAGCCTTTTACTCCCTTTATTCTTTATAAATAATGCTTTTGAAGAGGAGGAATATTCTGTGCCTGAGTCCCACGATTGGCCCCACTCCACACCAGCCCCTATGCTGTCTCACCTGGCACATGAACCTAATTGCTGCTTGCCACTCATTGGTTTAATTCAGTATTTTCTGGTGCTGCCACATTCTTTTCTGTCCCTACACATTGCTACTCTTTATTTCAGGATCTGTGCCTTAAGCACAGAGGAATGCAAGGCAGTGACAAGGTCAGCACCCAGATAGTCTGTGAATAAAGACACCGTGTTGTTGGTGGGAAGGATAACAAAATTAATACATTTCAAGAATCCAGGTCTGTGAAATTTTGAAGTGTTTTTGCTAAACTGCTCTTTGTTAACCTTGAGAGAAATTCAGTCCCTCTGTTTTTTGTTTACTCTTAAACCTTCACACCAACAGTGAAGAAATTGTGTGTGTTTCCTTATGAGACTCCTTTTTTAAACTTCCATTTGGTAAACGTCTATATAAAAAATCAGAACAGAACCATGAGCCAGCCCCGTG
>NW_017731506.1:1993833-1996078 GCF_001890085.2 Hipposideros armiger
ACTATGCTTTTTGTTTGTTTGTTTTCTTTTTCCTTATGATAGAAAGGAAGGCTAATGTCACAAGAATTCCCACCCTCCCTCAAGCGGGATTAGGCTTTTTTCCTGGAAAGAACTTTTTTTTTACATATTTATTTTTATTTTTTTCTCTCCAAAAATGATTTGAAGTAATGTCCTTTGAATCCCAGCTAATATGTATAAGATAGCAGTAAGTTCTTTATTCAATTTTTTATACTTTTTCTCCTCCCCAATCATGATAGATTACTGTATCTATATTGTCAGAACATATAGGTGCTCCATGTTATAGTTCACCTGTTAAAACCATATTTATTCACAGTCCTACAGGTAAATATATATGAAATACTAACAGACATCTTGTAGTTTCTCCATTTCTTTCGTTGTCTAAAATTCATTCTTTAGTAAGTTCTTTATAAAGGAAACAATGTCCTAAGTATTTAGTTGTCGTAACAGTTTATCTGAAGGCCTTATAGTTGAAAGTCAGTTTGGCTGGATCAAATGCTAGGTTCATATTCATTTCCTTTTCTTAGGTATCATAAGTATGAGTATGTTCCTCCCTTATTTTCTGACATAAAGTACTGTTATTGTACAATATGATGACAATATATTTTTCTTTCCTTTGTGTTTTTATTGGACATCCACAGGAATTTTTGTTTTAATTCCAGTTGTTTTGCCAGAACATGTTTCACTATTGGTAATTCTGGATCTATTTGTCTATTTATTTGTGTTGTATTCCTTCAAGTTGTGGTTTCAAGTCTTCTTTTTTATTGTAATCTTAGGAGAGTTTTCTTGCCATTACAACTTTGAGAACAAATTTTGTTCTTTGATGTAGACTTCTTTTTCACAGAATCACAAAATACGTTTTGAATCATTTTGCCTATCTGCTACATTTGTTGCCTTTTGTCATATCTTTTATGTCTTTTCCATTTCTCTTTGACTTTTAAAACGTTTTTCTTTTTACTTTCTGTTTTTACATTATCTGTTATGCTTATAATATGCTCTTGTGTTTTTTCCTAGTTTAGTCTTCAATTCTAAAACAAGTTTTCTAACTCTTTACTGAATTTTATTATTTCAGTTCTGAATGTTTTTCCAATTCTGGTTTAGGTTGCTCTTTCAAATCATTTATCATTTAAAAACCAGTTTAGCTCATTTTGAAAGATTGAATTATAGCCCTCCTCTGATTTACCCTTATGTCTGACTCAGCCTATCCTAGATCAGTGTTAATGACCTGGAAGTGGCCATTTCTACTGAAAGCCCATGGTACAGTATTCAGCATGGGCTACTGTGTATTGAATAAAACATTGAAGTCTGCTTCAGTCCACCCAATACCTTTCTTCTGGTAATTGAATTATGGGTCTCATCAGACAACTTCTTTGTCCATTTCAAAGATTCTGTCCCTGCAGGCTTGATCTACTCTGGTCTTGGTTCTGCTGCTTTTACCAGGAAGCAGGCAAATTACTTAACATCTCTGAGTTTTATTTAGATTCTTCCTCAGTAAAAGGTGGGTTTATATGTACTTTAGAGAATTATTATAAAAATGTAATAAGTATTAATGCCCAACACAGTGCCTCACTCTATAGGTGGTGGTTACTTTTGTTATTATTTGACGAATCTTGGTATAAGTTATGAAATCTCTTAAGTATTCAACCACCTCTTCTTAATGAGGGAATGACATTTCCTTCTAGCTCTGTAATTGCATATTTTTCACTGATAACTTCGTTGAATTCTCTTTCATTATATACTTACAAGTGTTCCTGCTTCTCTAGCCTAAATTTATCTTCTCTATTTTATTATTTGCTACAATTTTATTTTTATCACTTTCCTGATTTTTTCCCAAAGAAATTAAGTTTCTTACATGCTGAACAGTTGTTCAATTCTGAAATTCTGCCAAAAAATAGAAAACATGCTTAAAAACACTCTCAGAAAGCACCAATGCCACACATGTGGACAAAATAAAGAAAAGGGCAATATGAATGGAAGTTGAAAGGCCTCCTTTTAGAGATCTTTTTAAGCTAACTCTGCACTTAATATGAATCTTCTTCCCACTTTTATAACATGTATTCCTCCCTTGTATTTATTTGTTATTTTATGGCACAATCTGATTTCAAGCTGCTTCTTTCTTTCTTTCTTTCTTTTTTTTTTTAAAGATTTTTATTGGGGAATTGGGGGGATGGGAACAGTGCTGGGGAATTGGGGAAAGGGGAACAGACAAGTTGCTGTCGTTTTGTTC
>NW_017731506.1:1998878-2004836 GCF_001890085.2 Hipposideros armiger
TTTTTTTTTTTTTTTCCCTCCATGAGATCTATAGCTTTAGTTTTATTGTTGTTTTTGGCTTATAGCTTCCTGATTTGAATCATATAGCCTTTTATTTGTCTTTACACATTGGTTCTGTTTGAGTTTGTATTTGTAATTTATGTATTTGAGTCAGAAATCGATTGGTGACAGAAGAGATGAGGCTAGACTTTGTTCACCTGAGTTTTGACCTAGAGCTACTGAGAACACAGGTGTTGATTTTAGACGTACCTGGGTCTGGATATGGACAGTCCGTTCACTATGTGTTTGACAATGCAATGTAATCTCTCTTAGCCTCAGTTTTCTAATCTGTAAAAATGGGGACAAAAATACCAGGGGTGCCAAAAAAAAATTTATACACATGACTTGTATTCATCTTTTGTTATTGGTATATATTAAGTATTACAATTTTAATATAGGTTTTTCCTTTCTTAAAATGCGTATGCACTTTTTTGGCACCCTCTGTATGTGAATTGTATGATTGCAGCAAAGCCCTACCTGCTGACTGGCACACAGTAGGTGTCCAATCCATTGTAATCATTTTTATTTTTGGTGATTTCTTATTTGCACTTCACAAATTCAGCATTGAGATATTAACAAGATGAGTTAATTGCTATATTCAGATCTTAGTTTCCCTTTATATTCTTTTTTTTTTTTAAGATTTTATTGGGGAATTGGGAGAGGGGAACAGTGTTAGGGAATCAGGGAAGGGGAGCAGACAAGTTGCTGTTCTTTGGTTCTTCAGTTTAGTTGTGGAGGATGTCGCCTCACTGGCCCATGTTTTTATTATCATTGAGTTCTTCCCGGGTGAGGCAAATTGGTCGCCGGCCTCTGGACTGCTGCTCATAGCGGCTCTTGGCAGCTCACACTGGCTGTTGGCTGCTCACATTGGCTGCTGGCCACTCACGGTAGCTTATGGCAGCCCACTGCAGCCCCAATGCAGACTATGCTGTTGCCAGCAACTCATGGCAGCCCAGCTCCAGGTCAAGCTGCTGTTCACCATCTTAGCTGTAGAGGGCACAGCATCACTGGTCCTCATGTGGGATCTGAACCGGGGCCCTGCTGCTCAGAGCTGGCATCCAAAGCCAGCTCTTAACCAACGTGGCACTTGGCCGGCCCCTCCCTTTATATTCTTAAACAGTATGTTTCCCTTTGAAAGAAACCACCAAACTATCTTCTAAAGTGGCTGCGGAAGTTTGCATTCCCAACAACAATGAGTGAGAGTTCCTATTGCTCCACATCCTCACTTTTGGTGCTGCCACTGTTCTAGATTGTGGCCATTCTAATAAGTGTGTAGTGGTATCTCATCATTGTTTTAATTTGCATTTCCCGGATGACATATCGTGTGCAGCATCTTTTCATTTGCTTATTTGCCATCTTTATATCTTCTTTGGTGAGGTTTCTATTCAGGTATTTGGCCCATTTTTAAATCACGTTATTTGTTTTTTTTAATGTTGAGTTTTAAGAGTTCTTTGTATATTTTGCATAACAGTTCTTTATCAGATATGTCTTTTGCAAATATTTTCTCCCAGTCTGTGACTTGTCTTCTCATTTCCTTGATACTGTCTTTCATAGAGCAGACATTTTTAATGTTAATGAAGTCTAGTTTATTAATTATTTCTTTCATGTATCATGCCTTTGATGTTGTATTTAAAAAGTCATCACCACACCTATGTTATCTTCTAGGAGTTTAATACTTTTGTGTTTTACATTTAGGTCTGTGATCCATTTTGAGTTAATTTAAATGAAGGGTATAAGGACTTTATCTATATTCAATTTTTATTTTTATTTTTATTTTTTTGCATGTGGATGCGCAGTTATTCCAGTATCATATATTGAAGAGACTATCTTTGCTCCAATGTATTGCCTATTCCCTTTGTCAAAAATCAAAGGGAAAATCTGTGTTTGTGTGTAGTTTCTGAACTCTGTTCTGCTCCATTGATTTGTATATCTAATCTTTTGCCAATACCACACGGTCTTCATTACTGTAATTTTATAGTAAGTGTTGAAGTAAGGTAGCATCAGTCTTCCAACTGTGTTCTTCTTTACCTTTGTGTTGGCTTTTCTGGATCTTTTGCTTCTCTATATAGACTTTAGAATCAGTTTGACTATATCCATACAATAACTTGCCAGGATTTGACTGTTATTGCTTTGACTCTATAGATGAAGTTGGGGAAAACTGGCATCTTGACAATACTGAGTCTTCCTATCCATAAACATGGAATATCTCTGCATTTATTTCTTTGATTTCATTTAATCAATTTTTTGTTATTTCCTTTACATAGATCTTATATGTTCTTTTTAGATTTATACCTAACTGTTTTATTTTTTTAAGTGCTATTGTAAATGTTACCATGTTTTTACTTTCAAATTCCACTTGTTTATTGTTGGTATATAAAAAAGCGATTGGCTTTTACATATTAACATTGTATCCCACAACCTTGCTATAATTGTTTACTAGTTCCATGAGGGGTTTTTTTGCTGTTTGTTTGATTGTTTAGATTTTCTACATATATGATTATGTCATCTGTGAGCAAAGACAGTTTTATTTTTTTCATTCTCAATATGAATACCTTTTATTTTTTTTTTCTTATTGCATTAGCTAGTACTTCCAGTACGATATTGAAAAAGAGTGGTAAGAGGGGAGGGACATCCTTGTTTTGTACCTGATCTTAGAAAGTTTGAGTTTCTTACCATTAAATATAATGTTAGCTGTAAGTATTTTGTAGATATCATTATCAAGTTGAGGTAGTTCCCCTTTATTCCTAGTTTACTGAGCTTTTTTTCCTGAATTAGTATTGGATTTTGTCAAGTTATTTTTCTGCATCTACTTATATGATCATGTGATTTTTCTTTTTCAGCCTGCTGATATGATGGATTATATTAATCAATTGTCTAATGTAGAAATAGACAAATACACCATTTGGTCAGGGTGTATAATTCTTTTTTATAATCCCTATTTTTTTTTTTTAAGATTTTATTGGGGAACTGGGGGAGGGAACAGCGTTGGGGAATCGGGGAAGGGGAACAGTCAAGTTGCTGTCCTTTGGTTCTTCAGTCTAGTTGTGGAGGATGTTGCTTCACCAGCCTATGTTGCTATTGTGATCATTATGCTCTTTCCGGCTGAGGTGGTCAGTTGCTGCCCATTGGACAGCCACTCACGGTGGCTCGCGGCAGCTCACGGTGGCTCGCGGCAGCTCACGGTGGCTCACGGCTGTTCACGGTAGCTCATGGCAGCCCACTGCAGCAGGAACTGTAGCCTATGCCATCACCAGCCAATAATAGCAGCCCAGCTCCAGGTCAAGCTGTTGTTCACCATCTTAGCTGTAGAGGGCACAGTGTCACTGGCCCATGTGGATCCGAACTGGGGTCCTGCTGCTCACAGCTTGTGTTCCCAAGCCAACTCTTAACCAACGAGCCACTCAGCCAGCCCTATAATCTCTAATTTTTAATTCCATCTTAATGTTCATTTGACCTGATGCTTCATGGATTTTTTATAGGTCTTAGTTTTTTTGTTTTGGTTTGGTTTTTTGTTTGTTTGTTTCATTATGTATTTGATTTTCAGCATATAAAAAGCAGTTGGGGATACCTGATTCTCAAGATTCCTTTTAACTATAAAACTCAATCAGAGGTTCGTTTTAATTTATTTTGAACTGTCTTTACTGTTGTCTTCTTTCAATATAATTTACAGCATTTCAACATCTTCAATTGGGAGAAAAATCTCTCTTTACTTGTCATCATTGCAAATTTTGAATAATAATGCTGTGTATGAGTCATTGGGAGATAATGCAATAACTTGTAGCATTACCCAAGCACTGTGTATACATAATTCAGTCAACTCAACAAAGTCAAACACCAGCTGGATATTTTTAGCAGTAAGATTATCTTGCTTCCAACCAAGGAATCCATAAGACTGTTTTTTTTTTTTTNTTCCTTTCTCTTTCTTTCTTTCTTTCTTTCTTTCTTTCTTTCTTTCTTTCTTTCTTTCTTTCTTTCTTTCTTTCTTTCTTTCTTTCTTTCTTTCTTCCTGTTCTTTTATTGTTTCAGTGGTTTTGACTCGGAGACACAGACATTTAAATGAATAAATGGGAGGGGAGAAATACAGATGTCTTAAAGGAGAGAAGGAGCTACTATCTA
Organism: Hipposideros armiger; assembly: GCF_001890085.2. Classification (NCBI taxonomy): domain Eukaryota; kingdom Metazoa; phylum Chordata; class Mammalia; order Chiroptera; family Hipposideridae; genus Hipposideros; species Hipposideros armiger. The sequence continues at coordinate 2,003,034 of NW_017731506.1, forward strand.
ACTATTTTGGAAAGTCCTGTCTTCATCAGACTGAGCTTTGACTAGGCTTAGTGTGCATGCGCCAACTGAATTATGTAACCAAGTTCACAGAAAGTGTTTGGAAAAAGGTTGATTTGAGTTTAGGGCCCAAATAATGAGGTGGATTTTTATTTTGTTTCATTGTTGTTTTTTATAGGTATTCATTCCGGTGATGATTCAAGTCTCCAAGGCTATTGCAGTTGTGTTTGTGCATACTATAGATATAGTGATTGCTTGTCCTGGCTGTGCATCAGGTTATCCCTAAAACTGTGAGTCCCACTCTCCAACAGTCTGAGTCAGGAGACTGAAAAATATAGTCATAGTTATTAACATCTAGGTTTAATTTTAGCTATGAAACTTGGTAGTTAGGTAGACTTATGCAAGTTGCTCAATTTCTCTGAAACTTTTTTTTTAATGTAATGATGGTAATAACATACATGTAATAGTTTTGTAGAGCTAGTTAGCATAGTGCTTAACTTGGAGAGAATATGTATCAATGTCAAATATTAATATTTCTTACAAATATTCAAATTGTGGAAGTTGACTGAACCAAGTGGTGATTTGTGAAATTAGAACTCAAAGACCACTTTGGATCATGTGTCTTTTGTGTCCTAATCTTTTTCTCTGATGTCCAGAATTTTAACTGAGACACAATAGTAGTTTTGTCTGTACTCAGTAGCATTTGAAAGTAAGTTTTCCTCTCCGACTCGCCATAAATATTCAACAGTAGTTCAAAAAAAGAAAAAAATTGTAGATCTGACATTAGACATTAAACACTAGCACATTCTCCAGCAGGGAGGTGCTACCAACATTTCTTATGACAGGATATGCTACTCAGCATGTTTGCTCTAGTAACAACCAACCCTCTTGTGGAAAAATAATTATAGTGATCTTCTCAGGTGTCTGGAGTGCGTAGACTTCATGCACTTATCATCCATATGTCTTGCTAACTGTTCTCAATGCAATAATAACTATTTTGTTTTTAAATCATTTTTTTTCAGTTTCATAATTGATTATGTCAGTGAGAGAAGAAAAGACTTTGTAGAGGATATAAAGGCATATAAAACAGAGATGCATTTAAAGATTCATATTGTTTTTATAATGTTAAATACTGTATGCACAGAAAGTGAATTTGGCCAACTCAGAAGTCAATTTTAGAAAAGTATTAAAAAAATCAGTTGTGTAACTCTATTAACAATTTAGTATGGACATGAAGTAATTGTGTCAGCAGATGTATTGTTTATCAAAATCATCCTAACCCCAATATATAAATAGCAACCCCATTAGCATATTTCTTACCTTGTATATGGTCCAGTTTTAATATTTAACTTATTTTTAAAATTCTATATGTTCAACCATTAGTGACATATTTTTCTCTTTTCATTATGTCTAAGGTAATGCCAACTATACTCATTGCATTTCATTTTATTTTATTCTGAATTTTTCTAATGTCCACCTACAAATTTTTCCATTGTCACTTCTCTATCCTTATTCTTTGTCCTCCTCCTCCTCCTCATTTTAAAATTTTACATATATCTCTTAGAACATAAAATCTCTTGGTTTGCCCTTATATTTTTCCCCAATCTTTACATTTTCCCCTTTCATTTCACTAGACTTGAGATTTTACTTTGCTTTCAAGAAAGACATTTAAGAGTTGATATCCTTTTTCACTCCTCCATTATCTTTTCTGTTTATTTCTGTTTCTACTTAATCTCCATTCACATGTATATATATTATACATATATATAGTATATAAATAAATATATGCTATATACTATATATAAA